>NC_022022.1:24242365-24363681 GCF_000317375.1 Microtus ochrogaster | reverse complement strand
AAAGCACAGCTGGGAAGGTTGTAGGAAGCTCCAGTTCTGGCTTCTCATTCGCTAAGGGTCCTTCACTGCCTGTGAACAGTAATTACTTTCTAGTGCCATCCTCATTTCCTGATATCTGGATTTTACAATCAAGTCTTTTTGTTGTTGTTGTTGTTTTGTTTTATTTTTTTGTTTTTCAAGACAAGGTTAATATGTGTAGCTTTGGAGCCTGTTGTAACTTGCTCTGTAGACCAGGCTGGCCTCAAACTCACAGAGATCCACCTGGCTCCCAAATGGATTAAAGTCATGTGCTACTACCACCTACCTCAAATCCCATTTCAACCACAAATAAAATCTCTTCCCCAGCTGAGATCCATGTGAACCTCCCTGAACAGAGTTCCTTCTACTTCTACACATGAGGATCCATGTTTGGGTTCTTTCTTCTTCACTGGGGGGTTGGGACATGGGGCAGCAGTGGCCAAGTGGCTGCTGAATTTGGGAGTGAAGCCAACCTCTGCTGCCCAATCTTCTCTTCCAGGTGTGAACAATGTTAGACATGAATACGAGGATTAGCGTTGCCATTTTTAGTGGTATGGTGGCCGGTACAATGATACTGTTAATTATTGCCTATTTTCTCATCTTGACAGCAGTCAAGGAAGTCAAGTAAGTCACGTGAGTAGGAGTGAAGAACACTTCTGCAATGGGACACTGGGCCCTCTGCTGGAGCAGGGTCACTTCTTACTACAGTGGCCTCTTATAGGGGAAAGTCAGGGGCTACTGTCAGGTCTAAGAAGATGGGGACAGATGGGTACAGAAATCTTGAGGGTTTTCCTTCTAGCTTGGTGCTGAGAGCTTACGAGTTCACTGTTCTCAGCTGGACTGTGTGTGTGTATGTGTCTGTTTGCACACACGTGTGCACTTGTGTACTAGCATTCCTTTCTGTCAACAGCGAGTGTGCCTTCAGGTGTTGAACAGGACCCTGGCTGAGCACCCTTTCCCTCCCTGGCACTGTAGACTGGGGTATCCACAGAGGATGCCTTGGCCATGAGCTGTCTCCTACTCACACAGAGTATGGCTGAAGCGACCGCTTCCCACTCACTGCGGAGCTCACATGTCCCCTCGTTCATTGTCAATGGCTGTGGGAAAAGTGAAGTGGGTCAAGAGAATAGAGACTCCATGGAGGAAAGATGACAGGTTTGGATGTCAGACGAGAGATGTTAGAAGACTGGGAGAGAAGTCTTAAGTATGAGAGTTGGGCTGTCAGCAGTGATGGTATCCTTTCTCAGGACTTAGATGGTAGAGACCAGAGCTGAGCCCAGCCAAGTCTAGCACCTTCTTCATCATTCCCATATCTCATGGGCCTGTAACAGCCACTGGGTACAAATCTCTCTCCCTTGCGGCAACCTGGGTTCACATGCATAGCAACTGTAAGAGAGGAAAAGATAGGGAAGGAGCAGAGAGCTTTACCCCAAGGCTGGTGTCACATGAGTGATGGGCTTCAGTCCTGGACTTCCCATACAGTCCTCATGACCATAGTAGCTCACTGGAAAGGACAATTCTAAGCTCATTTTGTGTGTGTGTCTTTTCTTAAGATTCTCAAATCGAGGAGATGTTGAAAGCTGCATTAATTCACGCAAATTCACTAAAGAGAAGATCATCCGGGCCAAAACCATTACTGCCAAGTCTTGCTTTCTCCAGTACTATAATGAGTACAACATCTATCCAGACTCTGACACCCGGCAACCTTCTCTTTGTGACCAACAAAAGACTCTGACATGGATGAGGCGGAATCCAAAGTCTTCAAAATCAGCATTTCTTTGTTAGTAGAAAAATTTAAGTTTCAAATTAATTTCTGTTATGTTTATACTATTATTTACTCTCTAATATGGTTTTATGTTCTTTGTATAAACACACAATAATAAAAATAATGTTATACTTTCAAAAATGTAATGCAACTTGTGGATCCTTGAAAGTTATTATTACCAATTGTTTAGGATAATAAGAAAATATAGCTTAGCAATTAGTCACCTATTATAATCTAATGTAGTCACATTAGGTATCTTTTTAAGGTCAAACAAAGATATATTTTACAGACAGGTCAACTCCCAACACTTCGCAGATCTACAGAATATGGCATTTAAGTTATTTTAATAGCATAGGCTCATTTTTATGACAATGAGACATGTCTGCTTCTGGCAACACCAGTCTACTTCAAAGAAGATAACAGCATCTAAGAAACTCCAAATGAAGTTTACTTTCTTTGTGGTAAAAGTAAACCACTGGGCAAGAAAATACCCTTGCCTCAATTGCTGACAGTATGCTGTCTTGATTGGATAATCAGGACACAACAAAAGTGACTGTCATACATTGTCAAGAGAAGGAGGGGAAGCCCTTGGAAATATCCTGCTTTACAGAAGAGTGTCGGATATACTAGGTATGTAGGCCAAAGATGGATGCCCCAATGTTGCAGAGGAACTTTGGGTGACTGTCCAGGCAGTCAGCTGTTTTTGTCATTTCTCACATTTTTGGGATGTCGTTTGCTTACACTTCCTACTCACTCTGCTAATATTATTTCCTTCTTGGTTCTCTGAGGGAGTTGAAGACTAGATAGTTATAGCTATAGTTTTCCTTGTTTACCTAATGCAGAAAGCAAGTTATGATAGAAATTAAATTAGGTACAAGACTTTGGGCTCACCAAGATAGAATAGTTATGGAATATTTTCTCTGAATTTATCAAATGCAAATAGTCTTGTTGATGTATTTATTGCCTGCATAAATTGGATATAATCATTGTACTTATTGTATATAGTCTTCTATTAGTTATAACTTTTTTATTTTAGACTAAAAGGGAAAATGTAGTGATATTTCATTTTTATTTTAATAAATAAAGCTTGCCTGAAGATGAGAGTAAAACAATCCCACTGGTCAGTGCTGACACACACCTTTAATCCCAGAAGCCACACTAGTTGCCATAGAAACTGGGTGGTAGTGGTGTATGCCTTTAATCCAAATATTAGAGAGGAACATAAGACAATTTACTCTCTGTCTCATTCTGAGATTCCTGGAGGCAGTATCTCTGTTTTCAACAGAGGTAGAGGTAGGAGCCAGTAACTGGCTGTTTTGCTTTTCTGACCTTAGACTGAGCCCCATTGTCTGTTTCTGGGTTTTTATTAATCGTGCTAGAGTCAGAAATGAAGTGAAAAACATAAGTAGCAAAATGCTTATAATGTGGAACACACATATAAACTTTCTGAACATGTTCAGAGGCACTGTTATTATTGGTTCAGTTTGAGAAATTGCAAATAAAACTATTTCTAATTGGTTAAATTTTTTATTAAGTCAATAATTATCATAGAAAGTTACTTGTTGTTTGATATTGGTGTCAGTAGTTATTAGTACTTTTAAAAATTATACCTTTTATCATTTGGAAGCATTTGTTAATGTTTGGCTGAAAATCTAGATTGGCTTTTAATCAAGGCGTTACTGTGCTCCACAACACGGCACGCAGTCATTTGGACCCTTCTACTCTTGCTGTTGCATTTCCATTCATTGATTTAAGTCTCTAGTCCATCTGCTACTTTTATGTTTGATGAAGTATCTTCAAGTTATGGAAGGACAACAGGAGCAAAGAAACTAGTTTTCATAAGTAGCATCTTAGAAGTTGATCCTCAGATCGGAAAGATGAAAAGAAGAAAAGAAACCTTATGGGCACAGCTCTCTGGTTCCTCTCTGCCTGCAGACCCAGAATGACTGTTCTCATACCAAGCCTGTCTGTCCTGATGGACAGTATCCCTCTTAAATGGAGCCCATATGAACTCTTCCTTCATTGAACTCTATTTGATAGGAATTGCTCATGTCAACGATTAAAGTTATTAATATAGTACTGAATCCTAGAAATGCTCAAATGTCTTTAGTATTCAAGAAAGGATAATGAAAATTGACTAGAATATTTTAGAGTTCAAATACAGAAAAATGTTGCGGTGATGTGATGTGGTGTAATTTAGAAATATCCCCTTACAAATACACATTGTAGGCAAGAAGCTCATGACCCCAAGTACCTGCTACTATGTAGTCTATTCAATTGAATACAGATTCATTTTAGGGGCTATAACCAATAGCCAAGGAAAAGCTTAGCAAGATTCGGGGGACTTCACATTCAAGTTTAACACATCTTTTCATGAGAAAATCACCTCCTAAACAAAGAAAACTAGGAAGACAAGTATACAGTGTGAATTCTCATTGAGACTATAAAAAATATATTTTGCTTCCACTCAATTTCTTCAAAAATTTAAAGTAATAAAATATTTTTCTTTTGAATTTTCTATTTTTGACAGTTACAGATTGAAAACATGTTTTCAAGTGCACGTCCTAAAATAAGTTATTGCTTTTTTCAGATCTATAAAGTTAGACATAAAAATTACAGCTTTTGAAGATGGTAAAGATTGGAGTATTTTTTGTAACCAGGTCCTTCCTATTTTTATTTTAATAATTTATATTATGAGATTACAATATAATTGCATCATTGCTCCCTTCCTTTTCTGCCCTTCAGACCCTCCCATATACTCCTAATAGCTCTTCTTTTAAAATTCACATTCTTATTTTTCATTAAATATTGTTTTACACACACACACACATACACTCACAGAGAGACACACATACAGAGTGAGAGACACACAGACCCACACACATACACACACACACACACACACACACACACACACACACACCTGTACAGCGGACTACTTGGTATTAGATAACAAACTGGTGTCTACTTCCCTAAGGATGACTATCTCTCCCTCTTGCAGCATTCCTTAGTCTGCTGTAGGGCTCCGCCTAGGGCTGAGGTCTCCTGAGCTTCGCTCCTTTCACATGACCAGGTCTATTGATGTTATCCTTGCTTAGGTGATGATCAGGCAGCCATGTTGCTGAGACTTCATGTGTGTAGCTTCTGCCTTTTCTAGGAGATGCAATAATATAATAGCATATTATATAATAATTTGTTAAAATTATATAACATACCCCCCTTCTGTACTTTCTTTGCACTTCAAGCCTAGCCTTCCCCCATGTTTTTCTACTTCTCCCTCAGATTACATGCACCCTGATATTCTCCCCTATATTCCTACCCCATCATCCTCATTATCCTCCCTTTTCACTGTCCTGGCTTTGGGAAGGCCAATCATTTCAGCTGGGTTGTTCACTCTGTTGGCTGATTCCATTGAATTCATAGAAAATTTTATCACTTTCAAAAATTGCACCAAAATGTCACTTTTTGCTGAAATGAAAACAATAGTTGGACTTTTTCTGAAGCATTACTAGTGACACAGTTTTGTACAAAGTCAAGAGCATTAAGTTAAAAGTATTCTCAATCACTTCTGTTTCTATTATATTCTTTTTCTATTTGCACATGTGTGGGGATATGCAGTCATCTTTGCCTGTGTGGGTGTATGGAAGCCCAAGACTGACGAAATTATTTTTGGTTGTTATTTGTTTGTTCTTTTTTTCTCTACCCTTCCACCTATATTTTTGAGGCAAAGTCTCTCAATCAAGCCCAAGCTCAGTGCTACAACTAGCCTCACCTGCCAGTGTGCTCTCTTTATCTCCTTACTCTATCTTCATCTTTAAAGGCTGAGCTTACAGGTGACTTGTCTCGCCCACTCAGCATTTACTTAGGGTTCTAGCTCCTGCCCTGTTGCTTGCATGCAAAGGGTTTGATTACTGAACCATTTCCCCAGTCCTCCAGCTTATGTTTTAAAACTCCTACAACTTAACCATTTGGGCCACTAAACTATCCCAATTATATTTATATTTTAAACAATTTGAAGATGTTTGTCACCATAAATACACTATTGAAACAAGTAAAACTCCGAGTTTCCTAATGCATGTTAAAAATTGAAACTTGTTCTGCAATTTCCTTCGAGTAAGATGCACTGAATGTCTCCTAGGTGTGTGGTTCCGAAGGAAACAGAATTGAATTCAACTCAATGTACTCTGGACTGGAAGCAAAGGACCTTGGACATCTCCAATTTCCCCACATAGAAAATAGTGTGGGAATTGTGTATAATTATACATCTGAATTACATGATGTGAAAATACAATTGGAACTGCATCATGGCAGTTTGGTCCAAGATCTTTCATAGATGGTTCCACTCCTGTTATTGTGTGCATAGATTATCCTCACCAGGATGACTCTTCACACTCCCAAACTTCTCTACGAGTACCTGGGACAACATAGGAGTTGCTTTTGTGGTTTATTAGATTCTAACAGACCAATGTTTAATCTAAGACTTTTCCTTTAGTGACTTCAATGTTACTTTCCCATTTGCTTCAAGTATTTCTGAATGAGTGGCAGTGTTCTGCCAGTTGCTTTACTGACTTATAGTGATTTACTCCACGTTGCTAAACAAAGCCTGTATCCAGTATTCTCTGGATACATGTCCCCCGATAAACGTCAACTTATCCTTGACATATGTCTCTAATTGAAAAGTTTGCCTAAAAATAACAAGAATTTATATTTATGCTGCTTTGAATTCTGCTACTTGGTCTCCATTGATATAAGTATCACGAGAACATTGGGTGTGAGAAGACCAATTTATATGTGGTACAATGGAAGTAAAGCCTAGCTGACATTTTAAGTTAACACAAAATGATCTAGTAGAACTGAAATTCAAATCTAAATTTCCCTGCTCCAAATATGTCCAAACTTATTGACATCTTTATCTATGGAGTGGGTCAAACTTTTATTCACAACAGCTGTGTGGTTAAGTCTTATACTGTGTTCTAGAAAACAAGAGGTGAGCAAAGTAGGCCTGTCTACCTCCAGAATGTAGAAGCTTCTGGGCCAAGAAGCATGAGCTGACTGAGAAACATGGGTTATTATTTCAGCCACTAAATTATGAAATATTTTAGAAAAAAGGAGCTTTGCTAAAACTCTCACTTCTTTGTTAGCAGTTTGTGAATACTGTTGTGGTCATGTAAGCACACAGAGGTCCTTACAGAAAAATACTCTAGACAAGTAAAACAGCAAAACAAACCCAGAAGGATCCACACAGTGCATAACGGCAGCAAGATTCTGGAAGAAAGTTGTAATCTGATGGAGGGAAACAGCACGAGTGACAATTTTAGTTTTTATGGCTTGGGCTTGAGGGTAGGCACTCAGTTGGCACTATTCAGGGCAACTAGAACTTAAAATTTAACTCAACAGACTCCGTGACATCAAGACTAAGTTGACACTTGAGGGCTAGAGCCACTGGCAAGTGCAAGCAGAGTTGTGGAAGGAGAGGATTGCCCCTGATCTGCACTTAGAAACTCTGCAGTGGTCTGTGGCTGGTGCCTGCACAACTTATGCTCAGGGAAGATTCCAAGGAACCCAGTTGAGGTTTTATTGAACTGAGACTGGAATTACTTGCTGACATTGAGTATTCAGTGGGCATACATCCAAAAACAAAAATCAGCACACTCTGAAGTGCTGCAATAAAAATCCATGGCTCCCATAACAACACTCACAGTGTCTGGAATAAAATTCATATTGCTCACCTTACATAGCGTTTTTTTTTAACTTTGCTGGGTATTTGTAAATTTCCACACAAAAGGTCTTTAGAAAGTCAATGATAATCACATACCATCGCTGCAGTATCATTTCAGATAATAAAAAATATTCAAGAAATAGTTCCCTTACACTATTAAAGAACCACCACATACAGTGTTAGGAACCAGAGACAAGAATAAGCCCCCCCCCCACCACTCATCTATCCTTTCCTTGTCTTGCCGTTCAACAGAATACCAGCTTCTCACTTATCTTAAAGTGAGAGTTCTTATTCCTCAATTTTCCTGAGTCTTCAAAACCTTTCCAGGCATAAGACCTCTTAGAACATGCTTAGGCCACAGAAACCTGCACAGTCACCAGCCATCCTTCCAGTCTGTGAAAGATAACATCCCAACAAGTATGCATGTGCATAAAGTAAGAGGTGGAGAGAAATATGAAGGATGTGTAATAAAACATTGCCTTCCATTGCTAGTTTTTACTGTACCATGAACTGTGTGGGTCTTAGATATTCAAGGTATGCATTTTAGTCATTCCATTATTTTCCTGCACCAGACAGTCACCTCACAGCAATTCAGCTGAGATGGCCTTTTATCTAGGTAGCTGAACACATCCTCTCTTCCTCCCCTGTGCAAGTTCCGGTCTTATGCATGAAACGTAAAAGTAAATAGCATTCAATAGAAGTAACACATCCTGCAAGAGTCCCAGGATATTCACTAAAATATCACTTCTATGGCAAAGGTCAAAGCATCCATAAGATGTGCCAACCCAGAAGGTATCTGAAGTGACCTCTCTCAGTGATTATCTCTTCATGGGGACATTACCAGGCAGAAGGGTTTTGTAGTTCAATCTCTCAGACAAATAAAATTAACTCTAGAATCTAGGGAAAATGTGAAAGATATGTGTTGTTAGTTTCTTTGAAATTTGGTCTCACAATCTTTTCTAGCTACAATTTTAAAATGAATATCTTCCAGGGAGTCTCAAGCATGAGCGAGAACTGCCCACAGCCCATCGCTAACAGGAACTGCAGTACTTTGAATTTCACATACATAGTTTCAAAATCTCTGCACATAGGTTCTCTCAGTTGAGCCTCATACGACTTACACTTGGCAGGTGGCTCCGATACCATTATCAAAGAGCACCTCAGAGAGCACTGAGGACAAATGGATTGTTACAAAAGATAGACTCACAACCGACACAGGATATTATTGTGGAATTTTCTTTATTCTTTTTTTTCCCTAAACATTTTTTTGGAGAGGTACAAGGAGCTTATAATTTTTTAATGTATTTACACACTGGGACTAATTTTAAAATTAAGATTGATTTTGTAATATTCTTAATTAACTAATTCAATGACTAATACTCCCAATGAAATTAAATAGCGCTGATCTTTGTCATCAGACTTCCTCGGAGCAAATTCATTAGTAATTAAACCATGGCATGAAATTAATTTTAAATACCCACATCCTACCTAGAAAAGCCACTTCACCAATAGTAATTTAAATAAAATCCTTTTGTTTATCATAATTCCTTTTGTAGTAGAGCCACCTTGACTCCTTATCCAATTTGGCGATGGGCAATTTACTTCAGCTGGTAATTAACGATGTTGGTTAGAGCATTCTTTCCGATGTTTACATGGCCCGAATATTAATGTTTTGGTTTAATTTGTGAATTAGATTTTTCAGTGTCCACAAACAGAGGCCTATAATTAAATCCTAACCTAGGAATATGTTTTCGGATTTAACAAAATAACGTTTTACGTTCCCCTCTAGTATTACTTCTTGGTCTTCTTCATGGATACTGGATAGGTATCCCGAGTTGGTACCAAAGCTCCACAGGAAGTAGTTGACAAAGTCCTACAGTAAGTCGCTTACTCTTTCTGCTCCTACCTCTTAGTGTCTGAAAATTACTTTATTATGTTATCAAGGATTAAATGAGTCATGCGAAGTACTTAAGAGTTGAACCTGATTTGCAGAAGTATGGCAGGAATGTTTGCACATGTTGCTAACATGATATTTAGCTTCAGGCAAATCAACACCATAGTTAACATCAAGATGATGAAGCACTTTGTAAATGATGGAGACTTTCAAGAAACAAGATAGATGCTAGTTTTCTCCCATCCCAATGGAATATATGTTTTCCACAGGGCAGATAATAGGCAAATAATATACTGAGTATCCATCAAATAAACTTTACAATATTTCCTTCTCAAGCTTTCATATTGTATATAAAATAATTTACTTATAATATATTTGGGTAGTATTTAAAATAGTCACCAGTTTGGGTTCGCAAAATTCAGGAAATACTTCTGAAAATCAGCAGGGTATATATATATTAGTGTTTTTTGGTAAGGAATTACCCAAAAAGTTACTTTCTATGGTTGCTAATCAGAATAAAACTAGATGGAAATTCAGTAAGTTTTTACTTAGATCAAATCTGTATTCTTTTATAGACTGGAATATGGGTTGTCAAATACTTGACAATGAAAGCTGTATGAGTTTAAAGACCTAGAATTTCAATTAAGAAGTCAATGACAGCAAGTAGGGCTTTCTAGATCATGATTTTCCTTGCTCTGAATTCAACATCTGAGTCCACAATAAGGCTGCATTCTGAGCCAATGTGAGTCAGTTGAGGTAAGCTGTATTTCATTTTTCTTCTCTCCTTGTTTTTTTTTTTCTTCTCTCCTTGTATGTCACTCTGAAAACTAGTTTTGTGTAGTATTCAGGATGCTGAAATGCAGGATGCTGAGATGCACACGTTGAGATGCAGGATGCTGATAGATGCTGGCTACTGAGATGCAGGCTGACCAGTCCTCTTTTCTAGGTGACTTTCTGGTTCACAGTGTTCTCTTCATTTTCATGCCATTGTTTTACTGGTTTAATAGATATGACACAGACTTATGACATTTGTGAGACAAGGAAATCACATGCTATACATTAGTGTGCTTGACATGTAGCATTGGTATTTGAGCTCTTGTGACCAAAGCATGCTAAGATAAAGAATATGAAGGATTTGCAAGAATCTAAATGGATGAAATCAAGTGTGTTCAGGCTGGTATAAACCCTTTGATCTACAATTTGTCCTGTCTATAAACTATGTTAAGGCAATGATGGCACAAAGCTTGTGGGTGTAACCAAACCATATCTAATTTGATTTATTCCATGAGATGGAAGTCATACCTGACAATGCTTTGGTGACCAAGAACCAGAGAGTAGATTGCCCAGAGATCTACACAAAAATCAAATACCTAGGATAAAATCAAATACACTTGGTCTTTAAAAAATTAAAAATAACAATAAAATGGCATTATAATATTCTGCTATAGTCATAGATCAGTGTCTTATTTAACTATTTTCAAAGAAGCTTCCTTCTGAAGCAGAAGGTAACAAAGACAGTAACAGCTACCCCTGCCAGTCAGATACATGGAGAGAAAATGGTATCTTGGAACACACTTCCTAATGGGATGTCTCCATCAAATTTCTCCCTCAGAGTTCAAAGAATCCTGTGGAAGAGGAGGTAAAAAGAGCCAGAGGAGATGGAGGATACCAGGATAACAAGACTCTCTAATCAACTGAGCAAAGCTCATATGAATTCACAGAGACTGCACAGCACTCACAGGGCCTGTGGGGTCCTCACAGGGTTCTCTGTGTATATATTCAGTGCTTTTCTGGCACTCCTGAGTGTGTGAATGGGTGGGTCTCTCTTTCTTGTGCCTTCCCTTAGGGCTTTTTTCCTTCTGTTGGTTTGCCTTGTCCAACTTCAATGTGATTTTTTTTGTTATTGTTTTTTCTTATTATATTTTATTTTGTTATCTTTGGTTGTTATCTATGCAAAAGAGGATGTGAAATGAATGTAAGAGCCAGATGTGGTGGATGACCTCCCAGGAAGCAGTGTCTTCCTGACACAGCAGGAATGATGGATTTATAAACTCACAGAGACTGTGGCAACATGCACAAGGCCTGCACAGGTTCAAGCCAGATGGGGTCCCAGCACAGAGAGGACAAAGTGGTGTCCCACCTCTAATAATAAGTTATTTGGAATTGATAACCACCACTGGCAAAGGAAAAGATTCTAGATGGAGTGGCACTTGATATAGAAACCACTCTACAGAGCATGCTTTATGCCAAGGAGCAGTGGGCCAATACAAAATGAACTTTGTGTTCTGCTTTTCATTTTTTTTGTTTTTGTTTATTTGTTTGTTTTGTGTATGCCTTTTTTGTTTTGAGAGAAGAAGGGGAGAGGGGGCTAAGAATATTAAGTTGGGTGACGAGGCGGGTGGGGGAAGATCTGGGAGGAGTTAGGGGAAGAGAAATAATAGGATCAAAACATTGCATGAAAAGAATTTAAATAAAACAGATCTTGCTTACATCCAAATGAAGTTCTTAAAGCTTCTAAGAGTGAAGTGTATGACAAGGACCTTGCCTAGGCTGCTGGTCCTATCTCCTGCTGTTTGCAAACGTTTGCTTTGTATTTATGTCCAAATTCCTTTTTTTACATTCTACCTTCACCCATATAGCTTGCTCTGCCTAAAGCTTTCTTTTTAATGCTCCTAGAGACCTGCTCAGTCATCAAAACTAAGTCCATATTTACTTTGTCCACAGGTCATTTCTGACTTTTCAAGTATGTAGGCACTTCCTGCCTATGTACATCACAAGTACATCAGAGCTGACGATCATAACATAGCTGGAACTGCAGCCGCACATTCTACTCTTTTATGAAAATTTTTGCTCCACATAGCAAGGACAGCATAACAGTTAAAAGCCCAGCCGTCATATTACATGGGGTAGAATCCTAGCCATACCACTTCAATAGTCATATGCACATGGGCAAGTGAAAAACCTCTCATCTGGAAACTGGGGCCATTAGCGGTCAACAGTTAGCTAACCTGGCCAATTAAAGGATTTAGTTCTTGTTTGTATTCTTAAATCAATTACAGACATCAGTTCAATGTTGGTTAAAAAATTATCCATCATTTACTTCTAAATGAACAATTGTGTCAGAGATATAGTGGATTTCACCTTGCTACATAAAGTAATAAATGATTGTTAAGTCCATTTATAAGAAAAGACAAAAGAACTCTTAAAGGAAATTGTACTGTTGTATTTGAAAAAAAAATGGTAAACATCCTTATTAGAGTTTAAGTTTATTTATTTATTTAGCATCATATATAGCCTAGGCTGTCCTTAAACTAGCCTTAAAACTGTTTCAGGCTTCTACATGCTGGGATTGTGGGGATGTGCCACAGGACAAGGCTTGAGTCCAGAAGCCCTGTTGTTGTAAAACAATGTGATTTGTGTATGTGAGGTGTAGGTATGCTAATTTGTGGATATAACATGTATGCGTTCTGAAATTTGTTCACCTGAATGTGCATATGTGGTGTATGGTGGTTTGTATTGCATGTCTTCCTCTATCATTTTACACCTTAGTTATAGAAGCAATGACTCTAATTGAACCTAGAACTTGCTGATTGACTGGACAGGCTGGCCAGCAAGCCCCTAGAGGCTGCCTGTCTCCACCCACCTAACTTATATGTGGGTGTTGAATTCCAAACTCAGGTTCTCATCCTTGTCCAGTGAGTACTTTGCCCACTGAACGTTTGTCCAATACCCAAAATGCGAAGTTGATAAAAATTAACTTATTTAAAATGAAGAAAGTATTCAAGGATGACCTATCAAATTCTGCCTTAATTCATTTATTCTTTCACTTGAGCAATAAACAAGTAAGCAAAGTGGAAGAGAAGAATTATTTAGTTTTTCAAAAATATTAGGAGTCACACTAACATAATAAAAATGAGTTTTGAGTTAGCATGTAATTGCAGTCATCATGGGAAAAGATACCCTCTTTTGAATTAAGACATAAACGATGAAATTTCTGAGTATTGAATATTTTTTACACACATTTCCAAGCAGTTATAAAGTTTATATGGAATAGTAGACAGGTGAATTAAATGTGAAAATGTTTAAAAGCAGATAAATAAGTGACTTGCCCTATTATGTTTTTTATCAGATAATTAAAATAGAATCCAAATCTTTTGCATCACTACTGCTGAGAATCTGGGACTGTTATTTGCTTAGGAAAAGACAAATTATTAAATAAACAACCTCAGATCAATTGAGTACATAGGAAAATAAGATTGCTTTACACTGTATGTTAAGTGGCAGAAAGAGGAATAACTGCAAAGAAATAAAGAACTGATATAAAATGATTAGAACTTGTGTCTGATCATGATATAAATAACATTTCTGAAAAGAAGATGAAGTGGGAAATTCATAAAGCAGATAGGTGAAATATAACAAAATTAATAAAAACTATAATGATAACAATAATATAACTGGTAGTTGATAATACTAAATCTGAAAAAGGCACATTTAGTTTCCACAGCTGTTCTGCCATAAATGTCAAGCAAGGCATTGCATCTCTCTGTACCTTGATTCTCTAATACATGAGATATCTGTAACGATTATAAGTCTTATTACTGTAAAATGTAATAATCATCTGATGAAGTTTTTCTGTGAGCTAAGCAAGGTAATGGTCATTAAGCACCTAGTAGAAACGATGGTAAGGTAAAGAGGAGCAGGAAAGTATTTAGAATATAAATGATGGACAAAGCTTTAACATTAGCACACAAGTATTTCTTATGCATCTACACTGAGATGGCCCAGACATGAGAGACATGAATACAGAATTCACAATTGAACAATAGATGAGCAACTATAATTACAGGACAAGTTGATTCCCAATTGCTATAAGAAAGAGTGATTCTTGATATTTTCAGTTGTCAAGCTGCCTGCACTGATTAAGCTATTTGGGCAGAAAAAAACCAGGGAATCATTTATTCTGATTGCAGCATAAGTAATGTTTTAAATGAATACGCTGGCAAGATTTTCATCTCTAATACTCTCTTTTCCTTCCTTACCTATGTTAAAGGGCTTGATCCTCCCTTGTGTGGCATCTGGAAGTTAAGCTGCACACTGCATCACTAATGACACTCAGAATGGTCTTACTGTGTTTTGTTTACTAAGATACTTGATTTTGCTTGACAGTTGTTACTATCTTGTAACTTCTCATCCTCCCTTTGCTTCAACCAGCCCTGCAAATACTAAGGTAGCAGGAGAGAGAAGACAAAAGGGTGATTAGGGGGTGGTATTAATGAATTGCCTAGCTTCTGATGAAGATATCCGTGTGCTATCCTCATTAGAGTAAATGCAAGCCATCGCATGAAATATGTTTTGTATGGCAGTGCACACCCTTCATGCCAATTTGTTCCATAGTAAGAGTTGGTCATCAATGAAATTTGCTGATATAAATCTGAGGCAGAGTTTATGGATGTAATTTAAAGAAAGACATGATGATCTTAGTTTAGAATAATCCAAATTGTTATTTCAAATAGATTGCCTTATTTAAATGTGATTCTGTATTTTTTATTGCTGTCTTCCTATGACCTTTAACTAGGAAACATATATAAAGATTGCACACTAATGTTTCAAGTATTCCTTTCATTGTTTTGGTAGGCTTTATACATAAGGTTCTTATTGTCGCTGTAGAAGGGAGAGCTAAAATCAATTTCCTCTTTAACATATTGATAAACAACTCCAGATATAAGAGGTAGAGAGGAGAAACTAGACTTACCTTTGCGTGACCTACGTAGGAATGTTGGGAAAAATTAATTCCAGAATATTATGTCAACATTCCTAGAAGCCGTGGATATGATTTACATAGTAGGTCTTCTCTCTCCATCCAGATGCTTTCATCTCGGTACTGTAAATTGCTTTCATTTTCCCCTCTGAGCCGTGCACTTGAGGTATTGTTGTGATAAATTATGGAGGTACAGAACTGAAAATGGTGTGTAGATTGTCTAAGAAATTGAGTGCAGTCAGCCTTAAAAGTGGTGGATGATGTGCCAGGCAGCTCCCTCACCCTGGCCATGGCCCATATGTCCTCAATGAACAGCTGCTTTTAACTTTGCCTTTTGCCCAGAGAGCATGAGAGTTGCTGGATTTATTGAATTAATAACCACTCCATTATGTGTGTTTTGTTTTCCTGTGACCGTGAAATCCGGCTCTAATGTTAGGAAAGTGTAAGACAGCGCTTCTTAACAAACAAGGCGCTTATCTATTTTGGGGTCATTGTTTAATACTTAATCTTTTGGGGTAGAAAATAATAAGGAAATCCTTTCAAATCTGGGGTAGAATGTTTCTAGCAATATTGAGTTTAAAAGGAATTTTGTAGGTTACACAGTCACATATACACTGGATTTCACTGTGATTCGTGGTCTGAAGTACAGCTACCGACTGCAATATGTTTGTGATTGGACAGAGTTTTGTTTTGCTTTTTAAGCAGAATGCTATACAAACATTGCATACATACATATATAATATTTAGTAATATCTATTTGTCTGTCTATTATCTATCTATTTATAATGTCTCAATCTATCATCTATCTATATCATTTCTATCATCTATCTATCTATCTATCTATCTATCTTTCTATCTATGTATCTATCTATCTATCTATCATCTATCTACCTACTTATTGTCTATCTACCATCAATCATCTATCATCCATCTATCTATCTTTCTATCTATGTATTTATCTATCTATCCTCCTCCTCATCATTACCTGTCTCATTATCTATCTAATCTATCTTAGTAAACAATTTAACATTGTCTGAAGGAAATGAGTGAAAAAACAGTGCCCTCTCTTTTCTTTATTCCTAATGTCCTTTCTCTTTTTTAATTTTGTTGATTTTTATTGAGCTCTGCATTTTTCTCTGTTCCCCTCCCTGCCTCTCCCCTCCCCCTCAGCCCTCTGACAAGGTCCCCATGCTCCCAGTTTACGCAGGACATCTTGTCTTTTCCTACTCTGATATAACCCCAAGTGCAAGATTGCAGCAGAAGTGGAACACAGCACACATGGGAAGAGGTGGAACAGTGACCTTTACTTCATCTCACCAAGGGAGTGAGAAATGACTCTTCTATGAAGGAGCCTCAGTCAGGGTCATTTTGACAAATGGCTCTCTGTTTCTCTTTTTCTTCTGTTTCTTTATTCCTAACCACATCAACTCCCAATTGTCCATGCTCCTTCTATAACTTTTGTCTCCATGACTTTATTGAGAGCCTTCTACCAGCTGTGCTTTCACACCTGAGCAGTGCCCTGTTGCTGTGCACAAGCAACAGAAATGGTTGTCATTGGAAGATTTACCAAGAAATAGTCTAGAAAATCTATTTGATTCATTTATTTCTTGAAAATAAGAGTAATAAAAATAATCAAGTTTATTATTTTTAAAAGATCACACATTTAGCCTTTTACTTTATATGTGGGCAAGCCATGCTCAAACAATACTTTTTAATTTGTTTTAAAATACTTTAAGTGGTTCTAATGAACGTCTGTCAAGTCACCATTAAATTTCACAACAAGGAGAAATGCCTGTATTTTCAAGTAATTACAGTCTTCTCTTAGTTTGATATTTGTTTAGAGTCGAGAAATTTTCCAAACTATAAAATGACATTCTCTTTTAGAACATTTTGAACCCAGAACTTAGAACCATAGTGCATTAAAGTGACTGAGTATTGATTGCAGCTATGTAAAAATTATGTGACCCCCCCAAAAAAATTATGTGACCTTAAAATGTCTTCTGAAGCCTTAGAGTTAAATCTTGTTCAGCATACTATATTTTATTTTCTCCCTAAAACTATGTAACATAGCATAATCAGTAACAAATGCCTACTGTATGTCACAGTTGCTGAATGTTACCCAACTTTCAAAGTCACTTCCTGTGGCAGGTCTTATCATCCTCATTTTATAAACTGGAGAAATGAAAATTAGAGTGTTAACCATTTCCACAAAGTCATAGCGATTATTGTGAGTCTGTTTCAATCAATGGTCAAACTCAGTCTAGTAATCAGGTTATTCACATATACATTAGAAGTCAAATCACTAAATTAGTATGCACACCATATGTGAAAACAGGGAATAAAATTTATTCCATTTGCCTATGAAATATACTCAAATATTTGCATATTTCGACGTGCAAAATGATTGTTGATGACAATATACAAACATTTGAGAAAATAGATTTGGAAATGTATCTTGTCAATACTAGCATTGTTAGTTGGATTATAGTTGTATACTGCATTATCATGTTTTTGAAGTTGAAGGTGAAATGAAATAAGCTACTCACATGGAGAAGGGATATATTTGGTGGGGGCTAGGAGTTATTTATGGGTAAATTAAGGCTGTTTTAGCTTGGGCAGTGGTGGATTGTCCTGTTCAGTCCCACAAAGTTCTCCATCTCATTTTCAGGTGGTTTGATTTGCTTTATGCTATGCCTACAAGTCTGAGAAAAGAAAACACAGCTAGGCAGGACTTACAAACAATTAACCTGGCAGTACAAGGTGTTTTCAGATCTCAGAGTGAAAACCTCTGTGCCTTGTTTCCCTTGTTCATTAGTACATATTAGTATGTTTATGTATTAATAATCTTGCAGTTCCCTTACAATTCATTCACCAAATCCAAAATGATATGGCCGGTTAACTATCTATGCAAACAGTGTTACTCTAACTGTGTATAAATTGTGTGACCATAGAGTAGTGGCCAACACACTGCCATGGACAGTTCTTGCTAATCTTATCCTAAACTCCATCTTCAAGGACACAAGCAGGAACACTGTCCTTGGCTTGTCAAAGACTTTTTACGTCACTAGTCTTTTCACAGCACAAGATTAATCCTCCAAACACATCACAGAGGACCGATGCCACTGTCAAAACCTTCACTTTGAAAATATGGTCTATAATTCTTATTAAAAGTATCTTCAAGCATTAACGATGCAGTTTTAATTGGGTTAATTCATCTTATAAAGATAAACGTTCTTTTCTATGCTAGGGAAAACTGGTGAGGCTTGGGTGTTTGGGATCTTGTGTGGCTACTTTGGGAGCCTATCCCGGGCTCTGCGCATGCTCGGAAAGCTCTCTGCTACTGCATTCGCAGTCCTGGGAAAATTCAATTTCCAAATTAATTTTCGTCTGTTTGTCATCCTAACCATAAGGAATGCTGACTGTGGGCTTGTTTCTGGAGGGCTGGCACTAAAGTTCTACCTGAATGTGATGCCTGCTCACAGAGGACAGTTTCTAAGGATCCATTTCTTGCAGATAGAATACTGTGATAATTAGTAAGGGTTTGGTGGCATTAGGTCACCTTAGATTGGTGTGATTATAAAATAGGACACCTTCCTTTCTCTTAATTTAAACTCTAGTCCCTACCTGCTATAAAGCAGACCCTACAACTTGTTTACTAGAGAAATGTGTAAAACTTGACTTTCTCTACAAACCCTCTGACATTTGGCCTTTAAGAAATTACTCAGAAAACATCTGTGTAAGTATATCTGAAACCTTTGTCACACATCTTTCCAAATGACATTTTATTTATTCTCTGAAATTTAGAAACAAGCCAAATTTGATTACTTATATAATTATTGACATGCTAACTCTGGGGATTTTGATTTGTTAGGGATTGCGTTAAATGGAAATACCCTGGTAGGGACTGCTGAATTGCTTGCTATTGGTGGACATACACAGGACAAAGTTGTCACAAGTGGCAAGAAAAGGCACAGGAGGTGAAAATCTGCCTCTGAAGGGGCGACTGGTCTGAGAAGTCAAATATTTGCATTTCGGTGTTCCAATTTTCCATTATGCTCTAAACACACAGGTCGCTGTTCAAGCTCAGGCACCATTGCAGGTCCTTGGTTCTTAAGGTAACAGACTGGGGCAGCATTCTGCAGTAGCAGACCCACCTGGGTGGTCTGGAAGCATTGCCTCAGGAGGTAGGCACTGTCAGAGTCTAATCCGGATGTTACAGAGGTATGTAGCATGGCTTGTCTTGAAAGTCTAGTTTATGTGTTGTCTGCTCCTTTGTGGGGAGATCGACATTCTTTCAGCCTCCTTTGGAACCTCTGTGGAATGAATGGGCTTGAAAGCTATTAACTGATTTTCTTAATAAAAGATGAAATGAGACCTGAAGATTACATTGAAACATAAAAATATGTAGGAGGGGATAAGCGAACTCTGCAAATTGCAGCTCAGGTTTCAAGCCTGTGAGTTGAATCGGTGCTTGATGTTTGTCCTGTGGTGATGTTACACAACGGGCCTGGTGTTTCACAATGGTAAATAAAATTAATCTGCATATACTTTAAATGTAGGGCACAGGGCAAGTATACTTGGTGTGCCTAATGGCATGTGGCCATTAGCATGCCGACATGAAAAGGAGAAAGAATGCTGAACTTTTCAAAAACTGGGAGTTTGGAAGCCAGAACCTCATCATGATTTCCTCATAGAAAGCTCAGCACCTGTAGCCCCCACGGACGGACGCTGCCACCCAGCCCCTGCCCTGCCTACACTAGAGAAACTAGTGAAGTCACTCAGTAAATCTCAGTGGCATCTCCCTCCAGACTAACCGAAAGGGAAGAAGTTCAAACCTCACATTCCAATCATCCTGGGCCACCTGGAATTTAAAGCAAAAGCATTGGCTTTTTTTTTCCCCTTGAAATGCATACGGAGTGGAGCGCTGCCTCCCCACTGTGACCTTTCCTTCATTTTAGAGAATTAAATAGAGCTTACTGAAGGGTAACCTTCTCTCTTTTTCCTGCACCTGCACACATCCCAAAGCAAGAGTGCCGAGCCTAAAGGATCCTTGAGAGCAGGGAAACAGCGATGACCTTTTGTGAGGGAGTCTTCCTGGAAAACATCTGGGGGAAAGGTCTTGATGATATTAGAATCAATGTCAAAAGAACTGATCATTGGAGAAAATGCTGAGTTTATTTCCAGGGGAGGCCCATATTCTCAGAAAAGGGAAAACTTGGTGAAATTAATTGAAAAAAAGAGAAGAAATGAACTTCTGCTTTAATCTATATGGATTGAGCGAAGGAAAAAAAAAACATGTAAAGTAATTATTTGAGGGTTACTAAGATGAATATTCGAAATTCATTATGGGCAGTTATCTTAGGTGAGAAATCCCATGGAAGTGTGCCGCGTAGAATAATTCAAGAAATCTAATGTAAAGGGTTTTAATCCCTTCTAGCTAAACTAATATGGTGTGGATGCCATGTGGGTTCAGACTCAGTTATCTTTCTTGTTGACACACATAAGAATCTTTTGGCCGGGCACACATGATTTATTCTTTATATCTGGAGCTGCGCTGTAGTCATTCACCCCTTTTCAAGTCTACTCTGGCAACTTTATCTCGTTTGCAGTTTGCATTTTTTTTTTGAAAGTGAAAATATATTCTACAGCTTTTGATGTGTTGATTGGTAGGAAGGTAAAGACAGCTGCACAGGGTCCCTTGAGACAGGGCTCAGTGGCTAAATGAAGACCTCTCATGCTTTCTTGTTAGCCAAGATAGATCTACATCCCGATGAAGCAGAGCTAGTCAATAGCAGGGGCTCTCTGCACATGTGACCAGGAGCCACAAATCAGTTTTCCCTGGGACTTAGTTATCGGCATTTTGTGCCGTAGGCTATGCCCTTGCTGCTGCAGGCTGTAATTTTTCCCCGAGTGAAGTTTTTAAAGTCACAGACTGAGGCTGGAACTGGGGCTCTCTAGGCAACAAGGCTGTCACCAGCCTGCCAGATATCAAGGGCCCATCAAATAAATTGCGACTTTAATGTACTCAGTCTCTTACAGCTAAAGAGACTCGGTGCTCCTAGGATTTCCCAGTGCTGTGCTGCCCTCCCTCAGATTTATTTCCAAACATCTGCTTAGTTCTGGCTACACGTGTTCATTGCACGACTTTATATGTAGATAGTTTGGCCTTGAAATTTCAAGTCGCCCTTTTATTTCTGTCATTTTTGTATCGAGGTCACAGTATTCTGCCTATCGGATTCACTTTGCTTCTAGAAATGTCTTTTCACATTTTACCCCAGTCTGCTTTAAAATCTTATATTCTCTCTTTGTCTATTTCAATAGGATCCTGAGAGATAGTCTTGCAGTAGGGCCACGGATGACCTAGGAGGACTATATTTTATTGAACAGAGATGATGTCTTTGGTCGCCAGACTGTCTTTGAAAGTAGCCAGATGCCTCTTTGTAAGATAGTTGATATTTTAAATTTGAGGCCCCCAGCTGTGTTTGAAATGTTTATGATACTGACTTTCAAATGTTTATGATACTGACTTTCACTACTATTTTCAGGAGGATCAAGGGTTATTTTCATATCAGGAGCCTCATTTTCAGCCATGGGGGCAAGCTCACCGCAACTGTCCATACCCCTGTCGGTGCACAGGCAGCTGACTCCTGCTAGCTGCCCAACCTCTTCTAAGACTGAGCTATGAAGCTGTCCTTAGAGAGGAGTGTATTGACACTGCGTATCCCCGACGGCACCAGCTCTCACCCTCCTCCATTCTTATGTGAGCAAGGGACAAGACTTTTATCTTCCTCTACCAGTGTTAGGTATGGTTCTAATACAGAAGTGCAAGCCCCAAATTTTGAGGGTAGCATTTATGAATGGTATTTCTGGTATAGGGTGCCCTGGCCTCAGACTGTCCACTTCTTTTCTTCCCAGGACCAGCTAACAGCACTCAAAACAAACTCTTCATGGTTTTCGGGATGGCCATTCTTCTAGCTTAAATGACCATGCACTATAATGGCTTTGATAGAGACCCTTCCCCTTGTGTACCTGCTCACTCATTCTCTGAGTTACAGTTAAACAGCACCTCTTTCCAGACATTAACAGAAGCTAAAGGCAATCTATACTTTTTCTCCTGTTTTTTCATGAGCGAGAGTTGTTAGCTCATATGGGAAAAAAAGTAGGGTAGCAGACACAATTGTTAACTGGCATAACAGACAGAAGGAAATGGAAAGAGCAAGATCAAAGGTAGAGATAAAAACATCACCTGACATCTCTGATATAGCCCCTGTGGATATTAACCCCGTGTTTACTCTTAGCTCTTCAAGATCCTGCCCAGTGGTGTCTGAAGTCCCTTAATGGAGTTATTTTATTATCCCTTGCTGGAAGCACTGTAAGGCTTCCCCCCATTTATCTTGTTATTTCTATCTTAGAGTGGGTATAAGATGCAAGACCTGTCCTGGTATTCCCTGCTCAAAGCCCTCCTCCAGCAAACACTGGCAGGCCACAAGCCCTACATCATTGCCTGTCTGACTTCTTCCACTGAACTTGTCACCTGCGGAGGCAACATTTAGCTATTTGTACTGTTTATTGAATCCTCTCGTCCCAAGTAGTGTGAAAGCTCAGTACAAGAGGTTTTATGTGTTCACCTTCCTCCTCTGGCCTCGGTAGCCAGGCCACCTGGTAAGGTCCTCAACACCTATTTATTGAGTGAAGGAGTGGATTGTCTAACAGGTGCTCATGAATGCAAACAGCTCAGAGAAAGTGAGAGGGGAACACCCACCCAACTAATGCCATCTGTGACTCAGCTAAAAGTCCTGGACATCTCACAAAACCCCCATTCCGATTTCCTATGAATCACACTTGGTAGATCTGAATGAGTCTCCGATAAGACACAGTTGTCTTGTACATATGCTTTTAAGATTATTAAACTCACATATCTTAACTTATTACATTTAGAAGTTTTTGGTTTTGTCATTTTTTTCACTATTGGCACTTAGGTCAATTCAGGTATGAATAACTAAAATAAACAGAAATTTCTTGATTAACTGCATGTTAATGTCTCGGTTGCTGTTGCCTTAATTATAATTTTAATACATAATATGTGTAATTATAATTTTTAAAAAAACATTGTCCCTTATTGGCATCCAATGTTTTTCCATAGTGCTTGCTGTATTTTGAAGCCCAGAACATCGTATTCCCTAACCAACCTCTAACCAGAATTTGCTTCTCACTTCTCTTAGGATGGCAAGGACAAAGGCACATTTTCAAACTGTACTTTCTGCATCCAGGATGCTCGATTACAGTTATTTGGGCTTCACGCTGCACATTCATAGAATCAAGTCACACATTTTCTCAACACCGCTGTGCAAACAGAGGGAAAACCAAAGCCAGCGCCTAGAAAAGTAATTCTTGGGTGGCTTGAGGAGTGTGCAGAGTGTGCTCCATCACTTTCAGCCTCCTGCAGTGCGAGTGATTAGTTAAGGAAACACTCTAAACCTGTTAGTTGTACATCTTTTAAACCGTTTTTAAATTATGGAAAAGATAGTCCTCAAGAAATTAATTAAAGTTTTGAACAATAATACAATGAGGGATATCTGTGTTTGCAGTCTTTTCTCTCTGCTTGCAGACATCTTTCTCTGTCAAGTACATCAAACAGCTAATTAGCCTCATTTTAAAAGGTTCCCTGCTCACATTGCTTAAAAGGATCTTTGGGCAGCCTTCTGAGGAGGCTCACACTTTCTGTGCACTGGCTTGCTAAATGTTATCTAGACTTTGAAGGGCTCTGTTCTTCTCATATTGGGGAAAGCTTGAAAACGCGTGGTCTTTCTTCCCTCAAAATCAATTCTCTTTGTTTCCCCACTGCTGATCAGCATTTTATAAACAGTCTTGTAAAGATGGCTAAGCCTATTTCACCTAGTAGTTGCTATTTTCATTAAATACCTCTGGGTTTGTGGAAGGCATCTGAAAAACATTAGCAAGGCTGCTTTCTATTAAGACATGTGGTACCAGAAAGAAAAAAAAAAGGTATGAGAGACCAAAGTGTTGCTTTCATTTAGCATAAAGTGTTACTACCATGACAAAAGTTTGATATTTCAAACACTCATTTCAGAAATAACTGCAGGTCACATGATCTAAGGATATCACATGTTAGCACATGTTAAAAGTTATAACTATAACCAGAGACAGAATTTCTGACTCAGGGCTTCCGTGAATCTGAACTATCACATGTCATCTCAAGTTGACTATAAAAATAACTCTGGACGCCAGAGTGCTTCAATTAAACCATGAAATATTGTGATATTTTAACACAGGTGATAGCAAGATTCAGTGCTGAAATAGGCACAGGGCCATGAGTTACAATCATCTCCTTGAAGCATTATTGTTGAAGGCGGATGTCCAAAATGCTGTCTTCCTTCATATGTCAGAGGCACACAACAGAATGCAACGAGGGAAGGGCTGGGGGAGGGTGTTATGTTTACAGGATTTCTTGGTCCTTTTCTCCCACCTAGCTGTCTATCCAAATATATGGACATGACCTGGGAAAGGAAGGTAGCAGGTGGTCTAAGAACATAAGAGTATCCACAATAGCAACTTTGTACTAGACCAAGTACAGCAAGGTATTCAGTGGAACCAAAGAGATGCTTGTGAAATAACAGTGATAATATTAGACATCCACTACTGTCTCGTTGCATTCTTCATATGACTTAAAATCATTTTAAGTGCTTTGAAAATATTTAATTAAATCTTTGAAACAGTTACTTGAGGTTGTTACTATTACTTAATGCGTCCACTACTTATCAAAGTAGATGCTTGTGTAGAAAGCTCAAGTCACAAGTCACCAGGCAGTGGAAATCCAATGTCCTGCATCTTAAAATCCCAACAGAACTATGATATGGTAGAAATGGTAGATATTATTATAGAGGAGATAGAGATAAGATGGAGGTGGGATGGGGAGGAAGCGGAAGGGGACTATTATAGGCCAGAAAATCATTACTTTTTACTTTTTAGGAAATGCCTCATATGAGTGGTGCAAACTGATCCAATGGGCAGCCAAGAATTTAAGAAGCAAAGGGGCAATGAATTTCACTGAAGGGTGTGATGCTTGACCTCTGCTTTTGAAGTAAATCACACTGGATTTAACCTTCCTTTTTCTTCTTTTTGTTTTAAGAATTCATTAAAACTGAACCATGAAGCAGTCTTGATGCTTAACAAAGTATATTTTCATACAAGGCAGAAAATAATTTCAATGAAAATAAATATTATGGCTTCAAAGAAGTCAGGTTGATATATGAACTACCCAAAAGCACTGAAGAAAAAATAAAAACACATGAAAACTTATCCTTCTGCTTTTATTTTTCAGAAGTGTAAACCTGCCTTCTGTATTTCAAAGCTATACACCTGAAGCATCAAACATATAGGTATATGTAAATTACCAAGAAGTAAGACATAAGCAGTTTTTAATATGACGACACAAATGCAAACCTGTTTGTAAGGCAGCAGTTCTAAATCAGAGTTTACTTTCTATTAAGTTTTCTATGGCAAGCATATCTGAGAAATATGAGTTTTCACGCATCTGGCTTCATAGTGTTATCCTGGGAGTCTCTGTACTTTAGGGATCATGTTTATAATGATACAAAGGTATATAAAAATCCTGGAGGTTTGGGGCTGAGAGTCACATTAACCATCATCTAATCCAATTGACACGCATTGTCATTGGGGAAAATCCAAGACCTAGAAATTACGATTACTCAAGAAGTTTACCATCTATATTTGCCAAGAGTCTTCCATTTATAGACAATGCCTGTTTAAGAACATATAGTCAGGCAGTGGTAGTGTATGCCTTTAATTTTAACACTTGGGAGGCAGAGGCAGATGGATCTCTGTGAGTTCGAGGCCAGCCTGGTCTACAGAGTAAGTTCAGAAAAGGCTCCAAAGGTACACAGGGAAACCCTGTCTAGAAAAAAAAAACAAAAACAACAACAGCAACCACAATAACAAAAACCCCATATAGATGACTGATGAATGGAGGTCAGGAGGCAGGATCATTTGACACCCTATAAGGAGCACTTCCCATTGAATCATACAGTCACTTACTTGAGAAGTATCTTGGAATTTTGGTTTTAAGATCTTTTACACCTATCTTCCCAGTTTTGATAGTGGTTTCTTGTCATCTGTTTTCTATCTGAAGTCTAGAAACATTGTCATAGACAGTACATCTAACAGAAAGGATTTTGCCACTCTTGGACGTTTTGAAGTAAATGACCTATACCCTGTGCTGGCTAGATTTTTGTCAACCTCTTACAATTGTGGTTATCAGAGAGGAGGGAACCTCTACTGCAGAAATGGCTGCTTAAGATTGTTTTGTAAGCAAGTCTGTAAAGCATTTTCTTGATTCTTGTTTGATGTGGATGCGCTCAAACCATTGTGGGTGGGGCTAACCCTGGACCATTGGTCCTGGGGTATAGAATACTGTCTGCTGCAAATATATATTTCTCTCATTGGTTAATAATAGAAGTTTAATTGGCATACACACACACACACACACACACACACACACACACACACATATATATATATATATATGTAAAATATTGGCATATTCTAGCCAGGCAGAATAAAGCTAGTCTGGAAAGCCAAATGGAGATACAGGCAAAAAGGAAAGGAGTGCAGAGTTTGAGAGAGATGAGCTGGCCATAAAAGAAGTAAAATGCTAGAAAGCAGGTAAAGCCATGAACCCACAAGGCAAAATAGATTAATAGAAATGGGTTGATTTACATGTAAGAGTTAATTAGTAATAAGCCTGAGCTTATAGGCCAAACAATTTAATTAATATAAGCTTCTGTGTCTTTATTTTGGGACTGGGTACAGTCAATACAAAAGAAAAGCTCTGCCCCCATTTACAGTATACGGAAATTAACTGAGCAAACCAGGAGGAACAAGCCTGTCAGCAACATTTCTACATGGTCTCTGTATCAATCCCTGCCTCCAGGTTCCTGCCTTGAGTTCTTGCTCCAACTTCAAGCAATAAGATAAAATAAATCTTTTCGTGTATAGGATTAAATGTCATGGTGTTTTATCATAATAATATAAATCCTGATATAGACAAAATTTGGCACCAGCATTTAGGATCCTACTGTGACATATCTGACTATATTTCAAGGTGAAAGCGCAAAGACTTTGGACCTTCATCCTAGATACACTGTTCCATGTCCAAAGCTTGGTGGGATGTTATGTGATCTTGAAGGATATATCGGAAAGCAATGCAGGTGACTTGATAGAAACCTGGCTGGTGAAATTTCAGAAGGAAGCCGTTTGATACCTTGAATTAAGGATCTGTAGTTTTAGTTGACTAGGGCAGAAGAATAACTCTTTATTAATAAGAGACTAGCACTGCTGAAACAAACTTTTGCTTTACAGGGACAACTTATGCTCATTAGATGGAATTGAAAAATTAGTAGTGATTAAGAAGAGATCAGAATTACTGAGTATCATCAATGTGAAATATTTCCCAAGAGTCAGCTCACAGAACCTGAGCTCCAGGGTGAGACTAAGGTTGTACCTTATGCAGCAGCCACACTTGACAGTTTAAGTCTCTCAAGTGGCACTGGTCAGAAGGCATGAAGGGTCATGGAGAGTAGCTGAGGCGGGGCACAGTTTGGCTGGGCTAGAGAGCCTAAAATGAGGCCAAGAGAGGCCATTAGTGAAGGTGCAGACTCAGTTCCAGTTGAAGGCCCAGATCTAAAGGGATCATGGAGAAAAGTTAAGGCTTCCTGTGGCAGGATCAGAGTCCCTGGGGGAAGCCCAGGAGAGAATACTGTTGAAGGGGCTTCTAATTTGCAGAGGCAACCCCAGCATTTTGGAGATGCCTATATCTCAGAAGTACAACCAAACAGCAACAATCATGGAGGGGAGCCAGCCTGAGCCTACCTAGGAGATGAGCTGTTTGTAATGTGGATGGCAGAATTAGAGAAGTATGACTCTCTAAGCCCTTTGGAGCCCAGAAGATCATGTGTGAATTCCAGACATTGGGCACTGAGTTATATATACTTTGGTTTTTTTTTTTTTCATTCATGCTGTGATTGGGCCCTAGTTTTCCTGTCTTTGGGCTAGAAAGTGTGTAATGTACCTTTGATTTTCCACATGCCCACAGCTAGGAGACTTGCAATGTTAAAAAAATCTTTGAAGAATTGAGACTTGGTATTTTGGAAAGACCTTAAATACTGAAAAAAAAGTTTGTGTAAAAGAGATTGAACTTCTGAGGGTTGTGGGTCTTTTAAAATTTTGTGTTTTTATCTAGGATATTAATGTTAATGTGCCTCACTGGGAACTAATGAGAAAGGAAAAGTTGTAGTTGAATTGTGGTGTATTTGTGCATCTGGGTGACAAGGGGTCAGTTGTGCTGGCTTGCTGACTGGTTTTCTTTTTTTTTTTTTCATTTCTTTTTTAACTTGACACAAGCTAAAGTCATCTGACAGGAGTGATCTTCAACTACATAAGACTGGCCTGTTAATACTAGCACCAGATTTCCTCATGGTGTGGTCCCTTCTAGATGCTTTGGTTTAGGAATCAGTTTTATGCTCAGTTTTGGGGACCATCAACCCCTTCAGTTCACTTGCTTCATTTGAATTCTTCCTGCCTTGTCTTTCCAAGCTTTAGTGCGTACTTTGAACCTTGAACTTGGGTCATCGGAGCTTACTTCCTTTGGGGTCAGTTCTTTGTCCATCCAGGTCCTCTGACTTCACCAAGCCTCCCGACCAACAAGATTAAATAATCTTAAATAATTAAATTATCAAAATAATTTCAAAGAAAGTGGATAAACTAATTGCAGTTCTCAAAACACCCATTTCAGTTACAGGAAGAAAGGGTGCTAAGGGGGGCACCTAATGTTCCTAATTACACATCTTATCCTATAAGTATAGCCAACTGACTAGCATAGCAACAGGGTAAGAGTGCCTTGGTCTGTTGTCTCTAAGTAAAGTGTCATCTATCATGATATGTTCTTAGTTAAAGCCCTATTGCAATATTTTAGCTCCTCTCTTGGTGATTAGGGTTTTTATTCTGAATATGAAATAAAATTTAGAATAAATTTAGAATTTATTCTTTTATTCCTATAGTCGATGAGATTCCTAGGATAACTGGAACAATTTTGAAAGATATATATGCCAAGGACAATATTAATATTATAAAAAGACATCAAGCAGATTTTTTGGCACTACTAAATTCTTAGAGTGAAATTTTAATTAAACATTTCACTTATGGTCCAGCTAAACACATTTATACTGAAATTATTAAAGTATGTAGATTGCTCTGGGAATTTACATGAGAAGAGTCTTACTGATAAGATATGGAAAAGGAAATTTTCATCTGTCGGTCCAACTCATACCGCATGAGAAACACACAAAGCTGACACTATGAAACTGTTTTATGAACAGCATATAAGTCTAGCTTCTGAAGTTTTAGTCAAATATACTTAAACTACATGTTCATATAACTATATATCAGCAGCTGTCAAGAACTTGGAAAGTTTCTATACCCATGGCTTATAGAGCAAGCAATGCATGCAAATTCAGTTGCCTAAGAAAAGATGTACTGAGCCGATTCCCAGAGGAAATGTATATTATGAGAAAAATTAAGCTGTATTTACAGAGTACCACAACTTCTAATTGAACTGTTCATTTCTTCTTTAGTTCTTAAAATTTAAAGTATTTTTCAGTGTTCCCAAGAAAAATTTCATCTCATTGTGACAGTGACTCACTTTTCATTTGCAAATACACAAAATATTCCATTGAGAAGAGAGATGGTCTGTCACTAATCTAATCAGGTTTCCATATAGATGACTTCATTGCATTCCCAATATTTAGCCATAGGATACAATGTTCAGTAAATAATCAAGCACATATATTTTTGAAGGTGCAAGTATGTGCATTAGTACATTTTCAGAATGAAAATAATTGACTGAAGATTAAGTGCAACTATTTTGATGAATATACACAATTTTTTTATGGAAGTATTTTTTATCATATCCTAGTCATATCAAAAATACTTGCATACTATGTATCAATATATTCATATGGAGATTGTTGCTCCTACTTTGGGAATTTGGGAGACTGGCAAGTGAAAACAGTGTCTTAGTGTGATGTCTTTACCCTACAAACTTCATCATCAGTGAATATGAATTGCTTTTTGCTAAAAACTATTGGAACTTTTTGAAAATACAAATATCTTTTATGTCTTGCTACATTTTTGCAAAGCTTTCCGAATGTAATCTTTAAAATTGCCTAACCAGATATTGTATGTGTCAGTCTTCATTACTTCATATGGACCATTTATTTCTAAAGATTGAATTCATGCGGCTTTGAGCTCTTCTGATCAGTGCTGGCGTAGTTACTTAGGAGTATATAACATTTACTTTTACTATATTCATTCCTTGAGACCCCAAATTTTCAGTAACCTCATGTACCCCAACCTGTACTGGAGCACAGGTGAGAGAATCTGGGTAACACAAGGCAGGAGTGGCTGCTTTTCAAAAAAAAAAAAATTTCTCATGTAAAAACACAGTTCTACATCACGCTAAATTGGGAAAATGCCAATTTTAATAAAGTTAAATAGATTTCTGTAGCATGGGGCCTTTTAGGATTTTTATTCTACTCATGAATATCCAAGACGATGGCAAACACAACATACAGCATTTTTTTTTTTTTTCTGCCTGAGTCTGTGGAACTAAACCTGACTTGTTTATACATTGTGTCTTCTGTAGGGCCTGCTCCTGGGGTTCATTTTGAGGACAACCTCTGGCCCTCACTCTTTCAAAGCTTTTTGAAGGTCAGCCTTTACCTGCTCCCAATCAGTAATATTAAAGCCCCCTGCGTGTAGAAACCAGGGGCTAACCTCTAAAACCATCTTGATGATCTCTTGCGCTGTCTCAATTTTAATACCAGTGCCTTGTTTCCCTAAAAGAACTAACAATTGGCCTGTCAATCGGCCCGTTAACACTGGGACAGAATTACTTGCACCCATTTTCAATTCACCCTCCCCACTCAATTTCTTACCTACTGGCCAGCCTTCCGAGGGCGATCTCTCAGGGGTCCCCTACTTCCTGTTCTGGCTCATGGGCCTCCGACTGTAGCTCCTGATCATCCCAGCGGTGCCTCCAATTGTAACACCTGATTCTGTGTTACGCTTTCAGTACAGTTCACGTGCCACTGTACCGTCCACGAGCCGGGCAAGGGCCTGGAGACTGAAAGAACACACAAGAGACTTGGATCATTCAAAGGGAGATCAGCCCAATGTCATTTATTCAAACGTAGGAAAATCCTTATATACCTAGCTGCTCCACAATGGAATACCCCCCAGGCAAGTGGGAAATTACCATGCCCAAGGTGGAGTAAATGTCCTATAGCGCTAATCACCAGGTGGGGCAGGGGGAACACAGGAAACGCTGGCTGGCCAGAGACTGTCCTCAAAATGAACCCCTGGAGCAGGGGTAGACCCATGGGCCCTACAGTCTTTCCTCCCTCTAACCCATCAGCTGTGTTTCTAAACTCCTTTGGTTGGAACCACACACAGCAAAGAGACATTCAAGTTACTCTATACTGATAAGCAATTCTAATTCATACAGCAACTGAAAATAGGTAAATAAAAGACTAGAAAACTGCATCTGTGGAGTTGGGGAGATGACTCAGTTCGAAACTGCCCTTGCTGTTTGAGTGAGGAAACCTGAGTGAGTCTTCAGAATCAGCATAAAAAGCCGAGTGTGGTGAAATCCAGGGGAGGACATGTAACTCCTGAACTTTTGATTGTGATAGGAGGAAGCTAGCTGGCATCCCCAGGCCATCAGCCAAGCTCAAGGTTTAGTATGTGATACTGTCTTAGATGATTAAGGCAGATGCTAGCACAGTAGAACACTTGGCATGCTCCTCTTTTGCCTATGTGCCCCAAAACATGCATGTCTGCTCTCACATGTATATACTATATATAACATACAGAGAGAGGGGGTAGAATAAAATTGCATTTATTGAGTGGCTTTTATAGACACAGAAATTCTATGTATAAATGTAGAAAGCACCAAATGATAACTATTAAACCATAAAAGAAGAAACACAAACAAGCCAAACTATCTCTTCAGTTTGGTTTGGAAGAAGCAATCTGTGGACACAGCTATTGAGAAAGCCCAGGAGCTCCTTAGCCTGCCCATTGCGGTGACAAGACAGCAGTTCCCCAGCTTTGAGAGGCAGAGAGGGTTGGGGCCAATGTCAGTTCGATTCCATAACTATAAATAAAAGGAAAGAAAGACGAAGAAAAGTAAGCCAAAATGAAATGAGATGTCATTTAGGATCCTTATCTTATGGAGTAAGGGAGGAAGATGGCTCCCAGGAAGTCACTAGGCTGCCTACTAGGTGAGCAAGAGTTATGGTGCCTGCTTGGGTTCTCCTCTGTGCTACCAATTCAGTGTTTCTGTCAAGACAGCGCTAAGCTATCCCAGTAGTTTACTTCTATCTTGTCTGTTATACCTTAGTCCTGTAGAAATCCTCAAAGTTCTCTGTCCTTTGTGTTATAACGATGGTGTTTCACAAATTAAAGACCATGGGCATATATTGGGAGATTCTAATAAACATTTCAGTGCTAGGTAGAGAGAAAAATCTTTTTAATATTGAACTGGGGCAAAGGAACAGTACTAGTGGAGAGAACCAAGAGAGCAATAGGTCATGCTTGCAGGACCTTTGTATTTCATAACTCTGGGGCATGCTGGTTGCAGTGCATTGGTAGTACTGGGATATGAGGGCACACAGAGGCAGTGAGGAAAAAGGAATTGCCCAAGAGACTACTGGAAGTTGAAAAGGCAGAAATCTTAGCATGCTTCTCTGGCGCTGTAATATATCACTGACTTGAAGGACCTTGAAAGAAGAAGTGGTTTATTTACCTTACAGGTTCTAGTACATCACCAAGGGAAGTCAAAGCAGAAACTCAAGGCAGAAACCTGATGATGAATGGGCAGAGAGACACTGTTTACTGGCTTGATCCCTGGGGGTTGTTCAGTCTACTTTCTTATACAACCAGATCAGTGTATTGGAGCCTCCCACATAAATCATCAATCAAGAAAATGCCCCACAGTCTTTTCCACAATTCAAGTCAAAGGAAACTCTTTCCCAATGGAAGTTCCCTCTTCCCAGGTGAGTTTAGTTTGCATCAAATTGACGGAATGAACCAGCATAGCTCGTGTGACTCTCCAGAAAGTTCTGTGAATGTCAAACCTGTGAAGGAAAACAGTGACCCCAGTTTCCGAAGTTTCTACCACATCTTTGAGGTGTAACAGGTCAAGTCAACATTTTATCTTCCGTTACATCTCATATCTTCCTAAGTGTTTCTGCATAGCTGAAATTCAAGGAGGTAATAGTGTGTTCTTCAGTTGCTGGATCTCCTGAAGTAGCAATTGGCCCCAGGTAGAAAATGAGATGATCTGATACTTTAGACATAGATAGGAGGAGTAGTCTCTGCTAAATAGCTGTGTTCTTATGTTCTGGCAAATGCCATAAACAGAACGTCTTCGGTTTAGCTTCCTTTTCGGCTGTTACAGACATAATGGCTCCCAGCATGCTCAGATTTATAATACTGATGCCCCTTTATTAAACCAGTTATTTTTCTTCTCTTTTTAAAAAGACTCCTTTTGGAATATAGCTATACATTGTATCCAGGACTATTGAGAGTCATGCCTTCTATGATGCTTTGCCATCGCGTGATGAAATGCTCTATTTATATTAAAATGAAGGCGCTCCTAGGGGAGACATAGAGGAGAATGAAATGACAAACAGAGCTTTAGGAGGGAGTATGTGAAGTGACAGAAATGGAAGCTCTTGTTACAGAATGGCCCAGAGGACCGAAGGAGACTTCCAGCAGGCACTTTGGTGGCTGGAGCACTCCCAGCAAGCAGCTAATCAAGTCACTCCTATTCCTGAACATCTCCACTGATGGGTCATTACAATACTATTTTCCTTTTCTTTTAATTGAATGAATTATTTAGTCGAATAAACATATCTGCACATCAATATTGTGATGGGAATCATCTGTTTACTCCATGTGATTAGTTGGGTCAGGCACAAAAACCATGTTAAACTTAATGCGATACTACACCAGCCTTGTCAAACAAGAATAGACTGACGTTCTTTCCTTGAACTTCAGTTTTCATGGTAATGACATAGATAAGGTGGGGAGAAAAGGAGCATAGGTTTACATGGGAGCCGTGATCCCAAGTCACTATTTTATTTTCAAATGAAGAGCTATCAAAAATGAGGTATGAGAAAGACCTAGTTTTCCAGAGATACATATTCATACATTCATATATACACATACACATATACATTCTCTCTACATATAGATACATATATTATATACATTGGGTTTTTTGGGGGGTGTAAGTTCATTATTTATTGAATATCACATTTAATTAAGTCATAATTTAAGATTTCCTCTACAGCTAAAGCTTATTATTCACAATTGATTTTGATTGAGCAAATGTTTATAAATGTATTTAAAATTATTTTTCCTTGAAAGCAGTTCTTAAGATTGTTATTGAAAGTTATGCATCCAGAAAAAAGAGTATGTATTACATAGTTTCAGCTGCATATGAATTAGATGGATTCTCTGAGACATTTGGATGGGTATGTGAGTTGATCTTTAAACAAATTGGATTTTTGTCTAGGTGTGGGCTCCTCTCTTAACACTTATTATATAATTTTTTAACATATGGGAAACTCTTTTCCAGATGAACTAATAATTATAATGTGTGAGTCTACGTTTTTCTATCAATATATAGATAATTTATACTCCAAGTGTTTGCACAATACCATAATTTAAAACTCCTTTCTTCTCAGCCTCTATCAAAAAAATGCAGATAAAAATAATATACAGAGTGCAGTTCCACGAGATCTGACACCTTCACACCAATGCACATAAAGTTAAATAAATCATTAAAAAAATAATAAATAAAAATTAAAAAAATAATAATATACAGAAAGAACTGCTTAAAAGATGACATGTATCTATTATTCCAGACTCAAGCACTCCCCGATGAAATGAGCTTCATAGCTGGATGGCATTGTATTGACCATTTTCCTTGAGAATGATGCCAACAGCTCCGTGAAAGCTGCCATTCTGTCCACTCTGAAAGTGTTTCTGAGGATATAAGTGCCTGTATGACATGGTGCTGATCTTATGAGGACCACGGGGAGCAATTTCCCTTGGATATTAGTGACAGCAATAATTTTCCTTCTAGCAACTGTTCAGATTTTATCTTGTATTCCTTGTAAATTGTGGAACTGACTGGAATCCTATTTTCCCACCAATTTCTAAAAGCTAGAGACAGATTTACATTCATCAGGAACAAGACTTTATAGTAAGGAATTTTTAGGAGTATCATTCATGCTTCAGTTTTATGACCCTACTAATAGTTTCTTCATTTTTATCTTCCCTGATTTTTATATCTAATATCTTATTATGTTTCCTTTTAGACTGACAACATACTGCCACAATTAGCTAAGATATATATTTTCCTATTTTCTTATTTATTTCAAAACACATTTTATAAAGTTTGACAAAATATGTACACTAATATTTAAAATATGATTTTTTGACATAAAAAGAGGTTAAAATCCATCTCTAATTTTTCTTTTAATCTTTCCTGACTGCTCTATTGAAATACTTTACTCTGTATAATTTATAGAAACAGGAATGTATTGTTCATAGTTCTAGAAGCTGGAATGCTCTGAGATACTGGTAGATTTAGTGTCTATAGAAGACTCATTCCTCAGAAATGATATTTTTTTATGTTTCCATGTGATAGAAAAAGAGGTAAGCAGTTTTTCTCATGCACTTCAATAAATCCATTAAAGTTACTTATTGGGGCAGAGCCATTATAAAAGGACAACTCCTTAATGTCTCCGCTTTTATTAATATTGTATTCAGTTTTAATTTCAGTACACGAATTATTGGAGAGACCATAGTGATGGACAAGGTAACTCTTTTCTAACTTGGGGACGCAGGACACAATCAAGGCATTATGAACAATATTACAGTCCTTCATCAGTTACAAAGCAACTGAAGATGGGTCACAACTTTTATTCTTTCTTCTATTGTCCCTGGACACTTTACCCTTTATTCTATTTGTTCTGGAACATTCTTAATGAATATGTTCTACTTCTGAAAATACTTTTTCTTTTCTCAGAGTTATTTTTGTACTAATGTGAAGATAACATTACCCAAGTGATATTTTAGACACAGGATAGAATATTAAATGATTGTGTGTGGGGGGGGCATACTATTATTTGCTATGTGATTTTGGGGAACCAATGTCCTTTTCTGTTTTTAACTTCATCTGTAAAAAATAGAGATAATGACGGTTTTTACTGTTCAGTTTGATGAGAAGATTAAATGAGTTCATAGATACAAAGTCCCTGAGGGTAACTCTCTCCAGAAATGGTTAGTATAGTATTGCCAATATGGAGAAGTTAATGTTTAGTACAGTATTGCCATTATGGAGAAGTTAATGGAAGTTTCTCAAAAAAGAGACTAAAAGTGAAACTGCAGTGTGACCCAGTTGTCACATTTCTGTTAAATATTCAATCCGAATGGAAATGATAAATTTTAAAAAATTTACTGCACTTCTGTGATTGCTCAAGCGTTCTTCACAATAGCTACGCTATGGATCAAGCTACGTACCCATCAGCTTTTGAGTGGATAATAAAGACTTTCCATGGAGACCAAATAGAATGATATTCATACAGAAGAATGGAATCCTGTCATTTGTAGGGATGTAGTAGAGCTGGAGAACAAAATATTAAGTAATCCACGAGTAGATAACGACTGTACTTTCTCTTTAACATGTACAAGAAAAAAAAGAGGTATATATGCATGTCACACAGAGATTACCAGAAGCTGCGGAATGAGATGAAGAAGGATTGTATCACAGGCACAAAATGCAGACAAGAGAATCTGTTCTAGTGTTACACATGGTAGGGTAAAGATAACTCACAGGAAACCATTACGCAGTCTATGAAAAATTAGAAGGCAAGAATTTGGAGGTCTCAAACAGAAAGACCCTATAAGGAAATGAAAAAGTCTTAACTACCTTGATTGAATCAATACACAATATATACACATGATGAATGATGATTTTGAACCCTGAAAATACATATATTATTACAGCAAAAATCTACAAAAGTAAATATTTTAAAATTGCTCTTTTAATTTGTAATCTTTTAAAAAATTTAACATTTTAGGGAAATTGTAAGTGGTTTAAATGATGTGAAAGGTACAAATAAATTTGAGTTAAAATATTTTTAAAGTTACTTGTGACCTTAAAGCACGCTCTTGATAATCTGAAATAAACTGGTGTTATAAGAAATTCACTTGTGAGATACATAGTAAAGATGTCTGTATTGTCTATAATACAAGTAGTGTCATGGGAAGCCACCACATAAAACCGTGATCTCATTTCATAAGAGACTACTGGATCTAAGAATACTGGGTCACAACAACCAAAGGGAAAAAATAAACCAATCCATCTGTTTGAGCAAGAAAATCTTGGATCTAAATCTCAGCCTCTCCATTTAATAAACACATTTATTTTTTATGTTCATCCTTTAATTTTGAAGTTTCCTTATATGTAAGACAAAATGAAAATGCTTTTTTTGAAATTGCTCCCCCCCCATTCATTTTTAAAAATGGCCTGACTTGGGACCCTCCTTGTTACTTAGTTTCTTAGTTTCTCAGAGGTTGTGGATTGTAGCCTGATTAGCCTTCTCTTTACATTTAATATCTACTAACAAACGAGTACATATCTAATTTGTCTTTATGGGCTTGGGTTACCTCACTCAGCATGTTTATTTTCTATTTCCATACAAGATATCATTTTTTGCAGTTTAGTAATACTCCATTGTATAAATTTATATTTTCTTTATCCATTCTTCAGTTGAGGGGAATCTAGGTTGTTTCCAGGTTCTATCTATTATGAATAATATTGCTATGAACATAGTTGAGCAAATATCCTTTTGGTATGATTGTGCATCCTTTGGGTTTATGTCCAAGAGTGCTATTACTCGGTCTTGAGGCAGATGGATTCCCCATTTTCTGTGAAACTGCCATACTGATTTCCAAAGTGGCTATACAAGTTTATACTCCCACCACCAATGAAGGAGTGTTCCCTTTACTTCATATCCTCTTCAGCATGAGCTGTCATCAGTGTTTTTGATCTTAGCCATTCTGAGAGGTGTAATATGGTATCTCAAAGTCATTCTCGTGGTGACTAAGGATGTTGAACAATTCTTTAAATGTATTTCGGCCATTTTAGATTCTTCTGTTGAGAATTCTCTGTTTAGATATGTACATCATTTTTAAACTGGATCTAAGAGAGACATGCATGGATGTCCCTAGGAGGAGAAAATATATATTATCTCTGAGTAAATTAGGAACATGGAGAGAGGGATGAAGGAAAGGGGCAGGAGAACATGAGGGAACAGGATGGTTGAGTTGGGGGAGGGACACAGAGGGAGAGAAAGGAGGAAAGAGGTATCTTGATAGAGGGAGACGTTATGGGGTTCGAGAGAAACCTGCTGCTAAGGGCAATTCCCAAGAGTCCACAAGGATGGCCCCAGCTAAGATTCCAAGCAATAGTGGAGAGGGTGCCTGAACTGGTCTTCTCCAGTAAACAGTTTGATGACCACCCTAATTGTCATCATAGAATCTTCATCCAGTAAGTAATGGAAGCAGAAGCGAAGATCCACAGCCAAGCACTGGGCTGAGCTCAGGGAGTCCAGTCAAAGAGAGGTAGGAGGGATTATTATATGAGCAAAGAGGTCAAGATCATGATGAGGAAGCCCACAGAGACAACTGACAGGAGCTAGTGAAAGCTCACCGACTCTGGACTGACAGCTGGGGAGCTTGCATAGTACCAACCTATGCTCTCTAAAATGTGGGTGACAGTTCTGTGGCTTGGGCATCTGTGGGGCCACTAGTAATGAGACCAAAATTTATTCCTAGTGCATGAATTGGCTTTTTGGAGCCTATTCCCTATGGAGGGATACCTTGCTCAGCCTAGATAGAGGGAGGAGGAGCTTGGTACTACTTTAACTTGATATCCCAGACTTTGTTGACTTCCTATGGGAGTCAACAAGCCTTACCCTTTCCGAGGAGTAGATGGGGGCTTGGTTGGAGGAATGGGAGTAGGAGCGGAGGGGAAATTCTGGTTGGTATGTAAAATGAAAAAAAATATATTAAATAAAAAATTAATAATAAAATGACCTGAGAGTTTAAGAATATAAACTTGAACATACATGACTTCTTCAAGTTTTGGATGGGGTTCTCACACAACACCTTCCCCCTGCTCTGTGGTGGGAAATAGTTTTTGATTCTTGTTTCAACTTCTAGGAATAGATCTTGGCTCTGACATTTGAGATGTATTTCCTTTAAATAAGAAATCTCTAGCACTGGGGTTGAGTTATGCCCTCTGCCTGATTCCTTGCTGTCTATGGGGAGTCCAGATATTCCTTATGATGTTGTGCCTTATTCCACAGAGTTCAAACTAAGAGTTTTCCCTCATTTAATAATTATTTTTGAGATGGGCCTATCTTCTTTGTTCTTGCAGACAGAATCTTCTCATCACTGGTCAGGAGGAATGTTCATGGGCATCATTCAAAAAGTGGAGAAGATATGGAATTGGCACACTGATAAAAATCTGTGTGATCTCTCAGGTCTCACAAGGATAACTACAAAGTCTTCACCTGACTCATAATGTTGCCCTTGTTCCAACAGGTATGGTTCAGTGCTAAGGCACTGCAGTGGCAGGAGGGAGTTGCAATAGAGGACTCGAGTTCTTGCTGCCTGTTGTTCTACTAAGCTTTTCTGTCTCGCAATACACAGTATTGCTGAAAAGAAACCTGAGAAGGAAAGGGTTTGTTTGGCTTCCAAGTCTCTGTCACAGCCTATAGCTGTTAGAAGCAAGGATAGGAACTCAAGACAGGAACGTGGAAGAAGGAAATGGAGAGAGAGACCGCAGTGCTTACTGGCTTGCTGCCCACGTCTGAATAAGCTTGCCTTTTTTATAACTCAGGACTACCTACTCACATCTGGCCTTCCCACAGTAGGCTGGGCCTCCTATATCTATCAACTGAGAAAATGCACCAAAGAAATGCTTGCGTAGCGGCGTGATGGAGGAGTCTTCCCAAGTAAAGTTCCCGCTCTCAAATGCCCCCTATTTACGTCAAATTGATAGAAGTGAACCAGCACACCTCTGCAGTCAGTCAGCTTAGCTCTACCCTTAGCCCTGACACCTCCCTGGGAGGGCCTTCATGTCACCCTCAAGCACTTCTGCTGAGATCTCATTTGGGGAAGAATTTACTCCATTCTCAATATTCGGTGTTTTTCTAACCTTACACCACCACCCAGCTACACCACTCAAGACCCATAAAATAAAATAGCAAGTGCACTTTGGAAGGGTGGGGCGGGAAGACTCCTGCATGTTGTCATACAGAGTGTTGAGAATGGCGCTGCAATTTTGTGGCTTCTAGGAATTACCTACTCTGACTCTCAGCTCTCACTCTTAACTCTTAACATGCTTGCGTTAGCCTTTGTTTGTAAGAATGATTTGTACTAAAGCATTTTACCAGCCAGAGAGACTGAGACTAAGAAACTTTTATTTTCCCTACTTTGTAAGTTCTGAGCTTTTTACGCTCTTCTCTAAATTCTCAAACACTCTCCCAGTGAGCTCCTGTCTCTCTTCAAGTGCCTTATTATAACCATCTAGAGTCAGACCATTGGCCCTCACACTATTCTTTATCAAATGAACATGTAACCAGTGGATTAAGGATATTTCCTGACTTTCAAACTGCCATGGGGGCCATGTATTCAATTGTTCTGCGCTAAAAAGCAGAGGTCATCACTCCCTAGCAGTCCCTTATCCATTGTAGCTCCTCTGTAAATTTCTGTTCACATTGCTGCTAGCCAACTGCTGCTGGCCACACTGCCCAGTGTCAGAGCTACATCTGATCTAAAGTTCTATAAGTTAGCTCATCAGTTCTAACACAGATTTCCTTAGCAATTATTCTTCTCAGTGAAACCAAAACAAACTGTAGTGAAATGTATTCTTAGGTAGTAAGAATCTGTTACTTCTCTGGAACTTAGAGGCTAAATAGTTGCTTCTCTTGTGTCTACACATGTGACTATGTCTCATTGTAGGTTAGCTTCTCAGGAAGGATCCAGAGGGCCCTGTTTGTGTTTGTCAATGGTCACTTGGTCCTATCACCTGCCATACCACATTTCTTTTCAGATGGTGTTTCATTCTTTGGCATGTGAAGCAAACGTCTGCTCACAGCTGTCTCAGGACAGTTTCTGAGAACAAGAAGGTGGAGACCACAAGATCACCAGATGCCACACTTCTAGTGCTCACGTAATGTCATCTCATTTGTGGCTTCTTAGTAGTCTACAAGGCCAACCCAGACTGTGATGTCAGGGAAACGAGTGCTGGCTCAGTGGAAGGAGTTTCAAAGGCTGAAGAACCCTAATGTTCTGTAATAATAGTTTCACCTAAATAAATGGGCTCTTACATGGACAGGAAAAAAAATCGCTTCTTCTATAGTGGCAATAACTTACTGCCAGCTGTTCCCAGCTGCATCTCCTGAATGAGGGTTGGAAGCCCCGGCCTCTTCACAGAATCTAGAAAACTGGCTGTGATTTCTTTCCACAATACCCTTGTGCCCGGATGTTGCCTGACTGTGCATTGCCTTCTCCTTGCAGCTTCTGTTTTGCTTGTTGTTGAAGTTGGGAAGTGACTCTTCCTCTGTGTACACTAGGGTATGCTAAGGAGTTTCCAGGCAGTTCGTTCTCCTGAAAGACCCATCTCTGCACCACCATCCACACCTCATGCCTATCAGAGGTGAGCCCATGTCTGATGCTTCCTTACTAAACACATTTCACAAAAAGCAAGGTCTTAACTCCAAGAAAGATGACTTTTTATGTTAGTAAAAATGGCAACTATCTTTTTCAGCAGTGATGTACAGAAAGATTTATTAAGAAAGGTTTATGTTTTAATTTATAGTGACCATGGAGTTTCCATACGAAGTTCTAGCAGAGACTGCAGTTTAAAAAGAAATGCCACCAAAATAAGAAAACCGGGAAAGGAGTTTGATACGAGTGGAGGCAAATATTGCACAAGATAAAATGGTGCTGTACCAAGGACTCTTCTGCCTGCTTTCCGTCCACAAGACTGACAGTTCAGCGTGGTCTTACAAAATGATTGCCACCAAAAGGAGACTGGTGCTTGGCATTAATCCATAGGATATTTTATACCTCTACACATACGAGAACGAACAAACTAAGAGGATTCAGAGGGGCGAGAGTACCCAGGTAAAATTAATCACTTCTCTCATAGTATAAATAGAAAAGGACTCCACGTGAGGAGCACTACTTTCCCAAGTGAGGAAAAGTCATTTTATCACAGCTGAAAACACAGGATGAAAGAGTTAGCACAGCTTAGCCGGGCCCAGAGTAAGCCCAAAGCAAACCTTCCAACTGTTGTTGAATTACAAGGGAAAATTTCTCAGAAAGTTTCCTCTAAGTACACACCTTACAAAATTCCAGCATTTATAAGAAAGCTAAAAGCTAAAAATAATACTATTTTTTTACTATTTAAACTAAGGATGAATGGAAAATTTGCTGTTAAAAAATCATCTAATCTATAATTTTAATTACTTACCCCTTCACACATGATCATTTATATTTATAAAGTATATTATCACATCTATGGTTATGGTTATGGTCCCTTCAGAATGTTTTTCTAATATTATGTTAATAAATCCATTAACATAAAATATATTACATAAATTATACATGCATTATTTATTTATTATTACTATGTATTTAAAACATAGAAAGTTCACTTTGAGTCTTATATCCTAAAAATTTACACTTCCCAGTGTTTCCTATGTGGTAGCCACCAAAACATCATATTTAGGTAAGTTCACTTACAAATACACAGCTGTGCATTTTTATTTCCCTGTTTACAAACCAGCCAGTGGCACACAAATCCTCCATTTTATGAAGAAACACATGTTAAAATCCCAAGACATTCATACTTTTATTGGAAGATTATTATACTGTTACCTTGAACACAACAAACACATTTGGAAGGTAAATACGCAGACTTGGACATTGAAATACACAGAGCAACAACAAGTTTAGAAACCTTCAAGTAAGGACACTGTTCATGAGCTTATTAAACTCACAAGATAGGGAATCATCTTTCATTGTGCGTCTAAAAATACAGACAAGTAATTAGATGAAATATGAAACTATTAGTTTAGAAAACTAAGTACTGGTACTAAGCAATATGTTGTCCATGCATCAGAATTATATAATCCTATTCACTATATTACCGGTCTCCTCTGTGACTTAGAAGTGAGAGGGAAAAAGAAATTAGAAGTCCTTGGAAAACTGTCAGCTCCAGAATAAAGGGGAGAGACGCACAATTTTCCTATATTCTTGTTCTTCTCTTTGTAGGCACTGTGATAAGGTCTTTTAGAAGATCAGAGGTGCTAATTATCTTTATTTATGCTATGAGTTTATTTCTGGAAAGAATTTCCTGTGACCTGCTTTTGTGATGGATACTGTATAATTTCAAAGTAATTGAAATGTAAGAGATAAAAATAGATATTTATTTCATAAGCAGGGAGATAGCTAAATGATCGGTAGATATATAGATTATAGATAGATAGATAGATAGATAGATAGATAGATAGATAGATAGATAGATAGGCCAAAATTTTGCTTATCAACAGTAACAGAAGCTGAATGCTGGACATGACACCATGACAAGAAGTGTACCGGCAGTTAACCTGTGACCAAGGTACCTTCCACCGTTCTGTATTATTCCCTCTACAGAGCAGTAAATGATGCTTTTCTTATTCTTACACTACTTCTAAGAACAAAATTGTGGGTCCCAGAGTATGTCAATTGGCAACTCACTCTCCTCTTGCTCACCTGTAACCTTTGAGAGCACTCTTACCCTCAACTGTAAAATGGGGCTAATAACACTGACCTGATATGATAGCTCCTGAGAGTTTGGAGGTGGATGCTTGAAAAACCAACCCCCCCCTTTTTCAAAAAAGATAAAAAGTCATTTAGGTGGCAGCTGAAAATCACGCAATATTTGAGGGGAATTAGGTCAAACAAACATGTAGCAGAGACACTTTAGTAGGCTGTTGTTTTTGTTTTTGTTTTTTTTTCCCTGCAGTGGCCACAGCTTCTTTGGGAAGCCTTCCAGCATCAGAAAACTGGTGTTTTACAGCCATGATTTAGGAAACAAACAAACCAAACCTTGTCAACATGTTGAAAGTGCAAATTCAAAGAAAACTAAAGTAGAAAGGGAAAGAACTCAGAGAACTATGAAGAGGTTTTTGTTCTTGGTTTATGTTTTCTTAAGTGGAAAAGCACAGAGATTTTGAGCCCTTGGGAAGCTAGAGGACCGATCATCAGCACAGTCCTGCCCAGGGACAATATAAGGGAGGGCAGAGTAAGCTAGGAGGCCTGCACATCATTGGGGTGGCGAAAAGATATATCAAGGACATCAAGGACAGAGCCTGGCAGAGAAACAGAAATAACCACTCCACTGTATCTACTTGATTTCTGACAAAATGCCAAAAGTACTCATTGGGGAAAAGATAGCCAAAAAATTAGTGCTGGGGAAAGTGAATATCCACATGTAGAAGAAGAAAACCAGATGCCCCTCTCTCAGGTTGTACAGAAAACCACTCTAAATGGCTACATGTATGTCTACTTGACACAAACTATACTCGCCTGAGAGGAGATAACCTTGACTGGGAAAATGCTTCCATAAGATCAGGATGTGGTCACAGCTTTCTAATGAGTGATTGACTGAGGACCCTGACCTTCGCACATGGATCTCTCCGTGGCCTCTGCATCAGCTCTTGCTTTCAGGCCCTGTCTTGCTTGAGTTCCTGTCCTAATTTCAGCGATGAACAGTGATATAGAAGTGTAAGCCAAACAGACTCTTTCCTTCCCAGAGATGCTTTGGTCATGGTATTTTATTGCTCCAGTATAAAGAAAGAAAAGCACAGAGAGATACAAACATTATAAGGAGTCCAAACAGTCAAGAAATAAGGCCAACAATTGACAAATTAGACTTTGGTAAACCAAAAAGCTTCTGCACAGCAAATGAGCCAGAAAACGGAATGAGATTTCAGTTCAAAGAATAGGAAGATAACTTTGCTGACTGTTTATCTAATAAAGGATTAATAGCCAAACTATACAAAGAACTCAAAAAACTGAGCAACAAGAAATCAAACAATACAATCAGTAACTGTAAGAAGCAATAGACACAAACTTCTCAAAAAGATAAAAGACAAATGGTTAGTAAACATAAAAATTATCCTCATTATCCATCAGAGAAATTAGAGTAAAGCTACATTGCAATTCCACTTCAGTCCAATAAGAAAACCAGTAATTGAAAAAATTAACAAATAAAACAAAAAAAAATGCTAGTGATGATGTGGACAAAAGGAAACCCTTGTAAGCTAATGGGACCAACAGCCCAGCCTCCATGGAAGTCAGTATACAGGTTACTCAAAAACTAAAACTAGATGCATAACATGGCAGAGTTATACCATTACTGAATATTTGGTAACAAACAGCTAACTTGGAGTTTGCAAATCAATGTGTACTGTAGCACAAGAGCTAAGCTATGCATAAGCCTAGATACAGGACAACAGAGAATGGGTAGGGAAGCTGGTTTGTGGGTATATGCACAGTAGAATTGTTTCCAGGCTTAAGGCTGAAGTTATGTTATTTGCAGAAAAATGGATGCAGCTGAAAATAATCAGGTCGTGTAAATCAAGCCAGCCTCAGTTGGATGCCATGAATTTCCTCTAATTTGTGGTTCTAGGTTTTATATCAAAGATAAATGGTATTTATTTAGAGGATCAATGGGACTAATGCAATGAGTGAGAAGGTACAGCAGGGAGGAATACATTGGGAATATGGACAAAGCATGTTATATACTGATATGAAAATGGTCACATATAACACAATCCGTATACCATGAATACACACAATGAAGTTTGGAAAATTTCTTTTAAAAGAGTTGGTGAGATGGTTCAACAAAGAAAGCACTGTTATGCAATCTTAAGACCTGAGTTCAATCCTCATATCTGACCTCAGAAGTAAAATACAAGTCTAGAGAGATGTCTTCTCATCGCCACACATGTGACATGACTGCAGAATTGTGGCATGCTCTGCCACATTCACATCCATAGCGCGCTCACACACACACATTCTCTCTTCTCCCGCAGACACACACACATTCTCTCTCTGTCTCTCTCACACACATTTACACACACAAGCACACACACACTGAGATAAAAAAAAAAAAATGGTCTATGACTCTGATGGTTGTAAACATCACGAGTCATTTGTGAACCTAAATGTCACCACTGAAATTGATGGAGAAGTGTCACCCATGAATTTGCTTTAAGAAAATATATTTTTGTCCACTAGTAATACTTCCTTAAGAACCATTTTACTGTTTGCCTGAAGTCCTTCAGTCTTATAAACCATATTAGCACATTCCTTCCTTACAACACAACAAACAAAGGACCATGGTGGCCATTCCTCCCACGGAAACAATATGATGTGGGAGAGAAAACACACAGAGAACCTCTAATTGTTCAGAGGACATTATTCTTTTCAAGTTTTGTGTTGTATCATCAATTGTCTAGAGTAGTAACTGCAATGTGAAATTTGGCTTGTAATTGATTCCTAGTGAGGGCACGGGACATCTGCTCAGATTCTGAGGTTTTTTACAAAGTACAGCCACAGTAGCATTGACATAAGGACGCTGTATGAGCATCTTCAACCATAACTCAGGAAACCTTATGTTCTTCTCTTGGGCCTGCTGGGGTTTTAATCCTTTTATGTTTATTTCATTCCCAGGACTGCACCCTTCCTTGGCTTTGACTATGCAACATCTAAAATGTCTATTTTAAAACAAGGAAATATATGTCAGATTCCTGTATTCTAAGCCCCATGCACTCAATAAGAATGCATGAGACTCTAAATATAGTCTACAGACATCTCCTCAAGGGATCTATCTGCCCATGGAAGTTTAAAAAGCATTGCTTTAATAAACCCCCCACCCCCAGAACAGCATTCTCCAAACTTCTCTGTATAAAAGTGATCACAACTGTGGGTCCAAGACACCAGTGCCTCCTTACCCTTCCAGAAACTGAGTAGTAAGGCACAGTTGATACCCTAGTGTCTGAATATTGAACAGAGAGCACCTCTGCAGAGTGCTTGTCTTTCAGCCCATAGGTGAGCAGTTTTAAACAGCTCCACAAGCCACTGCTAGGAACATTTCATGGAGAGTGGAGTTTGGTGGAGGGTGAGTATGTGAGTGCAGGTTAGGCTCTTCAACAAAGAGTTCACTCCTGAGTCTACTTACACCTAATTCATAGGTCACGGGACCACATGCGTTCAAAAACTCTAAATTTATTCTTTGAGACTTTCAGGTACGGACAAAAGACATTTTGATCATATCCATCAGTAACCCCCACATCCAACCTTCTACTACTTGCAGATGTTCCTATGTTCCTTTCCCAGGTTTATGTGTTCTTTTTTATCTTCCTTATAACCCATTGAAGTAAAAAAGTAATCTAATTGTAATTTGAAAACCACTACCTCTTTTAAGAACACTATTTTCAAGATTGAACCATTTGTTTTAACTTTTTCTTGTATATTTTGAATATAAGGTTGCAATATATATATATATATATATATATATATATATATGCACACAAAAAAGTATACACAGCAAAAGCAAAGACATTATGAATTTTGTAACTTGGCACACACTTAAGTGATAGTCAGAACATAGCCAACATCACCAAAGTCCCAGGTGTATATTGTCTCTGCCATTATTCTTATTAAAATTTTATCAAAGATCCACCATCTGGTATAGCAGGTTACTTTTGCTTGCTTTTAAATATACATGTCAAAATTACTTAGTATACAATTCCTTATATGGGTTTAGTTTGCTCAACCCTACATTTGGGTTTTATCTAAAGAATTCTCTTATAAAAGTGTAGTTCCCTCTCTGGGTAGAATCCTCTCCTATGACCACATGTTACTTTGTTTCTCCAGTCTGTTGGTGACAGGCATAAGAACAGCATCAGTTTTGACTGGATGGCTCAGCAGGTACAGGTCCTTGACTTGAGTGGAGTCCCTGGGACTCACATAAAGAGGCTATGTAACGGAACATACCCCAGAACCCTATTCTGAGTACACTGATGGAAACAAGATGGAAAGAAAACCTGTTCCCCAGAATGGCCCTCTGACCTTTACAAGTGACATCACACATGTCCCACACATGCACACACATGCACACACATGCACACACACACACACACACACACTAAATTAAGATAGAGATTTTAGTTAGTGGAGCAGTGCTGCTAAGAACATCCCTATTCATCCCTGTCATGTGCTATAGAAGTTATGTGTGCTTATTAGGGTAATAGTAGATTGTAATTTAGTATTTGTTGTTGTTGTATTTTTAAAAGCTAAAGTTTCTTCTAGCATTCTTGATTTTCTAGGGATGTCTTTTTTAGGGGATGAATTTTGCCAGGCTTTGTTAAGGAAAATGAAGCATTCTGGGCACAATTTCCAATTTTTTATTTTTCCCTTAGCCTACCAAAATTAAGAGGGGGTTTATCTTGTCCTTAAAAAGTAAGGACCTAGAATTTCTTCCAGCAGTGACTTTGTGATTTGGCAAGCTTAAATCACAAACAGAAATCACTACAATATAGAGTGTTTTGCTAATAAATCTTTAGACTATCATGTCCTTTATTTTACCTGAATCTATGACATTAGTAGAATGCTCTTCAAAGAGATAAATATATTCTAAACAATCTGGGCATTTATGTTATTAAAAATTGTATGAAATAATACATATGTGTGTTATTTAAATTATATCAATAACAGTTTTAGATATTAAAGGACAAATTTATTCAATTTTTTTAATGTAAAACAAAACTGTTCCTGAAGATAGATATTTTAGTTATCAACATTTGAAATATGAATCGTCCCATTCTCTGCTTATAAACATAAAAGATGGAGATCAAGTTTAATTAAGCTCATGCTTTTTTAAATATAAAATAATCACAGAAGATTTTAACCGATTATTGATGAATAATTATGTAAAGCAGAGACCTTTGCTATTTTTTATTAAATGGGCTTACAATGTTGCAGTTTGGAATTGGGGATAAAGATTTATTTACACTATAACTTAGGAAAATCATTTCTCTTTTTAAACATTAAAAAGGGGCCCTACTAATAAGGCATAAAACTGTTTAAAGATAAATGTTCAAGAACACATCTGAATTCCATTATAACCTGAGAGTCTTTCATGGAAAGCATTGGTTGAATGCTCACATTGATAAAGTAAAATACAATGTTACTAGCTTTGAGTAGCAGCTAAAAATGTTCAGCCATTTAAATAATAGGCTATCTAGGATTCAGGTGTGTATCTCTAGCGTGTTTCCTTTAATAGCCTTCCAATAGTTAAATCACTAGCTCCAATTCTTTAGCTTAATTTCTTCCTCTTTGATAAAAAATACACTGTGTCTGAGCTCATCAGATACACACACCATTGCTCGCATGACTAATCAAAGAGGATGGATACTAATGTTTTCTCCTCATGTTGCATTAAACTGATGTATCTGTAGTGGTTCAGAGGATAACATGGTAAATGCAACGAAGATAGGGCAAGGTATAAGAGCCTGTGACAGCGCTGTGGGCTGGGCAGGAGAGAGACATGTATTTCTACTCATCATTTTGCATTGCTTAGATTCATTTTGCTTGGAAGTGGTATCTGCAGCAACGGCAATAGCAGCTACTACCTGACCTCTAAACACTGTGTATTCACGGCTTCCTATTTCACATTTGATACTTAAGCAAAACAGGGAGCCGTGAATATGCGGTGTGTAACTTTTAGAGGTCAGGAATTACTAATACCTCTTTTTAATAACACGTATTTGCTATATCAGAGCTACGCAAAGAAGGTATTCTTTCATTTGTTATCAGGGCCACGCTTAAGAAAACTATTCATACCTTTTTCTCTGCTCTCCTCATCACGTTTAACACGTTATCTATGAAACCAGCCTTTTCTCTAAGTTAGAAAAGTTAATTAAAAGAAAGGGAAGAGAGGGAATGGAGTGTTTCTAACAACAAGTTGAATGCATTTGATGGAGAAAATAATTGCTGTAAGAAATTAAGGTGCAAACACACGCTTGCTGTAATTGGGGCGCACTTGTGAGCCGCTCTTCCTCTACAGCCGCTCTCTGTACTGGGGCCCATGCTAATGGGAATCCTTATGGGGACGGCGTGATTAGGGGTGGTATAGTTCATTCAGCAAACATTTCTTAGTGTTTGATGTGCCTGAGCTGAGCGTCACATATGATTTTTACACTTTTATCCTCTCAGGCAACTGACAGGTCTCTAATCTCCGTCTCAAAACCTTCACTCAGCTTGAACTTTGGCTCATAAAGGTCATTTTTGAACCACTTGGGACCAAAAGCCACGTCCATGAAATCCCACAGAGTCGATAGATGCGATAATAGCTTTAGGCACATTTTGTTCAGCCCCAAGGGGAAAGACAATTTCAATAAATGTAAAACTATGCCATGTGCAACCTGCGCAGTGTCTTAGAGAACTCCCCAGGAACAAGCCTTCTCTTTTCCTTCAGGCAAGAACCTCCTTAACAATAACGATGCAAGGCACTATTAATGGAAGGGAATAACTAACTGTGCTAAAAGCTAAAGGGAAAAAAAGGGGGGGCAAAGAAAAGAAAAAGCCGCATACATATATCATCTCCTACATCGCCCAGCTTCAAAGACAAAATCACATTCATACATTTCACCTGTCATCTTCCTCACTCCACAATGGCTTGTAAGGCACACTCTGCATATTTAGACTCCTCTTATCAAAAGAACTACAAATGGGCATATGCTAAGGAAGCATGTAGGCTGCAGGAAAGTGACACAGGCAGAGCATCAGATCCTAAAGAAATTTAAATGTCTTTCTGTTTTACCTCTACCTCCAGCTCATCTTTAAAATAAAATAAGAAAGGAAGAAAGAAAGCAAACCTTGCAGGGATAGATGTGGGAGGATAATTATCAGGAGGCCCTCAGCAGCAGATGTCTGAGATAAGTTGGAAAGGGCATTGCCTTCCCTTGACATACCATCAAAGGGAAGAACACGAATATTTAAATGGAAGGAGTGGAAGCTACATAGATGCACGGTTGAATATTTGAATAAATTACAAAGGCACTTAGATATCATGATTTAATCTGCAGGACAGTTAAGGTAGCACTCGTGACAGTAATAAATGTTTTGACTGCACAAGCTTTAGTATTGTCTTTGATTTATTTTCCTTGCTCCGTATTGTTCACGAGGCAAAGGAATGCTTCTTGAAAGTAAAGTATCCCCTCCAGCAAAATATTTCACTCCATTTGCCTCTGAGAATTCTGCTGGCTAGAAAAAAAAATGTTCTAGAAAAACTTCAAGTTCATCTTAGAAGCAGTTTAAGACAATCTTTTAAAGTAAAATAAAAGTTCAACAGGACAAAATGAATCCAAACGTAAGATTTTATTTCAATATCTTCTGTGAATGCTATAATTTTATACTTTTTATCACTTTAGCATTTAAAAGAATTAAGATTGTGAGCTAGGCACCACAAACCTCGTCTTCCAAAATAGATTATATTAGAAAGGGGTTACTTTTACAGGATTCCTTTCAAGTAGAGCTGACACCTGCAGAGAAATTTTTTTTAGTTTTGTTTTAGATTTATCTTATTTTAAATGTCTGAGTATTTTTCCTACACACAGGTCTGTGCTCCATGTGTGTGTGTGGTGCCTAAAAAGGCCAGAAGAGGGCTTCAGATCCTCAGAATTAGAGTTTGGGATGGTTTTGGTGGGTGCTGAGAATCGAACCCTTGTCCTCTGAAAGACCACCAAATTCTCTAAACCACTGAAACATCTCTCTAGTTCAGAGGAATTCTTCTGAAATCTAGGATAGGTATTTTAATTTGTTCCTAACCCAGAAGTGATGTGCACCTATGCAAACAGTCAGTTCTTTCTGCAACTGTCATAAGTAGTAATGAAGCCTTGGGAAGATAGAGAACTATAAAGAAAAAAACCATACTGAGATGAAAAGTGTGTCAGTTCCTCTATCAAAAACTAAGATTGGTTAAGACTTACAAGGAAATCTGTTGGCTGAGGTTTTTGTCCCTCCCGGTCTCACAGCCATTCAGTCCCAAAGAAACATAAAAGTTTACATTAATTATAAACTGGTTGGCCTATTAGCTCAGGCTTCTTATTAACTCTTACATCTTAAATTAACCCGTAATACTTGTCTGTGTTAGCCACGTGGCTTGGTCTTTTTTCACATATCTCTTTTAATGCAAACATGCAGAGTGATAGATAATCAAAAAGCATTGACTTAAAGAATGGACTGACATGGCTTTTATTCGGGTAAGCAGTAGGGCTGGGTGTGCATCCTTGATTTTTAATTTCAGAACGTTACTCATTCTTATAATAGGTATCTGGATGGAAAGACAGTTCATGTCACTCAAGTTTCCTGAAAACTCGTTTTATGGTTGACCACCTCCATTCTGCTGGACTCTGGAGAAAACAAAATTAAATGAGATAGCTTCCATTCTTTCAGTTTGCTGCCACTGAGCAGTGTTGGAAGTTTTGAGAATATTCATTGATCAGCAAGTCTAGCATTTCATGGGTTTAAAATACACTTTTTTTTCTTTTTTTTTTTCTGAAAGTTTTTTTCCTAGTACTTAGATGGGATAAACAGGGCTATTCTCTGATGTGCTGCAAAATCTAAAATCCATGTTCATTTTTCTGAAATCTTAAAGTTTATAAAGAGATAAAGGAAGAGAAGGTAGAGTGCAATTGATGTAAAAGCAGTACTCATGAATAAAATTTCCAAAACAAATTCAATTTAAATCATTGAAAATCTAAAAGAAGTATATAATCTCATCTAATTTTTTGAATATAATTTTTATAACAGTATACTGTCTTTTTTAATTGACCAAAAATGCTTTGCACATAGATTATTCATCTAACCAATTTTCTTAAAAAGCAGAAAACTGCTATTAATTTAGCCTAGATTTCTATTCTGAAATCAGTCTATAGTCTTAAATAAAAAAGTTTTAGGAATCTTTTTGTTTGCTATTGTCTTAAATTAATTTCAAATAATATATTCAAAATCAACCTCAAAATGTTTACACACTGCATTGTGGTGAAAATCTGTCTAGTGTACATACCAGAGATCATTAAATTGTATACTTATAAGGTAAATTCATTGCATATCCATTGCAGCTCAATAAAGTTATTAATAAAACCAACTTCGTCTAGATAATGAGAAAATACTGGGATAATATCATTACTATTTTGTAGCCTACATTATGGTTAAACCACTTAAAAACATATCAGCACTTCCTTGTGTCATGATCTCATTTTGAAAGAGGTTCATTGATTTCATTCCATTTTTTTAAAATACTGCTCTTCTGGAGAGGGAGGGGGAATGAAGTGGGGAGAGGGGAGAGGAGTGGAGAGAGGGGGAGGGGAGGGGGAAGGGGTGAGGTGTGGGAGGAGGGGGAGGGAAATGGGAAACGGGGAGGAGGCGGAATTTTTTTTCAACAACTAAAAAAATAAACAAAATAAAAAAAATATTTTTATTAATTTTTATTGATCTTTACATTTTCTATTCTTTGAAATTATATTCTTTTTTTAACATATACAAAAATTTAAAATAACCCCATCCATGTATATTTCTTGGTCAAACCTATAGCCTACTACTTTCTTCCATCTCCCCTAACTCCCCTCAATATACTTCCTTTCCAATACATTTCCCTTTTTTTATAACCTAAGTCTAGGTAATGCTGTCTTATGCACATGTGTGTTCAGGCATTTACTGAACAAGAACAAGATGCCAGTCCCTCTACACACAGCAGGAAAAGCGATCCTCAGCACTGATCACCTGCCATTACCTCCTCAGCTAGCGATGGGCAATGACCAGATCTACAGAAACAACCAACTCTATTGTGTTGCTAACGACACTTCAGATGAGTATGGTGGGACACACCCAGAAGCCCAACCATTGGGGGCTGAGGATGGAAATATGAATTTGAATTGAGCATAGGTTTACAGAGTGAGACCCTGTATTAGAAAAAAAGAGAAAAGCAGGGACAAAAATGTGGCACGACTGAAGATGTGAAGGTGAAGATGGATCAAGAAAATCAGGAGGGAAAATGATGTGTACACCGAGAGAACACTAAAAGGTGAAAGGAACCCGGACAGGAAGACATAGGGCTGAATGAGAGTGACTATGTCCAGAGCAGGAAGGGAAGAGACTGGGAGTCACAGATACTGTGAGAGAAGTGGGAATCCATCTCCGGCCATCCTTACTATAAACAGCCGTAAGCCTGGGAAGGGGCTAGAGAAGTTAAACCAAAGTGATACTGCAGGCTGATGTGCTCCTAAAAACATCATCCATTATGGTGGTTTTGTTGAAGATGAATGAAGGTAGACAGTAGATTTAAAAGAAGCGGTGGAATATAATGACAGCTTGGTCTCTTGCACTCACAGGGACTAAGAACAAAAAATTATTTAAGAATTTATTTAAGTATTACATGTTTAAATTATATTTATGGATTAGGCTTAGGAGATGGAGAGAGCTGTATTTATAAACTTCCCAGATTTTTGACTCATTTGACCAGATGAATGCAGCAACATTCAATGACTGAATGAGGTATTGGAAAGATAACATATTTGGGGCTGTTGTGAACTTGAAGTGCTTTTCTGAGGAAGCCAATGAGAAAAGCATCCAAGCCATCAGCTCAGAGGAAAAGCAGGCTTAGCCGAGGGAAAATGCAAAACTATGAACACCTGCAAGACAGCGTTAGAAATGAGTTTGATTATCAAAAATGGTTTTGATAATGACATTTTAGCTGTAATATCAAAGAGAAGGTCAATAAAAGAAATAACTGGTGAACTGGATTTCCCAGAAAATGAAGACTTCGATTTGGTGAAGATGTAAAATGAAAATGAAGGTAAATATGGAGATATAAACCTCAGCTGAAGAAAACATCTTCAGGACACTTCTTGGATAAGGAACGTATCAAAATGGAGTGGTAAGTGGTTAAATCCATGACGTATCTACCACATAAGCATGATGATGAGTTTGGATCCTCAGAAGGCACTTAAAAGTCTGGGCATGGGAGTATGCACCTGGAACATAGTTCTGAGGGACAGCAAGGCAGATGGGCACCTGAAACTTGTTGACCAGCCAGCCAGTCTGAACCATAAGGTTCAATGAGAGACCTTGTTACAGAAAATGAAGATGAATGTGATCAAGAAAAGAAACCTAAATTCAGCCTCCCAAGTTCCTTATAAAATGACAGATACTCATGCCACAAGATACAACATTAGCACACCTGAGTATCTACACAAAGAAATTAGAAGCTAGGCTACCCCAAAACTCAGATGTTTATAGCAAGCTTACTTATTATAATTGGTCAAAGCTGCAAAACATTTGGACTGCCCTGCAGTGGGTCACTGAATAAACTGTGGTATAACTAAACAGTGAGATATTAGTCCATATTGGAAGTAAATGATCTGCGAAGCCATGGGAAAACATGAATGAACTTTAAGTCAATATTTTTAAGTGAAAAAAAAAAACTAAGCTAATTTGAAAGGTTACATGCTATGTGATTCAAGCCGCATGGTCTTCTGAGGAAAGCAGATGTGGAGATCATAACAGGACTGGGGGGGGGGGTCCCAGGGGAAGGGGTAGAAAAACAGAAGGAGCAAAGAGGAAGTTTAGGGAAGTCAAGATCCTGTGTGAGAAATTGACAGACATGTCGCACTACTTTGAGAATCCATGCAATGTACAGCAGTTGAAGTAATGGTGCTTTCCTACATAGGTTCATGCCATTCTGGTGCAAATTGCGGATAGTGAGGGGACGATTGTGGATAGTGAGTGGATTGTGATGTGAGGATATACACTCGATACTGCTGCCTGTTAAACTGAACAGAGATTATAAAGTAGAAGTGAAGCCATTTCTGCCATATACTTGTGGGTGAAGTAAGATGATTGTGAAGAAGAGCAGATCATTTATTTATTTATTTTTTAATTTCGAAGACTATTGTTGGTATGAGATTTGAAGTGTTATATTGCTCTCAAGGCATTCCTGGAAAATACCTACAAATCAGAAGGTGACCCAATACAATGATTTCAAAGTTACACTATAATGCTCACAACTACCAAGCTAATCTAACTTTCAAAGATAAATCTATCCTATTTACTGTGGCCAAATGCTTTGGACAACTGAAGATCAACACTTCTAAATGAATAATCTAAATGGAAATTGTTGTTCTGATAGGAATTATTAAAAAAATGTGCTGCTCCAGTATCCAACTTCTTAAATGTGACGTGCTATTCTGCTGTATAATCCTGTATGTTTCCATATGTTCTTTTAAACAACTTCATAGATCTTATTTTTGATTGTTTGCTGCCTTTGGTTCTTAGTCATATTAACATAAAGAGTTACTTTTAATTTAAAATCCATATCTTCTATTTACTTCCTGTATGCCTGATGTTATGTACTTATATTTGTTAAAATAGTGTATAATATAAAGGTCAAAAAGTAGAGGGAGATTGAGACAGAGTGAAAGAGACACAAAGATTCTGAGAGACTGAGATACTGGGAAAGACTGACTGCTGTTATTCAGTATCTTACGTTTTTGTGACAAAGGTACACACAATTTCTATTGTATTTGTGTGCTTCATGATTCTTTGTGTCAGGCGTAGAAAATCCAAAAAGTTCTTAATAAATTCAGCTGCCATGAATGAAAGGTTTGTTTTGTTTTATTTTGGTTTTGCCTCTGGTTAGGTGAGGGATAACTTGCTCTCTATCTAAATAAATAAAGTATAAAGCCCAATTCAATTCTCTAAGAAAAGCTGTGTGCTTCTCTACCTGAGTACACAGGTCGCTCAAACTTTAGGAGAACCAGAATTTAGCCTTCATGAGGGCAGTTATTTTTACATACACACACACACACACACACACACACACACACACACACTCACACACTCACACACACACACTCACACACACAAACATACACACAGTTGCAGAGCATCCTCAATTTATCTCTTGTTCTCTTTTTTCTTTAATTTTTATTTTCAATTAAAATATAGTTACATCACATCTCCTTTCCCTCTTCTCCCTCCAACCCTTCTGAATGTTCCCTCTCTCACACACACACACAATATGTATGCATGTCTATAACATATAAATGCAACATACTAAGTCCATTTAGTATTGCATGTAAGTATACAGCTTTAAGGTTGAGAACTGGTATTGGATAAATAATTAGGAGGCTCATTCTTGGGAAAAAAACATTTCAAAAAAGCAGCTGTTAATGGCCTCTAGTTCTTCATCTAGGAGTTTGGGCTTAATGAGATTTCATCATTTATGTTGTCATGTAAGTTGGTGGTGTCATTGTTCAAGTCTTGTTTCGGTAACCATATTGTTGACATTTGATTGGTATGTTTTCCCTGTCACGTGTAGAAGGCAAAAATCTCCTAGCAGGTTGCCTGGTTTTCTGGCATTAATAATTAGGAACCAAAACAATGATCCCGAAGGCAAAATATCCATAAAGGTGACCAACAGCTATAAAATTGGACTTAAGGACATCTCAACAGAAGGGAATGAATGCCTGGTACTATAAACCTACTTAATCACCCATGGTTAGTAAGGTCATAGATCTTAGAGGAGAATACACTACTATCATTTTTTCTAAATCGGTATAATTTTAAATACTTACCCTTATATGGACAGATAAGCCGAGCTCTTATCCCTCATCAAAGCAGCTTATCAATTGCAGAAAATGGAGATCATTACTAAAAGCCAAAACCAGTCACAATGCAGCGAGCAGCCTATGGCGGGGCTGCCCAAACACAACTGATAACAGCTGCAACGGGACCTCCGAGTGAACATTTCAGAAGAGAGAGCAAAACAGTTTGTAGCCCTTGTTCTTCCCAGTTCCAGAGAGTGAATGAAAAGTGGAAGGGTCTTGGAGAAGCAGATGCAATACCTCAATGCTCTCATAGTATCAAGGTCAAGACAAACAAGAAAATAATTTATTTAGATGCCTCCAATGTGATAAATCCTGGATAAATTAGTATGGCTAATTCCATCAAGTCTATAGGTTTAACCATGTTTAAACATGCACGATGGAAATAAATGTAATAGATTACACAGAACACAGCTGTGCTTGACAAAACATGAGTTCACTGGTAAAGCTTGGTTGTACATGTCCCTCGGAAGTTAACAAAGAAACAAGAAAGGAAGTTGGCCTGAAGACCTTGTTGTCACAAAAGATGAGAATAAAGGTCAGACACCCATGATGGGTATGCTGGGGCACAGGAAGGAGTTTTGGATTTGTGGAACTTGCTTTTTCTAAACAGATGTCCTCATCATGGAAGCTATTGTAGTCTCCACTTAACCAGATGGGATACCAAACTCCCTGCTGTGTTCAGAACTGGCAGGGCTCATTAAGTTGGCTTTAAATTGGGTATTAAGAAAGGATCTTTTGCTTAGCCCAAATAATCTCAACATGCACAATGGAGAGAGGAGGGAGTTCAACAAGCGAAGACAAAATATAAGTGATAAGTGATATTAACATACTGGACTTAATTGTCTATAAGTAACTACAAAGTAAATGGGAAATTAAAAAGATTAACTGGAAATGTTTCTAAATGATGGAGAATATGACCTAATGAGCATTGCCAAAATAGGAAGTTAACATTTCCTTCCTTGGAATGTCAAAACTGAGAGTTGAAATCTAATTTATAGAGAAGATTAAAGCAAATTAAACCTGAAGAAGAAGCATATGTACTCAGTCCAAACTCTGGATCAAATGCCTTTATATTTATCAAGAAATAGCAGGGAATATGTTTTGATTGGAGATACTGAAGATTAAGATAAAAGGATGGAGTTGGTATTTGCTAAAACATAAAGGCTGTGGATTTCAATTCTTTATAAAATTCCCATACCAGGAGATATTTCAGAGTCTATACAATTGAAAATAATAGGCATTAAAATAACACATGCTAATATTTATGTATATTGACTCATATGATAACAAACAAATATACCATCTTAGAGTCAAAGAACAAAGGGTATGGATTAATGTGCAGTGCTGATTACAATGAAGCTTAGCTTCTTCTTTGGAAAGAGTAAGACTTGCAATACACTGTACTTAATTGTATATACTGAACTCATTATCATAGCAAGTATCTATCAATTAAACAATGGCTACTTTAATGCATTAGTTATGAACACATTATTAATATTGGATATTTAATACTCATCATGCATATTATTATAATAGACACTTCTATAAAAGTGAACCTATAAAAATTAAGGCCATATTAGTAAGTTAATTTATTCCTTATTTCTTATTGTTTTTAAGTATATATTTTTATTCATTCCCCTCCCTTCCTTTTCCCTCCACGCCTACCCTCTCCCATGATCCCCATGCTTCCAATTTACTCAGGAAAGTTTGTCTTTTTCTAAATCCCATATAGATTAGATCATGTATGTTTCTGTTAGGGTCTTCTTTCTTTTCTCATTTTTCTGGGATTGTGAACTATAGGCTGATTTTTCTTTGCTTTATGTCTAAAAAACCACTTATGAGTGAGTAAATATTATATTTGTCTTTTTATGTCTAGGTTACTTCACTGTGACGTTTCTGTAAAGCAAAGGACATGGTCAACATGATAAACTGGCAGCCTACAGAATGGGAAAAGATCTTCCCCAAATCCACATCCAACAGGGGGCTAATCTCCAAAATATACAATGAACTTAAGAAATTGGTTATCAAAAGAACAGATAATCTAGTAAAAATTGGGGTACAGACCTAAACAGAGAACTCTCAGCAGATGATTCTAAAATGGCTGAAAGACACGTAAGGAAATGCCCAGCATCCTTAGCCATCAGAGAAATACAAATCAAAACACTCTGAGATTCCATCTTATACCTGTAAAAATGGAAAAGATTAAAAACATTGATGACAACTTGTGCCATAGAGAATGTGGGATAAAGGGAACACTTCTGCATTGCTGGTGGGAATGCAAACTGGTACAGACCCTTTGGATATCAGTATGGTGATTTCTCAGAAAATTAGAAAACAACCTATCTCATGACCCAGCAATACCACTTTTGTGTATATACTTGAAGGATGATCAATCATACCACAAGGACATGTGGGTGGTGAACTATGTTCACAGCAGCATTATTTGTCATAGCCAGGATCTAGAAACAACCTAAATGTCCTTCGATTGAAGAATGGATAAAGAAGTTGTGGTACATTTACACCATTTACACAATGGAGTACTACACAGAGAAATAAAATAATGACATCTTGAAATTTGTGGGCAGATGGATGGATCTAATTTAGTCCTTATAAATAGATTATATAGCTGCTCTGCAGTTACCAATTGTTTAATTCATTAGGATGTTTATCTGTATATATGTATTTATGGTACATGACATATTGTTTCTTTCTAACTTCATGTTTCTTGATAAATTTGGTTTACTGCTGCAGGAGCTCCTTCCACTGCTTCAGCCAATAGCCTTTAAGATACCAGGCCACTTGGGCATGGTCTCTTTTGCTTTTAAAAGCAGCAGTAACCCTGCTCTCACTCTCTTGTTTCCAACTCCCACTTCTGGCTGCTAGACTCTGTTCCTGGTCGCACCAAGGGCTGTTCTCTCAGACAGTGTTCTGAAGCTTTTCCCCTTAAATAAATAACCATTTTATTAATCATAATTCCGAACTGGTGTGGGATTGTTTTGTGACTTATGCTTTCACTTTAGTTTGAATAATTGTTATCTTAAATTTAATTTTATTTTTATTTAATTAATTTTATATACTAGATTAAAGTTATAGAAACATAACTGTGTCTAACAAAAATAATTCAGATAAGCAATATGATGCCCCTTATATAAATCTGGAAATAATTTTATAGATGTTAATAATCTGATTAATGTTCTGTAAATATGATATAAATAACTGTAATCTTTTGGATTAGATTACTCATCAACTCTTTTGAATCATTTGTTAATCTTCTAAATGTGGGCTTTTCCCCAATTCAGTTTTTTTTTCCTTTCTTTCATGTCAACCACTCCCTACTCAAATCCTCCATATATTCACAATGAAAGAAAATTGCCTTGAAAAGTTCTAGATATAAAGCAACACTATTGGGGCATTCCATTAAAATATAGACAAATTATGGTTTGAGTTTCTGTCTTAACATGCAACCCCCCCATAAACTATACCTTACCTCTCTAGCATTATATTCTTCTGTTCCATGTATGATTTTCATATTCTGATTTTTTAAAATTTCTTTCTATTCAGTTGATATTATACCTATATATATTTGTTAGCTCTTGCTCATATTTCTCATTTGGTCTTTTCCAAGTGGCACACCAATGCTAACATTAAACATGATCTTCTTAGCTTTAGAGCATCTTTGACAAGCCACAATATGACCAATGATTTGATATTTACTATAAGGTATAAAATATGCAAGTTATATGCTTAAGCTTGAAATGAAAGATTAGTTACTTGGCCATTCTTATCAACATATTATAAGAATGCAATGAGTTCCCGTGATGGGATTTGGATCAATCTTCATCAGAGAAGCTTCTCTATATAGAAGATGGCAATTAGCCCAGAGACTCCCACTCGTAAACATGCAAAGATTATGGCATTCTCAGCCCTAAATGGAGCATTAATATCGTATCCTGCCTCCACAAAAGCTCAGCAATTGTTGCAGAACAGGGAAAATAAGGATTTCAAGATCAGGGGGGGGGGTGGAATTAGCATCAAGAAGGCAGCCACAGCAAGCCAGATGCACATGTGATGTCACAGGACGGTCCCAAATCTGAAGTCAAGTTGGACAATACAAATTAACTAGACTGAATGTGGAAAAAAGAAATGGAAAGAAAATGATGTATTCTTCAAGTTGGGCGGGAAGGGGTGAGAAGATGGAAGGGGTAATAAGGAGAGGAGTTGGAATTGATGAATATGTTAAACTATATTTATGAAATTCTCAAGGTATTAATAAAAGTATTAAAAAGAAATCAAATGTATAATTGTTTATAAATAAAACAATTAAACAAATGCTTTTGAACATAACAGAAGAAATATCCTCACATATGGAATGATTGCTTGTCCTGTTGGTATGAGCAAGTCATTTGGATCCTACTGTTGCTTGAATATTCAATGTCCCTCACTGGCACCTGTTTATATGCTTGGTTTTAGGAGGTGAAGCTGTTTGGGGAGCTGTTTGAGCCTTTAGGATGTTAGATAGTCCTGCCCTGCTTCCTATATTCTCTCTACTTCCATATATATATATAATATATTAACATATTATAGACAATATATTACATCCAATATATAATATACTACAATATTATTAATGATATATTAATATATATTCTTTTGATCCACAAAAGCAAAATCAAAAACCTCAAACAGAAGAAACAGCAGCAACAGCAACACAACACCCCAGTGACTTAATAAAAGGAAAGGGAAAGTATCTACTATTTAGACTACCAGACTAAAGGTGCCCCCTGTTCTCTGCCCTCTGCCTCCTAACATATTTTTGTATTGCTGCTGGGACCTAGGACTATTTTAAGGGAAGCATAGATTTCCTCCTCCCAAATACTGGTTTTAAAGGGCTTAGCATGTTTCAAATTTTACTTCTAAGTCTATTCTGCATATATTACTTCCAAAATTATAAAGCTCTGTCAGAACCTGTAAATATTTAGCACCTGCAGAAACACTGTGAAATGCAGAGCCTGTGACTTTTCTAGTCATTCAAGTACACGTTAGAGTCATAGCTAGCATTTCAGAACTCCTTCCCTTTTCCTTCTATTGAGAAATGTCTTAGTTATTTCTTATACTTTCCATGTGTTTAAAATCATAAGTGAAATATTCTTCTGCCTTTTTGGAGAAGCTGTGACTAAACTTTTCTGCAGTATCCAAAGGCACTAATTGTGTTTTGTTGCTGTTGTTTCTTTTTTGTTTGTTTTGTTTTTTTGACTCACAAGTAAAATGACGGATTTATTCTTGTGCTCTGCACCAAAATACCATGTGAGCTAGGACTTATACCCAAATTAACTCACACCTTAGAGCATTAAAAATGTTTCATGTACTCATTTTGAGATTTGACTAATATTAGACATACAGTAATACAGTTGCCAATGTGGGGCAAGATTTCCACATAAAAGCCTTAAAGAAAAAAGGATTTTAGAGAGACAAGAACAGAGTCAAGCACTGTTATTTGGTAACTATCTTTTCTCTGGGAGGCTCTGTTTGCTAGAGGAAAGCAGAGGTACAGCTCCTTTAAGAGAGGCTTCCTGATTCAGAGTTAGTGGCAAAAAACTTGCAACTCTTTTAAGAGCCTCTGCCACCAAACACTTAAATGGTGTTTAGGAACAGGAGCAGCAGGCTTCTTGGCGGTGGCATGGACCTTGAAACTCCAGAGTTATGGCAATAAGATGTCTCTTCCCAGTACCTCTCCCATGAAGCTAGACACTCAGAGAGCTAAAGAATGGGGTAGAGCCAGCTGTCAAAGCTGCAGCTTTATTCCTAGTCATATCACTTAGCAAGTTAAAGACTCGTGTGGTCAGGAAAAGATAAAGATATACAGTAAACATGGATTCAGATGATTAAAAAAACCTCTAAACAGTTTACAGTTTATATGTATGCTTAAAAACATACATATCCTTGGGAGAGAAAAGAAAAAGGATAGAGAAAGTCGTTTTAAAAAAAGAACAGTCAGCAGCACGTGGGAGGCAGAGGCAGGAAGATCTTTGTGAGTTCGAGACCAGCCTGGTCTACAAGAGCTAGTTCCAGTACAGGTTCCAAAACCACAGAGAAACCCTGTCTCGAAAAAGAAAAAAAAAAAAAGAACAGTCAGGAGGGGTGGAACATGCCTTTAATTACAGCACTTGGAATGCAAAGATAGGTGAATTTCTGTGAGTTTGAGAATAGTTTGGTTTTCAGAGTGAGATTCAGGACAGCCAAAGATACATAAAGAAACCCTATCTCAAAAAATATTTTTTTAAAAATTAAAAATAGTTTAAAAAACACACGTAAAGATGAAAAATATAAAGAAAATCTGGATATTGTATGTTATTGTGTTGTCTTTGAATTGTTTGACTGCTAACGACAAAGCAATAGTTGCTAAAAAAAAACTCCATTTGATTACAAATGCAGCTGGATTAATCCAAATCTATATATTTTGAAAATGCCTTGACTTCAAACTTTAAGGCAAAAGTTATGTTAGTTTGGAGAAGAGGTTTTGCTATTGTTTCCACAGGAAACAAGAGGCTGTGGATTCAATCTGGGTTAAGAACGATAAGGTTTGATAGAGGAAGATGCCCTGAAAAATTCCAGTGGGAGCGGATGTGCTGGATGATTCAGCAATTTTGATCCTCTGTTGTAGTTTCTTCTGAATCCTGCATCCAGAACAGCTTCAAGGCTGCTGACTGACATAATCCAACCTCAGAATATTCCAGTAAGGACTTGACCATAATCCTAAATTTTCTTTGGGTCCCTACAAGATTATAAGCACTCCTGATCAACAGGAAGTAGGCTAGAAAACTATGCCCACAATCCCCCCAAAATGGATTATAGATATTTGTCTTTGTTTATAGTGTTGTGTTCAGGTTGCTATTGATAATGGTCAGGAAAAACGCTAAACATAGGAGATTAGATTCAGAGTTCTTGTGTTTTGCTTTAAAAAAAAAAAAAAAACGGTGAAATGCTTTTGCAAACTGAAACTGCACTTTTGTTTCCTGGCTGCCCAGACCTGAATAATCACACAGAAACTATATTAATTACAATACTGTTTGGTCAAATGGCCCAGGCATATTCCAAACTAGCTTTTAAATCTTAAATTAAACCATTTCTATTAATCTATGTTTCACCATGAGGCTGTGGTTTACCAGAAATGTTCTGGCATTTTTCTCCTTCAGCAGCTACATGGTGTCTCCTTGATTCTGCCTACTCTCTCTATCAATATTCCAATTTCCTACATGGCTTTACTCTGTTAATTCATTGGCTAAAACAGCTTTATTCATCAACCAATAAAAGCAACACATATACAGAAGGATATTACACATCACTTTTTAAAGCCAGATAGTTTGTCTTCTTCAATATTTAAAATTGCTCCATGTAAAGTCTCTGTCACAAAGAACATATAGGTCATAAAAACAGAGTTGAAGGGATACCACAATATCTAGCTTAGAAGTTGATACGGAGGGTATCTGAGATTACTTGGAAAGATCTGCTAAACAGAAGAGAAATTTTATTTTATTTTTTCAAAGTAGAAACTCAAACTACATTAGTATTTTGCAAAGTGAAAGTTGAAGTGTAACATAGGCACTGATTTTATACTTTTAGGAGAATAGTCATGTGGAAAAGAGACATTTCAATTTCCGATTAAAATGTTTGCATATGAGGGAGAAAAGGACTTACTTTAGCACAATGGTTAGTGAAACAGTGCAGAATTGACTGCCCTTGCCTTTTCATCATGTGGGGGCCATACCACAGACAATGTTAATGCAAATGAGGAAATCTGTGCTCCCATTTTTTGTTTCTCAGTTCCTTTGTCTAACTCTATTACCAAACCACATTTTGGGTTTTGTTACCATTTAACCATAATGGCAAGATACAATTGATCAGGCAAGCTACAAAGTGGGAAAATCTATGTATAAGGCATAGAACTATGTCAAAGGTGTTGTGCCTCTGGAGTATAAAGGACTCCAGCAAATCAAGAGAAACAAAAACGTGGAAGAGTACTTTGCAAAATTCGCACTAAACCGAGTTGTAAACATATTTTCAAAATTCTTAATAATTATTGATCAGACAAAAGCAAATTATATCCACAGTGAGATTCAGGCTTCACTAAAAGGCTAAGACTCAAAAGACTGATGACATCAAATGTTGAAGAAGCCGTGGAGCAGCAGGAAATTCAAATTTTGCTGCTGAATGTGTGAATTGGTTTTAGATTTAAAAACATGGTGTCTATGAAAATTAAATACATTTCTACATGAAGGAAAATGCAATTCTACTTAAAATGAATTCTTAATGCATGAAGGCTTAACTCCATCAAATGTTTTTCTCTTCCATCTATCTACACGTATGTTCATACTTTTTGATATTGGCTTCACTCACAAAACCTCCAAACCATGAGTGACTAAAATCCAACCATGAAAATACGTAAGCAAGCTGAGGTATGTCTGTATATAGGATAATATGTTGATTCACATCTGGATGCGTCTCAAAAACTCTGAGCTGAGACATTTATAAACAACACATACTGCATTTGGTATTTATTTTAATAGAAAATTAGGACAGATATTATGATTTAGGAATCAGAACTGAGTTATCTGAGATGAGAAGATACTAAATGGGAAGTGGTAAGAGAAAGCCTTAGGCATGTTGGACAGTTCTGTATGTTGATGTATGTTGATGTACTTAGAGGTACACATAAGTAGAAGGCCTTCCGCAACTGGTTCTGTGCTGAATGTACTACTGAGACTTCCTAGTTTACACTGGGTACATTTCCCTTTAAATCAGAGAACTGACAGCATGGAAATAGGAATCTTACATAATGCTGGAATAATTGTTAGCAAAATTTTGTTGTCTTTTTTGAAACCATGACATATCTTTATTTCCATGATTGCATATTTAGATCCAGGATATTTTGCCTCTGAAAGTTGGTTCTACAGAAAATAATCTCACAAATGGTAAAAATGATAGATAGATAGATAGATAGATAGATAGATAGATAGATAGATAGATAGATAGATAGAAAGCAAAGCAACACAAAAAAACTCTATCCATGTTAAAGTGGTTGACTGGATATTTATATTGGAGGCAAAGAAGATCTGTTACTTGGGTGTTTAGAATTGAAAATGAGGAAATGATTTGGAAAGCAATAGTTCTAGAGAGCTCATTGTTGGGTATCTGTACTATGTCATTAAAATTGATTGTTCTATGCACTTAACTGTTTACTAGGAACTGAGGGTAAGCATTATTAATACCTAGGAATTTTAAAGATGAGAAAATTGGAAGCTTAGCAAGTGTTAAGCTTACTTAACTAGTAAGTGACAGAATCAACATACGAACCAGGTTTGTTGGATCCAGAGTCGGAATCTTCAGCCAGACTGGTGTAGATGTCATGCAGGATGGTATCAACATTGTCTTGCTCTGAGAAGCGAATGGCCAGCGACAGTGTGGTTTCAAGGGACTCTATGAAGAATGGAGCATAAGTACACTCACAAGTGAGGACACTAAGTGTGAGCCTCTGGGAGGAACTCTTATGACAGACATTTGATGTACAGATCTCTGTCTTGTCCCCAAGACTAACTGTGAAGGTTTTCCCCAGCCTTGCCATTAATTACGCCATACAAATACATTCAGACTGTATGGAATTGATATTTGATATCTCATTCTTGGTGTATCTTTGGGTTTTATTGTAGATGATTCATGCTTCTATCACTCAAGTAAGTGCAATTATGCTTTACAATTAATAATAAAAAATAATATTATTGAAACTAAAATTTGTAGTATCTTATCAAAATCTCCTCTGAATCGTTTTATTTTTAATTAAAACTTTCAGCAACGTTGTGAAGTAAGTGCCAATGTTATTCCCATCCTATGACCGAAGAAACAGAAGCACAGAGAGTTTCTATAATTTGCACAAGGTTATACAGTATAATTCTAGCCCAGATTGTCTCAGCTGGTAATTTACTCTGTCAGGGACCACTATGCTTCACAATCCTTTGGACGATTAACACATGTGACCTCATTCCCTTCACCTATAAGACCAAAATAGTTCCTTTTAAAGGCACCTACATATTTTAATATGCTTAGACTTAAAATCATGTTATTTCATTTTGCTAGAAATCATGTTTTCCATAATAAATGAGTCAACATTCTTAGTAACTATTTTGTGCAGTACTTAGTAGGAGCATTGCTTTTCTGTTGTGCTCGATTTCAATGTCATGAGTCCCAGACATGAGCTGAGAGTATACCAACTTGTGTATCGACTAGGATTGAACCCAAACAAAGCACTTTGATTATTTAAGAGAGGCACAGGCAGTTGGTTTTTATTTTTTTCTGACGTATTAACAATTTTAAATCAATGGTTTAATATAATTTTCTTTCATTGCTAATTTGATTCAGAATGAACCCCAAGCATAAAATCACAGGGAGCTTTTGTTTTGTGAGGCTTGTTCACAGACCACTGTGGTTCTATGCCCTAATTAATCAGTGTTCATGGGGGAATGCAAGGTTATTTGCTTTTCAGCTTCTGCAGATATACTAATAGCATAGCAGGAGAATTCAGAAATAACACGTGCAGGTTTTCATATTTGCGGCCCTTTCCCATGGACTCTTACACAATTATCTGGACAATGTGATTCACTGTTTCTATTGGAATTGTATCTCCTGCTGACAGGAACTCCCAAGACTACAAAATCCTCCCTGTTACTAGGTCTTTTGAGCATAATATTATTCCAATATGTTAAATTGAACATATCATTATATTTAGAACCCCTACCACAGTCCCTGACCTTTATAATCCAGAGAAAAGAGAGAGCATTTCTTTTTCTCAATTAAATCAGTTTTTAAAACATGTAATAAAGCATTTCTCATCGACTGAAATAAAAATAGTGTACGATTTTCCAATTTAGTAGAATAGTTTAACAGGATATTGGGATCCAGTAGGTTTAGCTAACGATCAAGCCTAAACAGAAGCATTACTGGACTTCCTTATATGTTATCATCAGCCCCGTAAAATTGACTTATTGAGCAGAGCCTCAAATCAAAATTTTACATCACTCTCAGCACACTGCACACTGGGGCCTTTGCTTAAAGGATTCACTCACTCATTATCCAGAATTGTGAAGGAAAAAAAAATGACAGCTGCAAAACCGAGGCTGTTTTCTCCCAACTGGCAAGTCATTTTGATTGCAACAAGTACCCTGGGTCAACAACCACCACTTTTGCTTTGAAATTGCCTCGTGGAAAAAAAAAAGAAAAATCTCTGACTGATCGGGTAAAATTACAAATGATCCGAAGATGTTCGCATTTTAGGATGCTGCGCCTTCTAGCTCCTGAGAACAATTCTGCACGTCGGTGTAAAATTATTTACATAATTACAGATCAAACCAATCAGTTACTACCCTGTAGGACTGAAGGTCACGTCTAGCATAAGCAAGTGGCTCCAATGCTGTTCTGCTGTTAATACCTGTTCCCTCCAGGGCTGCCGCCCTATTCCCAGGGCTGATTGCCCTCTGTCCTGTGGCTTCAAGTAATGTAAATTGTATCTTGTCCCTGGGTAATCGAGATCAGTGTTGCCTTGTCTGTCCACTGCCTGCCGATGCCCTCTCTGTGCCGCGATAATGGTTTTGGTGGGCAATCAAGAAGGAGGCCTTCTTGACTCATCTCTCATAATAGATTGTCCTCCTCAGGCAAAATTGAATAACCCCCGACATGGCCTGGAGGCAAGCAATGAGAATTCAATAAGTCTGCAGGGTCAATGTCCTGTCATTTTTGGCAAGCAAGTAATTATTCTGCACTAACATTCAGTAATAGGAGCAGGAAACTGCGGTGGGCGCCTTCATCCTGATGCCCAGCAAAGTCACCTTAACAGGATTTCCCCTCTAATCAGCAATAATTCCTCCTCCTCTTCGGATGGGATTCGGTTCACTTTTTCATGTGAGTTGCATGTGTGGATTTTTTTTTTTAGGCGCCCTTCTACCCCCAAAACCTGCCTAGTCTGTGGGAAAGTTTAACAACTTCACTGCCTGTTGTTTAAGATTTTCCATTTTTATAGGCTGCAGTTGTGCTGTCTCTTTGCTCTTACTGATTTGTGAAAGATTTATTATAAACCAAATACAGCTGTTGCCCCCTTTCATAAAGTCCAACTATTTTGGCGAACCTGTTTTTCACTAGGAAAATACATTCAGAATCTTTCCCTCGCCAGCTTGCTCGCCTTCCTTTAGCATGCGCTCCGCTGAATGGGGCAGGGCGGGTGCCAGCATAAGGGAAAGAGAATACACATGCTTCAGAAGGAAACAGGCAGATGGGGAGAAGTGGTTCCTTCGCTTTCTGTTGGGATTCAATAGGATTCTGTGCAGATTTCAAGAGGACAGAATTATTACCCCCAAACGTCCCCTTGCAATTCAAAGCCCTTAAGTGTTCTATGTTTGAACTCCAATCTGTGATCACATGGATTTAACTATTCCACTTTTATCTGAAATTAACATTATGATTAATCTCTGGATAGTCTTAAGCTTTTGCTGCCATCTCCCCACTCACCCTATACCCCTGTGGAGCAAAGCTCTTACACCAACATTGATAGAAACATGTCTACATAAAGTAACCAGCCCCTGCTATCCCATTTACGGCTCTGACTTTTGAAGTGTTGAGGTTCCAGTTTTTAAGAAAGCAGATTAGTATCATTTTAGTCCTAAGGCCTTTTAAAGAAATGGCGAGTCTTTAAATCAAAAGAAAATCCAAAGCAGAAAATAAAATTGGATGCTAAACCCAATTTAAGTTGCTTTCCTGTTCAGTTCCACTGTGTAGAAGCCATGCTTTATTCATGGCTGGGAACCTTAGCTCCCTCTCTTGAGGTCGGCATACGGAATGTAATGAAGAGGCGCCTCTGAGAGCAGTGTAAGCGCTTTCCATGACTGATTGACGATTGATTATTGCTGGATGGCTCCCCATGGTCACTCATCACTACGCTTTTTTGACAACCAAGCTCTATTTCTGACATGAAAAAGGTGTTTTTGATCTGTATCAATTTGGCTTGTTAACTGTGACAAAACTCAAACGGATACGGTTCATGTTCAGTTGTCAATGCTCATTTAGATCCTGGATGTGGAAAAGACTTATAACAATAATAATTGCAACAACAACAACAACAACAATACTTTACCCTTTAGGATACTATGACATTGGGGTATCATTTTTTTTTACTGTGTTCATATATTTAGGTTGCCAGTTGCTGTATTAACTTTTCATAGTATTTCATCTTACTTTCAATATTTCATTCCTTCTGATTAGTTGTAAGTTTGCTTCAAAACTTTTTAAAAAATAGGATTATGATCAGACATTTTATCTTGTAACAGTGATAGGTGCTATACATGTCAACTACTAAAACGTGGTCAGAGAAGAACTATTCAGTACTATTAAGCTTTCCATATATGGTAGGAGAAAGGCAAGACAGAGACATAATCTTTTTTAGGATTTTGTAAGGGCAGGAAAACACTACGTAGCCTTCATTCATTTTTTTATTTTCCAGTTGCGTTAAGCTTAAATAATAAAACACACTATCTATTTTGATACATTTCTTTAAATTTTAAGACTTCGAATTATTTTAAAATAGCACATCACATGCTGAATATGCATTAAAATATTTTTGTAGGTAGAAGTATAGGCTTGGCTTTTAATGCATATAGTATTATCTTTTTGTCGCTTTGTGCTGAGGAATTATAGTGAAGGCAATGAAAATTTACTTTTCAAATTAAATTCTGCTTCAAAGCAGCAATCAGAGAATTTCTTTTACAACATCATTGTCTCTTTCCTCCCGAGTGCTGCAGAATAATGCTTATCCTTGTAGCTCAGGGCAATCTCAGAACCGGCAGTGAGCAGCATCAACTGTGTTTCTCAGGAAGGTTTTGAACATGGACCAAAAGACCTCAGCCATCAAAGTTAAAATAAACCTGTCTTGTTAAAAAGAGCAGTGTATCAATTTGGGTTTACATCACTGACTCTTTTTCTTCTTCAAATACTTCTTTTTAAAAATTTTCTCATTCAAATTAGCAAGCATATTTCATTCGGTAGAGTATATTAGATTTATATTTCTTACACTGCCACATTGAAAACACTGCAAAATTATCACATTAATTTCCAATTATATAGAACTTCTTATAATGTACATCTTTTTTATTATTGTTTATGAGGTGTTAAAAATTATATGTAAAATCCATGTAAAACTCATTTCCACTACAAGCAGACATTGCGAAAGTGGATTTTTGGCTGATGTCTGAGTCGCTGCTGAGGTCTGCTTACACTTACCTTTTCCCAAGTGTGGTGGTCCTGTGTCATGGGAACCGATGAGCTCCAGTTGCTTTGAGCTACACCAACTTGAGTATGGGAAAAGTGCTGCACCTTGCTAGTTCTAAGTTTCTATGTCTCTCTTTGAGGAGTCCTGATTGTTTCTTGTTGTGCCTACAAGACAGTGCCCACGACTCAGTGGGCTGCACTCAGAGCTAGCTGGCGTTGCTGGCAACTAGCTGGTCCAGGCCCTATTGGCAGCTGTCTACAGGCTACGGCCCCACCCATCACCTTTGGCTTCAATGTCTTTGTGAACTGCGAATGGGAAGAAGCTCAGGAGATCTGTTGTGGGAAAAAAGAGATCAGAGTCTATGGAACTCGAAAAAAAAAAAAGAAATAAAAGTTAAGATTTATGGTCTTCATTGCCCCTTATCCTGCTTCAGAATATTTTCCAGTGAGCATGAAGGAAATTATGGTCATGGCATATTGCTTGAGTCTCTCAACCCTTTGAACTTTGCCTGTGTGCTTTGAGTTTTATGTGATTGTGCTTGCACGGTTTCACACATTTTCCAGTCTTTACATTAAGGTTCAAAGTGTACGGCAGAGTTTTAAAGGGAGACATTACCACTAGCACAAATGAAGGCCATTTAGGAGATGCAGAGAGAAAATCAGGCCACACCATATCTTCACATAAGTGACTCAAATTCTCAAGCCAAAGACTCCAGGCTAAGCCTCGGATTTCTACGTCTGTCCTTTTATCTTCTTATGACTGCATGCACCATCTCAGTCTTTACTTACCTGTGTGTTAAATGGGAACGCTAACAGAAGTGAGTTGTAAAGCGGCTGTCAGAAATATTTTTAAATAGTTGTCATTCATGTGGTACTACTTGTGTGGAAACTGAGACTTTACAATGTGTGTTTTGTTTCAAACATAATTCCACAGACTCAAAGGCTACAAATATATTTTTTCAGAGATACAAAATAAAAAAAGGAAGGAATTTTACCAAAAAAAAAAAAAAACTTCATAAGAAAATGCTGGAAGGTCTGATGGAGGTTTGTGTTTAAGCTCGGGTTCATTTTCCCTGAGGCAAATATCTGACTATTTTCAGAGACTGCTCATCAATAGACAGAATGACACTCATTGTTTAAAAAAATTAGGGAAAACAACACAGATAGCAGAAACGCTAAGAGGGAACACAACACACAGTCCCCATGATAATAAAAAAAACGCACGATTTCAGAATTATGTTTGAACACTTGTTTATTAGATCCTCTGTGACACACCTGAGATTGTTAGGATGGAGCTGTGCAAAACAGGCAATAAATAGGACTACAAATTTAATTCAAGGAGTTTAGGAGAAAAGAGAACAGCAAAATATTGGTATGTTTTGGGATATTTATAACGAGATATTTAAAAGCACAGCTCAAGAAGACCTGGCCCAGACTAATATTGTGCAACACTCAGGGAGGATCACCTGGAGGATTCATAGTAGAGAAGCTGAGAATTTAGTCTCTGCTTTAAAAAGCTCATTGTGGTCATTATATTAAGAATATCACATTTTATGGAGTAAAATTATATAGTGGAAGCCATTGTAGTAGTTCAGACAAGAAAGACAATGGTACCAGTAGAATTGACAGACTCTGGCTAGAGTTCAGTAGTAGAGTGCCTAGTATGTGGAAGGCCCTGGGTTTAATCTCCAGCACTGAACTGGTGATGTTTAACTGTGTTCATGGACAGAGGGATCCAGTACAAACAGACTTGTCTAAGACAAAATTTAGGAAGTCAGTGGAGAACCCTGTTATTGAGTACACACAGAGTTAAAAGTTAGTAAGAAGGAACAGAGTCTCTGAGCTGAGAGGAAAGAAGAGGTTTGATAAAAATGCTGAGAGAATTAAGAGTAGATTCTTAATTAATAAAAATCAATTAGTGTAATGCTATCTTACAACACCCGAATAAGGGCTCTGGCATGAAGTCATGATGGCCACTTGGTCCACTGTATATGCAAATATTAAGGGTCATGGTATGGATGAGAGCTTTCTGAAAATGTTTAGGCCATGGTAAAAAGCAAGCTTGACAAACAATGATTCATTGCAGCTAAAACCATTAAGATGACTCACACTAAAATGGGACAGCCAAAAATAGAGCCACACAGAGCAACAAACTGCCAGGTACTCTAAAGGACACAAAACCAAAACCAAACTGAGATCGCAAGTGTATTAGAAAACTGTGTGATCTATGTTTTCATATCAAAAAGTGTGAGATCACCCATTATTATATACAATACGCTAGAGCATATTGTAAAAGGCACAAGCATTTGCTTATGCTCTCTGTGAGACAAAGGCCAGCTTACTGCTGTCTCTGTATTCAAAGCATTGGGCTCAAGAGATGAAACAAACCTACAACTACATAAAAACATGTTGTTTTGATTGAATGAGGTGTTTTATCTTGGTGTGAGAAAGAGAAAACAAAATATTCTACTAAAGGTCCTAATTTTAGCTTTTTTATAATTATCCCTGCCTAACCTGATGTATATATTTTTGTGTGGTTTTTATCTGTTTATAACTAATCAGCCCATAATTTATCAATGATCTATTTTCTTAAATAGAGAAAGTATTTTTAAAGAAATGTAAGATTATAGATATTAGTGGAAAACAATAATTTGGGGGAAAAGAAGGCTAGGCATTTATGACACGGTGGGATTATCAACATGAAGAGATGAAAGGGCCAGATAGATTCCTGAATGGATAGCAGAAAAATGATCTCTTCCTCTATGCTCAAGAAACAGAAAGCATTGTTCTAAAAAAATTTGTGACGATGAAGTATGGTTTGCTATGAAAACATCAAATGAAGAATAGTGAAAAATTACACATTTTTTTTCTGCATTTCAGGCAAAGGTCATGAGTTAACTATACATGTGACAGCTAATTAAGATTCTTCTTCCAGTGGTAGATGGGATATTCCTAAGCAGCTTCATTCAGAATGCATGCTAGATTTAAAAGCCATAACAATGGAGATGCTTGAGAGATGAGGTTATCTTCCTATGTGATGTCAACTCCTCATTTTATTATTTTGAGCAGTTCACCAGTTTGATAATGCTTTTCCTCTTCACACTTTGTAAGAAGAGAAGGAGGTGACTTCTGCCAATGGACTGCGTAGGAAAGAGAGAGAGTGGGGATGGATTACATCGCAGCATTCCGTTCCGATGCGTAGGGCTGGATTCCCCTTTGTACATTTGCTGTAATTACATACTGACCTCTGAGATCAGTGGCTGGTTACTTTTGGGATAATATGATTAAAGTATATGTAACAAGTATGCTAAATTATTTTTAATGCAACTCTAGAGGAGAAGAGCTGTGTAATTGCTAATTCCATTTCATTCTAAAGGCATCTGAGACAATGCCCCTTGGCCTATAAACTAGACTACAGCTTTTTTTTCCACACAGATGCCAGTTTGAAAATGCTTGGTTTTGCTTTTGCAATGAATGTTTTGCATGGGGAAAGAAACTTGAAGCAGTTTAGAAAATCTAAGGAGAACACATATATCTTTCAAGAGATAGTTTGTGAAATACAAATAATTTCCTCCTTTTCTCTGAAGTAGGGGATATGAGTTGGGTTTTATTTGGTTGGGTATTTTGATGGGGCCATTTCAAGTGCCTTTGAAGTATTCTTTAGTGCCTTAAAATATTGTCATTGAAGGTCCTTTGAAATGACAGAGATATTTAATGTCTTAATAAGGAAGGGGACAAACAGCTAAGAGAAAGCTGTTGATAATGGTAACCTAAAAGGTGACATGTTCAAGTTTGTGCAGACTAAAAATTTATTTTCACACACATTTTCAAATAATTGGGGGTCATGATTAAGTTTAATGGAAATATTCTGGTAGCAGATTGAGATAAAATCCCTACTCAAAAGTTACAGAAGCTGTGCAAAGTTGTTTCTGCTATTAGTTCCCTGTTTCCTGCCCTGGGGATGTATCGGTGTCCACTTGAAAGAGCAGGAAGGACATGTGAAAGCGTCTACACAGAGGTGTGAGGAGTAAACCACTCTTTGTCAAGAATTACATTTAGAAAGCACTAGTCTTTATTCTATTTTGTATTCTCAGCTCTTAGAGTAGTAGCTGTCACATAAGACATATATAGGTATTTAAGGGCTGAGTATGAAGGGTAAAGAATCAGCATGTCTGCCAGGGCCAATATATTTAGCTTGAAGAGGTTTTGTATATGATTAGGCACTAATTTCTAGTACAAACTGACTACTCAGAGAAACTTGAAGTTTGAACCTTGGAAGTTTACAGTTATGGGACTACTGTTCTTTAAGATCAAAAGGAAGAAGTTGAATGGCTTCTCTCAAAACAAAGGAACCAGACACCGCAGACTGATCATTAGTAGGAAAAAGGTCACTATGTGCATAGTTGATATGGCACCTTACAAACTGCAAAGGGTCCAATTTAACTGATTGGAGACAAAGCCCCAATAAAGACTATACTGCTGTTTAAATGACGTGTTCTACTCATAAGAATCATTTTCAGTCTTTTCGTGTGAATCTGCCATGTTGTTAGTTTATATGGAGCCCAAGCAAAGCATGTATTGGTTTGCAGTTGGTAGTCATTAATTTATCCAAGCAACACAGAATTATTGAATGTTTTTGTCTTGTTTGCCACGTTTTAGAAAGAGGAATAATAGACATAGGTACCAGGGACATTTTAGCCTCATAGCTTAGATAACTATAGGGTAGAAAAGATGGATTGGTAATAAAATATGCCACTGGTAAATGGTGGGAAACACTATAAAAGGAGATTGAAATTTCAAAGAGTTGAGGCTGGTGATATATCAAACTTTCCCACTGCCCAATTAGTGCTGTAGAGATATATTTTGTGATTAATATAAAAAATAATGTCTCCATTGACCCAATAAAAATAGTAACATTAACATTCTGCCAAATATTGTTGTTTTCCTACCTTTACTATAATACTGCAAACAAAATAATTGGCAATGAAGCTCAGCAGAGGTGAGGGTCAAACTGCTACTTGGAACAGACCTTCAACACCATGGCTTGGAAGAAGAACCCAGAGGATTCGACTATGCAAACACTTAGATCAGGAGAAACACCTCAAATAGAATCTGAGGTCAGCCTATCTGCTCAAGAAGACCTCACTGAGCTAGGCAGGGTCATGAAAAAGGGGCACACGGCTTCACTGCCTTCCTCCTGTGCTCAGCCCTTACCATCTCTTATGCTCTTTTGCTCTCTCTCTGCCTCTGTCTCTCTCTCTCTCTTATACATACACACACAAACACACACACACACACACACACACACACACACAAACACACACACACATTCACCCCATACAAACATGGCTGTATTATCTAAAGTTTCTTAAAAGCCATAATCTACTGCTTCATCTTCCTTGTGAGTGTCATATTGTACACAAGTTTAACAATAGACATGATAAGCAAATCAGAAAGCAAGCCATTTTGATGTATGCTTCTGCACTGCTAAATCAAAAAAGGGGGGAAGAAAGCATTATAACATCTGACTGCTCTAAAACTCAGGATTTCAACTAACCTAAAACACATGCTAACTTTTCATCGAGACCACTGTAAGGTTGTAACTTGAAATGGGAGAAGGGGAGAGGACACTCTAGTATTTTTTTTTTTTGCCATGAGTTTAAGCTGCTCACAATGCAGCAATTAATGCATAACTTCTTTATTTCACTGCAAGGATGAGAAAGGAGTACATCCCGCTGCACAACCCCCTGTACTTTGTGCTTTCCCCCTTTGAGTTGTGCTTGTTCTTTTAAATAATACAGCAACTTGGAATATATATATGTCCATCCATACACACCACACACATGCACACACACATGGTAAGAAAGGGGAAGTTATTTTTTTCACCTTGCATAAAGACAGGTGAATGTACAGAATTGTGTCCAGTGTAATGGCAGGTTTGTATGCTGGAGGAAACAGACATTGTGTCCATTGATTTTATTAATTGTAATTGTGGCATGCACTTTCCATCCAAAAGGAGGAAGCACCTTTTAGGGTCATGTGGGCACACATGTAAGCATGCTAAAGTTGAGTTTCTTGTCTAGAAAATACTTATAATAAAATAGCTGCGGTTTTGTGACTTTATTCACAATCCAATTAGTTGAGCAAATGATGCATTGGCAAGCACACTGTGGGTTGAGGAGAAGATGGGTAAGGCAGGATAAGTTTCATGAAGAGTCCACTGCACTGCATCCACTGCCACTGGAACAAGAGACATCTTTAGGTACGTGTCCTGTTATATATAAGCATTCAGTGAGCAAATACTTCCTTTTATAACATAATGAAACTATGGGCAACAGATACACAGAGATTTTTCCTCAGTATGAAGGCTGTATTAACTGTCATTCTAAGGAAAGTTTTAAAATGTCTTGATTTCAAGTTTTCTTCTTACCAGACAGTTTCAGATGCTCTCTCTTAATTTTACACAGATAAGTCTGCTTACTGAGTCTTAACACTGACCATACAGTAACAAAGCCTCTGTTTTGCTCTCTGCATTACAAGGTGATTTGGATGAAGGTTTTCATACTTTTATATCCAGCACCATATTATTTTTCTGGAAGGTGGGTCTTTGACCCTAACTACACTGTCCACATCCTGTGTGCTTCTGTGCCACATGCCACATTCTCCTGGAGGGACATTTTCCCCTTATTTGTGTTCCTTAGGGATTGAGATTTGCTATAGAAACTACCCCTGGGACAATTTGAGTGGTCATATTTTCTAGTCCCCCTCCATTCTAGATTAATCAGACACTGATATTATGAATTGTTATTTAACTTTTTCTAGAGCAATTCTCTTGCCTACTCAGCTTGCATAAGCCCTGAATAGGCACTCAATACTAAATGATGTGTGAACTAATCAATCAGTCCAGCTACATTGTAAGCTCTCTCCCCTGAGGATAACTCATATGTTGCTAACTTGTTTTGTCAATTAATTAGTGGAAGAAATATTGGTGCTGGATGAGATTTCCTTCCAAGTCACTGTGCATGTCAATGTGTCTGTCACCCATTCCAGGAATAATATGGGTGTTGCTAAAAAAAAAAAAAAAATAGGCTTTTGGGGTGGATCAGGAGAAAAGCGAACCATGGATGCAACCAAAATTTCTTCAGAGTTCCTTAAGGACTTACTTCACACTCTCCTTTTGGTATATAATGGAGAAATGCAAATCCATGGTATACTAAACAAAATCATTAAACACCACGCTTATGTAGGATTCTGGTAGCTAGTCATTTTGTTGAAAGCCAGAATCATTTGCTACAGATTCTTAAAGAATAAGTGAATTTTAATGAATAACGTGGTGATCGAGATGGATGGTAACAATAGGGTTAGCTCAGAGTGTTGGATGGGTGCGGATAAAAAGGAGTGCCCAGAGTATCAGGCGGTAGAAAGAAGCTACTTTCCCTTTTTTCCCTTCTATGGTCTCGATTCAGCCATGTCCTTCCTCTCCTCCAGATCCAGCCCTAACCGGCAGGCTGATCCAAATCAATGTAACTAGCAAAGTGTAAAATGTTGGGCCATTACAGTGGTGATCTTTGTTCTGCCTTTGCTGACATCTAAATTTACCGATATTGATATAATAAGCCATTTTGTGTTTTCATTTGTATAAACCAAATGTGTGGCTTAGCTTATTGATTTTATAATCAAGATATAGTTTACTCGAGTGTTTAATAACCAACTTGTAAACACACAATCCCTACCCAATCGTTAATCCAACAAGGACCTCTCATGTCACCTGCCTTTTGCTGAGTCCTAAGGAAGATTTGATTTTGCTGAAGTGGCAGATATGAAGAGGGTGTACGACTGAAGACTGGTTACTTAGGGTCTTTCTTCTAAGGCCGGAACATAATATAGAGCAAGAAGTAAGGAAAAGAAAATTTTAAAATGTGGTTGTCTTTTTGGTTTGTTTTAAATGGGGAGAAAACAAAATAGCAGCATAACAAAAAGGACACTGAAATATACTGAGGGTGTTTGGGGTGTGGTTTAGTGGACTTGATAGCATGCCCAATGTCCTGGATTTGATGGTTAATGAAGGGGGGGAAAGCATTAGGAAAGGAAAAGATGCAAACTTAAGGGTTAAAAAACAGAATAATAAAACATTAAGGGTCTTCACAGTTCCTACATTTCTAAATGTAACATGCAACTTAATCTACAAACCGTATTATAATTGACTAATTTTATCCTCATTTCACAAATTGAGAATTTGAAGTTCAGTTGGGATACTGCCTCAAACAGATGGGAAAACACATTTCACTAAGCAATGTGAGTAGGGCTGCCAATCAGAAGTGTTTGCTGTTTATTCCCGTCCTCGGGGATGTGGTCTTGGACACAGGTTTCTCAAGCAATGCTTAGCATGCACCATACAGTCAGCAAGAACTGAAATGCATTTTTGTATGGGGGGGGCATGGGGTAGGGATGCTGATCATGAGAGCAAAAGGAAAGAGTAATGTGCAATGCCAAAAAAGAGGCATAAGACATCTTCTGGGCAACTGTAAGTAGTTAATGTAGAAACCATAACTACAAGTTGGTCCTGGATCTGCCTCTGTGGGATGCCTGGGAGAATGCACACATGCAGAGCTACACTTGGCTGCTTGAACCACTGTGAACCACAGTTCAAATCTGCCTATCATTCTGCAGCTATCCAAAGTGAAACTTGTGGGGAAAGTGTTTCATTGTTACTTTTTTAGAGAAGAGATGGACTTTTAAGGCAAGAGTAGTTGTAAGTAGACAGTCTCAATTCTGCTACCCTGGAAGATGCAATATAATCACTTATGCACAGGCAGTCTCCTCAACCATACAGTAGACCCCGTAGCCACGGGTCTTCCCTTAGATTTTCCTTTTGATTTCTTTCTTTGGGTTAAACCCTTCCCTTCAACCTGATTCCTTTTATTTGTAAATACTTGTGACCCATCACATTTTCACAAATTTAAGAAAAATGCCTTCCTTTGGTTTGTTGTTTTTCTCTATTTTGAGACCTAAGAATTCCCCTCTGTGTATAGGCATTGAAATAGCAATTAAGACCACGTAAATTATTAACTGGGAGACTTGGGACACACAGCCTAATCTTTAGAAGTCTAGGTTTTATCATTCTGAAGTGAGACTAATGATACTTAAAAGGGGTTCCATGATTTGATGGTTTAGTTGCTATATGTGGCATGGAACTGGTATAGAAAAAGACCTCAGAAGGCTTAACCCTATTATAATAATTATTATGCTGCTAATTCACAGATAAGCTTTTTTTCTTTTACTGAAAATCGAGTTTTTTCATACAATATATTTTGATTACAGCTGCCCCATCCCTACCCCTCTCAGTTCCTCCCCACTACTCCTGCCATCAGGATCCACACCCTTTCTGTCTCATCAGAAAACAAATAGCCATCTAAGGAATAGTAATAAAATGAGATGAAACAAAACAAACGAAGCATAATTAGGACAAAACAACCAGCAAGAAAAAGAACCAATGGAAAAGCATAGGAAATGCAGAACCACCTCCACTCACACACGCCAAGGAGCCTTATCTCCCTGCACCGAATGAAGCTTCTCTTTTAAAAGGGAAGCTGTTGGCACTGCCAGTCACACGTACCATCTCCGTGTTATCCATTAGTTTTCTAAAGACCACCTTAAGTTTGTATTATTAGCACCTCCTATAGTTTTCTACTTCAAATGAGTATTGAACACTTTCATGTTGGGCCTTCTACCCTAGAGACAGTGATTGCTTCCTGTTCTGGGAAACTTCTAACCATTATTCTCCTTCCTGGTTCTCAGGACATCCTACTATTGGAATCCTCTTTCCAGTTCTTTTCCCCGAGACTCTGGATGCCCCTTTCTTAAGGCTTTGCTTCTGACATTTTACCTTTTCTCTTCACTTCTATATGCAGCTTCCACTCTCTTGAGTCATGGAAACCATCCTATCTCAGTTACTCAAAGTATATATGCTACAGGTTGCTAGAGATGTCTACTATGTCCAGCTAAAATGCTGCATGCTCGTAAGTAATTGAAATATTTCATTTTTCCTGTGAAACAGTTCTGTTTAATAATATTTCCTTGTTTGTATTTAAAAACCCCAAACAGAAAGCTGATTGTTAGTGCAGACACCTAACTTGTACAGCATTAGCAACCAAATCCCATAAACTGTACTGTAGCCATGCCTCTGTAATGAATGACTTCCTCTTTGTCTATCAACCTACCTATCCATTGTCAACTCTTCAGGCCTCTTCCCCCAGGATCTTACAGTTCCTTCTGTGTCCAGGTGCAGAGAGCCGGACAGAATCGCCATTACAAGATGGCGCTGACATCCTGTCCCGTTGGGAGCTGCGTGTCCCTTGCTTCCTGCATGCGCAGTGGATAAGGGCCCTTGGACCTATCCCGATGCAGTCTGGTGACAGCTGATGGTGGCAACCAATCACAGGGCGACCCGTGTGCCTACTCCCTATATAAGCAGCTGCTTTAGTGCTCTCGGCCCTTCTCGCTTCCTGCTCCCCATCAACCAAGAGGCACTCCATTAAAGCGCGATCTGAGAAGAATCCTCGTGTGGTGGTCGTTCTTCCTCGCTGGTCGAGAAGTTCGCCGCATCCAGGTTCATTACTCTTCCTTTACTCTCCACACACCTTACAGAGTAATTTCTCATGAAAGAAGATCTTGTTACTTTGATATTATAGATAAAGAATCATGGAGCCATTCAGATTAATACTCAGTGCCTTCGGAACTCCACATTCCTCCTCCACTATGCCTCACCGTGCATCTCCCATTTCTCTATTTCGCTTGTGTCATGCTGGAGTGTCCTCAGCCCTCTTGTTGCTATCTACATCCTTCCTTTTGTTTTCTTTCTTTTTAAATTCATTTTTTATTGTTCTCTTATATATTACATCCTAACCCCAGTTTCCCCTCCCTCCTCTCTTCCCATTCCCTCCCCTGACCCTTCTTCTCCCCCAGATCCACTCCTCTTCTGTCTCCTAAAGAAAAGAGCAGCCATCCCAGGGATAGCATCCAAACATGACAGAAGAAGTTGCAATAGCACTTGGCACAACCTCTCCTATTAAGACTGGATGAGGCAACAAAGTAGGAGGAAAACCCAGCGCAAGAATTTCCCTCATCTGTATGCAAATTGCACCTGGTTCCTTCTGTCATCACAGAACTCAGCAACAGTTTTCCCACTGAAATCCCTGTCTGCTTTGTCTAGGACAGATGAGGCCATCTTGAAGGGAGGCATCCACTCTAGGACTCCAGCCTTTCGCTGGCGACACTGCACATTGCATCTACTCAACACTTACTTTGAAAGAGAAAGATTGAGAGGTGAAGTTTCCCTTTTCTTTTTGTATCACATTGCCTGTTTATGGAAAATTGAACCCCTGCTACAACTATTTCATGATAGTCTATTACCACACCACCCTGATCTCAGAAGGTAAGCAGGATAAGATCTCGCTAGTGGTTGGATGGGAGAAATACTACCTTCACATTAAATGGTGTTCCGACATGGACCTGTGAGTTGCTGTTCTATTACATTTTCCAGCTCTGCTACACTGTCAACTTTTTATCCACTGAGCCTAATTTCTACATCTATCATACAAGACATTAGACCAATTATTTTAAACCACTCTTAAATACGGCCATATTTAAATTTTTCTTATAGCATTATATTTATAATTTAACTGATTAATATCTCTTGAGAATTTTAGATACTATGAAATGCTATGAATACAAGGGTTGTTTCTCAGCTATATGATTTTATTTGTACATTTGCTTACCTTTTCTTTTCCACTTACTGGCACATCGATGTCATATTCCAATCGACAAGAGCATAGCATCTTGTTTATATGTGATAGCAACATCATAAATGGCTTGATCTATTGAAAACAATAAACTAAACAAGGTACAGAAGAAACTGAAGCCTTTCATTGTATTATCTCCTTCAAGATGACAGGCGTTCTCAGGAGGCCAGGGAATTCGTAGTCGCATGGGTTTGTGACTAATAGGTGGCTTGATGTGACAAGAGCTGGTTGTCTTGGGAAATTGAACTGTCTTTATGCTCGATACTCTTTGTGTTTCTTTCTTTGTAGGTTATTGTTGGAGGCCTATGGGGACCTCTTTTACAGTTTGCATTCACAGACTATATGAGATCAGCAAGAACTCTGTAGTTTTACTGTCAGTATTGATCTACTGCCTTTCCATTCAGGAGCTAATTTGCTTGTTAGCAGTTATTTTAAAAATATAAAATATTTATATTTTTTGTATTAGCTCACTACACATTTGTGCCTTGCCTTTCCTTTTTTGCTGAATTAAAGCAAAGCTATTTATGACAAATTTATACAAATCAATTTAAAGCAAAAGAATCAACACAAGTGTATTCTGACTTTTGAAAAATAGTAACAAAATCTCAACTACACTGCTGTGATTTTGATATCTGATAGGTTTCACATAAGTTCACAAAAATGAAAGTAAGAAATAGCAATCATGTTCAAAAGAAAATATTATTAGTATGGAGTCTTTTGTCTTGTGAATTTATATACAAATTCTAAGAGGAATGATGTATTGGGAATTCATGAACACAGCTTCTAAAGTTGGGATTTATTTGAAGTTGAACACTCAATAAATGTGCCAGCTTATTGACTGATTCTCTGCACTGAAGGTGACCATAATACAACCTTCTTATTCATGCCAATTGTCGAAGGAAAAAGTATCCTCTGCTATTTGCAACAAGAGACATTCCGGCCTCAAGTCAGCTTCTGATATACATATTCATACAAAATGATATGCCAGTAACATGGTGAGGTCTTGTATATGTTCTCAATAATCTGAAAACCCACACAGGGGAATCACAGTGTAGGAGGAGGCCGATTGTTGCTGCTTAGCCCTGAAATAATCACACAGAAACTGTATTAATTAAATCACTGCTTGGCCCATTAGCTCTAGCTTCTTATTGGCTAACTCATCACAGTGTAGGAGGAGGCCGATTGTTGCTGCTTAGCCCTGAAATAATCACACAGAAACTGTATTAATTAAATCACTGCTTGGCCCATTAGCTCTAGCTTCTTATTGGCTAACTCATACATATTTAATTTAACTCATTTCTATTTATCTGTCTATTGCCATATGACTGTGGCTTAATGGCTAAAGTTCTGGCATCCATCTCTAGCATGGCTACATGGCTTCTCTCTGACTCTGCTTTCTTTCTCCCAGCATTCCATTTAGTTTTCCCTACCTAGGTTTGTTCCCCTATAGCTCTGATATAAGCTAAAAGAGGTTCCTTTATTAACTAGTGATATTCACAGCAAACAGAGGGGAATCCCACATCATCACAGAACTGTGGGATACACACACACACACACACACACACACACAATCATGATATGTGCCAAATTGAAAACCACTAAATGAACAAAATGCACTGTAGACAATATTAATCTTGTAGCCAAGCTAAGAAAAGCAAAGTGTCTAAGTGCTGAGGTAGAAGAAATTGAAATCGGAAGATTAAGCACTTCAGCTTCTGCCCCCCTGAAGGTGGGGTAGGGTTAAATAGTTAAGCCTGGAACTGTAGTCAGCTTGATATTCATGATCAAGAAAGGAAGAAATAACTGAATTTGCCACAGCACATGAAAATGCAAGTGAAACACTTGTATATGTAGGGAGAGGCTGCTTGTTTTCCCAGCTGCCCAGACTCCCGAAATAATTACACAGAAACTGTATTATTTGCAATTCTGTTTGGCCAATAACTTAAGAATATATGTCTTATATCTAGAATTAACCCATTTCCATATTTCATATTTTACCACGAGGCTCATGGCCTACTGGCAAGGTTTCAGCTGGCAGCTTGAGTCTTTCTCCTCTGGTGAATCCATGGTATATCTCTGACTCCACCTTCTTTCTCCCAGCATTCAGTTTAACAGGCTATAATAAATTCTGCTTTTATTTTTTTTCCTTTCTATTTTAAAATTCCTGTCTCTAATTTCTTCAAGGTTCCACTCAACACATGGTAGTATATTATTCAATCACCAAAAACGTGAATGGCTTGTGTTTATGTAATTTCTCTTTGTACCCACTACTACATTTATTCTACTACAATCTAAGAAACAAAATGTTCTTTTAACTGTTTGTATGTTTCAAGCTTTTCTTTGGAGCCTAAAATGTGGTCTACTTTTGAAGAAGAAAGTTCCAATTTTTTTCAGTGCAATCAATATGTTGTATTTTCTATCATTTCAATTTTAGTTATTATGGTAGGGGAATATATAATAATATCATTCAATGCCTTTAATTTGTATTCCTTGATTTTCAAGTTTGTTAACTATACCAGAGAGAATTTGTTGGTAAATTTCCTAGGAATGAGTGCTTTGAGATCAACATACATGTTTTGTTGGATGTTGTGATTATGATTACACCATGGTCCCTAGCATCAGGACCATGTTTCTGCCACTGGAGGTAGTCAGGTGACTGACTTTCTCGACAAATGGTTCTTAAACATCCTCTGAAATTCAAGTCAGGTCTTTTTATGGGGATTCATTTCTCCTTTCTCTCTATAATGTTTCTGACTGCTAACAGCTTTCAATTTTAATAAAATAAAATTTACCAATATTTTTGCTTTGTGGTTAGCAATGTTTTATGCAATCTTTTATAATTTATCAAATATTCGATGTTTAAGAATTTTTTGTTTATTTCAATCCTACAATAGTGCTCTTCCGTGTTTTCCCATCAACATGTTAATATTTTACCTTTCTCATAAGTCCATGTAAAATTATTATTTTGCAATGAGTTGAGACAAGTGATAAATGAATTATTTTTACTATGAAGTATAGAATACACTCTTTGTTACCCATCACTCTACAGTGTCTCTTTATGATAAATGGATTACTCTATGCGTGTCCTTTTCATCACTCAGCTCCTTTTCAATAAATAACCTACTTCTCTGTCAGGTGCACAGTGTCCACATATCCAGGGTAACTTTTAAGCTGTTGCATAAACTTTTCAGTTTTACAGTCACTTCACAATTTCAAAGAAAACCCATGAAGGGGTGTGTGTGTGTGTGTGTGTGTGTGTGTGTGTGTGTGTGTGTGTGTATGTGTGTTCATACAAAAATATGTGGATAAAAGCCACTGGGTCTATTCGCAGTGCATAGTTCTCCGTCTGAGGGTGAGACTCCACCAAACTTTCCTCCACCCATGTTAACATGTCAATTTACATTGCCATTTTTCCAGTAACTTTATATACCCATTTCTAGGAGAGACTCTTTTACCATAGACTTCCTGGTGATCTGGCCCTTACAATCTTTCCATCAATAGTAATTTTAATTTTTCCTACACCTTTGTAATTTTAAAGCATAATTTTGTGCTTATTATTGATTATTTACTGCTAAAATGCCTAAATGTAATTATTTTTCTGTATTGAGTCTGTGTCCCATGGGTCTCTTACATTTATTTTCTAATATTAATTCCTTAACTGGAACATTTTTAGCTTTTCTTAAATGTATCATCATGTTGTCATTGAATAAAACCACTTTCATGTCTTCCTTTCTAAGCTACTAGTGCTTTCCTTTCCATTTTTTCTTGTGTATCTTGACTAGATGTGACATTTAGAAAAATGAGTAACTGTGATCGTTAACGATTTTCCTGCAATAGTTGAAATGATCTCCCTATGTGAATACAGGTGTCAGAGGGCCTGAGAGTTTACCCAATCCTAAGCTTAGATGTTACCCTGTCTCTGTGTACATATGATAGAAGATCAGACTCTTAAGTTTGAGAAAAGATGGCTTATTATTCACAGCATAGCAATTACCAGAGGATCACTAGGTCTGGTACCTTGAACTTCAATTCAACAAGAAATACAAAAGCACACACTGATGTGCACTAAAAAGAGAACAAGCTTAGGTAAGATAACCTGAAGCTTGTGTAACAGTTGCAGTAAGCATACTCACTGCCCCAAAGTGAGATGATATTTTTAATATGCTGAAGAGAAAGAAAACATGCCCTTTCCTCTGGATGCTTATAGCATCTTTGCATTCTATAAGTATGTCTGGAATGTTTGTCATTTCTAGATATGCAGAATCATGGGAGACTCATGGGGAATTCCTTTCTGACAATGGTGACCCACAATGACTGATTTTAAAATGGAACAACACTACTCCTGCATATTCAGGAATAGTGTTAATATTTCATCCAGAATTTTTCCATTTATATTGCATAAGAAATTTAGCTAAAGATTTGCCAGCTAGAGATATTCTTGTTAGTTTTAAAATTAACATTATGTTGACCTTATATAATGTATTATATAGCATTTCTCTTTTCTTACATTATAGATGATTTTTTATATAACTATACAGTTGTTCGATACTAATTTGGATGAGGTTTTCTCCTGTAATTTTTAATCACTTTAATGAGAGTCATGAATTTATATATTTCCAGCTTACCTCAATTAACTCATATTCTTTAAAACATGTGTACATTTCACCGAAATTATAAAATGCATCAATATAGTTTAAACTAATGTGTATCTATGAAATATTTCCAAATTATGTGGTTGAGACAGGTGTGCAAGAGTTCTGCCCATTTACTCATTAATGTAATAGTTCTCCTGCTTCAAGCACAGTATATGCATACTGATGAGACAACATGAATGCAGCAAATGAGCCAGCTATGAACCAAGGACTCTTATCAACATAGAGGTTCCTACAGTGCTAGAGTAGTACTGCTTTTGACAGTCAATAGGACAACTGAGAGTTATCAGATCTACCAAAAAAGAAAGAAAGAAAAGCAGCAGAACAACAACAAAGCTTATATCTGCTTCATTTTAGCAAGTATATAAGCATCTTGGAAATTGTCTTTACTGTCCTTTTATTAATAGAATATAGGTAATTTGGGATACTTCTGAATCGGAAAATTCTATAACATTAATTTTTGCAATAAGGTCTGGAGAAAATAAAATTGTGCTTCCAAACACAAAGCTAACAATAATGAAATTTTTCTACCATTTTTACTTTTAATTTAGCACTGTACTTTTGTCTAGAAATTCAGGTTCAAGATGATGCTTATGGTGGTGCAGCTTCAGCTTTAAAACATTCCTTCTGGAAGACAAATAAATTTTAAAAATTGAAGTTAGTGATGTCACTGACTCATTTGAAAACACTAGGTCCTGGGAGAATGAGAAGATACACAAAGCAGAGTTATAGATTTGACTCAGAGAAAAGCATTGTGCTGTGCTCAATATCCAGTACAGAAAACAAACAAACAAACAAAAAACATGGTGATTGTGTAGCATTACCTCTGTGTGATCACCAGTCTTCTTCCCCTCAAATATGTTGGCTCTGTATGAGTATGTATAGAATGGGTTTTTACACACCCTAAACAACAAAGACACATATTATGAAATACAGAAAAATTAGTAGGGAATGCCTGTACACCCAGCCATCATCTTTCTCTCTCTTTCTTTCTTTCTTTCTTTCTTTCTTTCTTTCTTTCTTTCTTTCTTTCTTTCTTCCTTCCTTCCTTCCTTCCTTCCTTCCTTTCTTTCTTCTTTCCTTTCTCTATCTTTCTCTCTCTCTCTCTGTTTTCTTTTTCCCCCTTCTCATTTTTTATTCTTTCTTTTTCTTTTTCAGAGCTAGATATTAATCCAGGATCTTACATACTCCCAGTCTCTGGCTATGGCTTTTTAAAATTATTTTGGGATGAATTCCATACAAGTATTCTGATCATATTTGTCTCTCCAACTCCTCCTAGATCTATTCTATCTCTCTAAGCTCTCTACTTCAACTCTTCTTCCTCCCTCTCCCCTTCTTCTTCCTCTTCTTCAATTCATTGGGTCAAATTTGTATTACCTAAATACTTTGGGGGTTTAAGGTCTGTTCTGGAGTATGGTGGGCCCACCAGGCATCACAAATGCTGTCTTTCTTTTGTTGATTCTGTTCTGTGTTTGTATTAATTTTTTTAGGATTTCATGCAATACATTTTTATTACAGCCCCCTTCCCACTTCTTCCCTTAATTCCTCCTAGATGCAATTACACTATCTTACCTGGAAAACCCCATGTCCTCTTTGTCTCTTTTTTGTTAAACCATTGAGTCCAGTTTGTACTTTCATACATTCCCGGGTGTGATGTCATCCACTCATGCATGGTTGACCTACCTTGGGTCACACCCTTAATGAAAACTGACTCTTTCTCCCTGAGAAGCCATCAACTGTCCATTTGCCTCAGTTAGGGGTGAGGTCTCAAGACCCTTTTGTCCCCCAGTGCTAGAAAATTGACTGAATGTATCGTCTGTAAATCCTGTGTAGGCAGCCAAAGCTTCCTGTGCTTTCACGAGTTCATGGTTCTGAAACATCAAGAAGATGCTGTTTCCCGCTATCCTGCCTGCTATCTGGTTCTTACAATCTTTCTGACTCATTTTCTCCATGGTCCCGAGCCTTGGAGAAGAAGTGATGCTGTCATTCTTAATGGATGACATTCTTAGGATAAAATCTAAAAGCATTACCAAACTTGAGGTTGTATGTAGTCGTACAAGTTTTGTAAATTTTGGCTTAAGCTTTAGCTTTATGTTCAAGTAATAAAAGGAAGTTGCAGCTGCCTATGTTATGATTGCTGTGGGTTTTATTCTTTTGAGTAGTTTGAGGTGTTCCTGGTATCTCTCTCTCTGCTTGAATGATTTCCTTTAACTTTTCTTGTAGTGACACTCAGCTTGTGGTGAAGTTACTCATCACTTCTATGTTTGAATAAGTCATTGTTTGTATTTTCGTTCTGAATTTCTTTACTCTGGGTTAAGAAGAGAATTTTAATTGTCTTTTCTTTTATACATTACAGATAACTTTCAGCTTCATCAATTCCTCTTGAGAAATTTTATATTATCCTTATCTCTAACCTTTTCTGTTTATTTTATGGGTTCTTTTTATTGCTAACTTTACCTGATTTTTATGATTTCCTATGTAGAGTTTTCATATTTTCAGTATGGATTTTCAGTTCCTTGGATCTATGTGTTGATCTTCCCCATCAGTGTTTGAAACTTTTAGCTAGTCTTATTTTTTAATGCATCCAATGTTTCCATAATTTCATCCCTTTAAGTCTTACTTGGAATATATTGAAAAGATTAATGCCTAAAATTTCCTTGCTACTGAGGCACAACCCCATTGTTCTCTCAGCAAACACCTGTAAGTCCTTCAGTTCTGTAGTCATTGTGTGCAGTAACTGTGGGTACCCTTAGGTAATTTTCCCTCAGGTAGCTTCTTCAAATGCTTCTGCTGATCTAAAATTATGTATTGACTAATCACAAAGCAATGCTGTGCCTCCTTTCCCAGGAATTCCTTGTTTCCTTGTCTACTATCTAATAGCTTAAGATATAAATCACATATTTATCCATTAAGTGCTTCAGAAACATCAACAGTCCATCCTATATCAACCTATCTTATTGAGAAACCGACCATATGCTTCTTATGATACTATGCTTTCATGGTTATACTGATGTATATTCATCCTCTTAGTTTGAAAATGAGTCATCAGAGAGAGATTTAATGCAAAAAAATGCTCCAGATTCAAAGCCTTTATGTCCCTTTCTACTTTCAGTCAATGTAGGAATAATTAGTGAGAAATTAAATCTTTGGATAGTACATAGGAAAAAATACACTAAGGAGAACTTGCCCTTTAAACTACTTAGTTATGGTCCAAGAACCCATGGATTTTGAGTAAAATATGTGTGTAATATTAAATAAATATTTTGTATGAACTTCCAGATTATTATTATTTTTATTATTATATAATGATAATGAATAAAATTTTGAGAAAAGTTCTCACTACACATTCCTGGCTGTCCAGGAACTCAATATAAAGGCCAGGATGTCCTAACATAACTCTATTCTCCCTCCAGAATACTGTAATTAAAGCCATACAGCACCATACCAAGAAAATGACTTAATTCAACTAAAAATTGTCTAGAGGGCTAGAGAGATAGTTTGGAAGTGAAAAACAATTGCTGGTCTATTGGAGACTACAGACTCCCAGACCCTGAATTTCCTGTGACCCCCGCCTACCAGAGTAAACAGCTTATTTTCCTATGCTTTCAGCTGCTCTGAGCAAACAACTTGTTTTGCAGCTGCTCTGAGCACCAGACCCTCAGGAGTTCCTGATGGCAGGGGAGTGGTTTCTGGTGAGTTTACAGCTAAGAGTTAAGACATGGAAGGAGACCTTATAGAAGCTGCCCTGGAACGCAATAAAAGGGCATTCTTGGGGTTACCCATGTGTGTTATGTGTCTGTGTGGTGTGTGTTTCAATCTCCAGCCCCTTGCCCGACTTGGGAACCATCAGGTAGCACATAGCACAAAGAGCAGGCATTGTGCTACACTGGTTTGTTCAAGAACCTGAGTGAGTTATTTTTCCATCACCCACTTTTTAAGGCACCTATAATTTTAGTTTCTATTCTACAGGCATGCCCACACACACACACACACACACACACACACACACACAGCGGTACCCCAAAACTCTAAGCTATGCAAACAAAGGAGGAAAGGATGAGTGGTATGCAGGAATTTCAGTCATTCTCCTTGGGGCTGGCAGGATGACCACTGAGAAAACAGAGAACATTTGCTTTATGAGCTGGAGGACCAGAGTCCTATCTCTGGAACCCATGGAAAGATGAAGAAGAGAAGAACAAAGGTCCAAAACGTTACCTTCTGACCTCTGCACATGCACACTACACAGAAGCACAGGTCACACATGCATATCTTACATGCAGAAGCACATTCACATGCTCACATGTTGTCACATGACGATAGGTGAAGTTTTATGATGAAGTATCTTTGATTAGCGATCATGGTCTGCTTGTTTTTCACATTTCTATGAAAAAATAGAGTAAACTTTGCTGGTTTGCCTGGTTTGCCAAAGCTTGCCGAGGTAGAAGATACTATAAGCAATTTTATTATTATTGTTTATATAGTTTGATTTTTGTTTTGAGTGAAGAATTTTTCCTTTTTCCTCCTCCCATTGTCATGCACAATATGCTTTAGCTTCAGATACAAGTGGATCCTTATTGTTCCTTTATTTTCAAGTTTTCTTTTGGAAAATGCATCAGTTAGTTGAAGAATCCACTTTCAGTTAGATTGATGATATATGAGACATTGTTAGGTCAATCCACATAAAACATAGACTCCAAACAAAGGTATAGGCCCCAAAATGGCTTATACAAGATACAAGCTTATTCCTCTACCCCATTTATTCCAGAATTTGCCCAAGGCTATTATTTTAGCAATTTTACAGAACTCACAAAACTCGTATTCCCATCAGCTTCTTACTCTGTCATTCTTAGGGTGTGACTCTTATCATTCCAGACCTTCATTGAGGCTTAAACTGAAGTCGCTCAGTAAATACTAAAGAAAAAAGGCAAAAAGCGTATGCCAAATCCTAGGAGCTGACGTCTACAGATATCTAGTGATCTACTGGTCAGAATTTAATCACAATAATGTATTTACCCACAAATAAGATTGCCATGTGCAGACCTCCTATGGGTTAGCAACATATGCATCTGCAAGAAGAGAATGAGTGTTAGGAGGATTTATGTTTATACAAGTTTTAATATGCTTTCATGCATCATTCAGGAAGCATTTTTTTTACCTTGTTGCTATGGTTTGAATATAGAATTTCCCAACAGGCTTATGGGCTGAAGGTGGGTGAGTGGTACTACTTGATAACCTAAGAAGTAGGGTCTAGAAAGGCAAACATGGTATGTACTCTTATAAGTGGATATTAGCTGCAAAAGAAAGGATAATCATGCTGTAATCCACCAACCCAGAGAGACTAAGAAACAAGGAGGGCTCACAGAGGGGATGTATGAATCCCTGGGAAGGAGAAATAGAATAGAAATTGCAGGTAGACTAGGGGTATAGGAACAGGAGGGATCAGGTTGGGAAGGATGAAGAAAGAGAGTACTATAAGAAACAACTAGAATTTGGGGGCATCTTTGAGACAAGCTAGAAACCTATTGCAATGGAAACTGTCAGGAATCTACAAGGGGGACCCTAGCTAAGATTCCTAGCAATGGGGAACAGGAAGTCTAAACGAGCCATCTCTTATAACCAGGCAAGACTTTCAATGAACAAATTTGACTTACAATTTGTCCTGCCCAAAAGATGTGTTGGGGGTAAAAGTGGTACAGAAATTTTGGGAATGGTCAACCATCATTGATGCAGCTTGAGACCCATGTCATGAGAAGACACCCACTCTTAACACTACCTGGAAGACAGGGAACCAGAGGTTGGGTATCCCAGAGACCTAGGATAGAACCAAACATGGCCAGTTAAAAAAAAGTCAGTGAAATTATCCCTAATAATATGCAGCTATACTCCTATCGAACAGAACCTGGTGAGTTGTCATTAGAGAGGCTTCATCCAGAGAAGAAAGGACATCACAAGAAAACCCACAGAATGAACTAACTAACCTGGGCTTATAGGGTTAAGCTGATAAGAGACTGAACCAACAATTAGGGAACCTCATGGGTCTGTCCTAGGCCTTCTACATATATGTTATGGTTCTGTATCTTGTTCTTCTTCTGGGACCCCTAAAAGTGGAGGCAGGGACTGTCTCTAAATCTTCTGCCTGCTTTTGGGACCTTTTTCTTCCTACTGGGTTACCTTGTCCAGTTTTAATATGAGAGGAGGTGCCTAGTCTTACTGCAGCTTCATATGCCATGTTTGATTAATATCTCTGAAAGGTCTGTCCTTTTCTGAAGGGAAAGGAGGAAGAGTGACTGGGAGAAGTGAGGAAGAAGAAACTGCTGTCAGGATGTGTCAGAGAAGAAAAGGTAAAAATAGTAATAATCATAAAAAGAAGTGGGGTTTGTTGAGATTTTTTTGTATGTTATTTTTATCCCTTCTCTGTCTCTCTGTCCTTCTGGGCCATATACCTTAGGCAAGCAACCTTATTCTACCACATCTTTTCACCACAAATCAACAATGATACTAACTGGGTTTTTGGAAGAGTGAGCCAAAATCCAGCCTTTAAATGTCTCAAGTATTTGGTCACAGTGATAAAATATCTGGCTAACAGGCTATTTTTCTCCACTGTACTGTTTATTCCACTGACAACATGTTTAAAGTCCATTTCTGTTTAAAAATTTCTATTTTATAAGCAAAGGAAATTTGTCTTCAAGGAGACAAGAGGAGAACCTAAGCAATGACTGATGTTCAAGAAATGCTCAATAAATATCCAAAGGGGAACACGATAAGAATACCTTAAAGGAGTCATCAATCTAGTATATCTCTCTGTAATTAAAATTTAAAAACAACATAATCATGCAAAAAAGCAATCATCATCTTTATTTTTGGAAAACTGTAAGATGGTGAATATACAATAAAGGAGACCAATATCACACATTAGAAAAGTAAGGAGAGACATCGAAGTGATGGAAGTTAAAATGAGTCTTCACACTAGAGACTTGTATACTGAGAAGAAAAAAGGGGAAGGGAATTTCTGTAATACAAAAGGCCTGTCTTGGGAAAGATAAGGCTTGAAAGCAAGGGGTTTGATGGGCTCAAATGAGTAGATAGGAAACAAACTTGATTCTTGATATCTATTAGTTAAAATTTGTCCTTGATAAAGCCCTTCATGCTGGATTGATGGTATTCTTTCACAAATATGTTGGGTAAGTGTTCTTAAAGTCAATGGATAAAAGAAAGTTGAAAACCTAGATTTTATAAAATACTTAGGTCTACATAATTAGCCCATTAATCATTTCATTTAGCTCAACGAAATCCAGAGAAGAGCCAGTGATATGCCTGTTGTCTTCATCTGACTTCTTTTGTCAGTTCCGGGGGCATCAGAATCAAGCCACACAGGAGTTTAAATGGAATAGAGATGAACTACTAAAATATATTCACTTTGCATTGTTTTCCCACACTAATGTTTAACTTGTAGACCTACTTCTAATTGCCTACATGTAATGTCTTTTACTACAGTGAAGCTGCATTGCAAAGTAGAAGGCATTTGCAAATCAGAACTGAGTGGTTTATGGCTGCTTATGTTTATCTTGTATTACTTAAGAGGTTGCATGTACAAACTAGACTAACATTTGCCATAGAAAATGTAAGAGGATTTCAACTATCTTCGTACAAGGAAAACTACATTAAATAAGTATGGTGTATACTTTTCAAATGCTTTTGATTATTATCCTCCCTTTGGGACACTGTGTTGAGTTTATTTCCTTTTATTCAACAGTCATCAATGGAGTGATGAGGAACTATGGCTCTTTGTGTCAAAAGAAATCAATGCAAACATACTACCTCAAAGTATAAAGAGAAAGCTGATGGAGGAAGGTCATTGGTTGATTAAATAAAGAAGCTGCTTGCCCTGATAGGTTAGAACGTAGGTGGGAGGAAGAGGAAGTGAGCTCAGAGACTCGAGAGCTCTCCTCTCAGGGGCAGACACCTCAGAGAGACTCGATGCTCCACTCTTGCGGGCGCAGAGGCAAGAGCTCTGCTCTCTGAGGCACACGCGATGAAGCTCCGACCCAGGATGGACGTAGGCTAGAATCTTCCCGGTAAGCGCACCTTGGGGTGCTACACACAGATTATTAGAGATGGGCTAGTCCAGGTGCGAGAGTTAGCCTAGAAGAGGCTAGATAGAAATGGCCAAGCAGTGATTAAATGAATACAGTGTCCATGTAATTATTTCGGGTAAAGCTAGCCTTGTGGGCAGCGGGGTACTGAGACGCAGCCCCGCCGCCCCTATTACTACAGAAAGCAGTTAAAACTGAATGAAAATGTGCATGACAAAGCATGCAAAATTATACAAAATTGAACTAAATTATACAAAAGTGAACTAAATAAAAAGCATGCTAGTACACCTAAAATTTCAAATAGTCATAGTCATTGAAAAACATCAGAGGAATGGAGTGAGCTCCCGAGGTCCAGTTGAAAGGCAGAAGGAGGGAGAAGACGAGCAAAGAAGTCAGGACTGCGAGGGGTTGGTCCACCAACTGAGACAGTGTGCCTGTTCTAATGGGAGCTCACCAAATCCAGCTGGACCGGGTCTGAATGAGCATGTGATCAAACCAGACTCTCTGAATGTGGCTGACAATTGGGGGGTTGACAGAGAAGCAATTGATAAAGGCACTGGGACTTGTTTTTACGGCATGTACTGACTTTTTGGGACCCTAGTCTATATGGATGCACAGCTCTCTAGGCCTGGACGTAGGGGGGATGGCCTTGAACTTCCCACAGGGCAAGGTTCCCTGCCCTCTCTCCAAGCAGGGTGGGAGAGGGAGGAGGGGGTGTGGGGGAGCGGGAGGGGATTGGGAGGAGGGAAGGAAGTATAAGAAATTGAATGAAAAAAGAAAAAAAGAAAAAAAAACATTTGTGATTAAAAATATAACAAACAGGCAAGTTCTGTAAGTCGATAGAAGTTGTGAGGAACTTTCCCAGAGGGAATCTAGATGTTTTATTGGTACAATTTTTATTATGATAAGAATATTTTACAATAAATCTAATCTATTAAAAAGCTTTAAATATACATTACTGCATTACTAACTATTGTTTCTAAATTCCACAGAAGGCCTCTCAAGATGCCACATTTGGCTTTAGCAGAAACTTTATGCCTGTCAAGTAGCTGTGCCCCATTCTTCCTTCTTTATTCTGTGTAAATCACCCGTTCAGTCTTTGTTTCTATTAGTTTGCCTCTTTCATGCCGTGGTGATATTTTGTTTGTGCTTTAAAAAGATAAAGCTTGCCTGAACATCAGAGTGCAAAACTAAGTAACTCGTTAGCCATAGAGGCCAGGCAGTGGTGATATACACCTTTAATCCCAGCACTTAAGAGGCAGAGGCAGACGGATCTCTGTGAGTTCAAGCCACCCTGGGCTACAGAGGATTGATCCAGTCTAAAAGAGAATCAGAGACAGGCAGTGGTGGTTCACACCTTTAATTCCAGCCCTAGGGCGGTTGAGATATAAAAAGAAGTGTGACTGGGCAAAGAGGGGACTATAATAGTGATATTTTAATTATGTTTCAATAAATAAAACTTGTCTGAAAATTAGAAAGTAAATTCTAAGCCTTCTGTAAACTCAAGAAAGCTTATTAAATGCCTATTAAGGTTAAATCCAAAATAGTTGTCTCATGTCAGATATGGAACATATCTGTTCCTGACATAGAACAGAATAAAAACAAAAGCTTAAGAACTATTTTATTGCTACTAATCTCATAATCCTTTGCTTTCATATTCATATTTAACAGCTTCTTAAGGTATAAGATTTATTTATAGGATTAATATATATATATGTTTCATATATGTATATGTATTTTAAACTTTTTGTCATGATATTAATAGTCATATCGATTCCTTACTAATTCTAAAAAAAAGTTTCATCTACCTTCTTGTACATTATTTCAGGTTTGAGGCCCTGTGAGTTTTCTGCTGTAAACAATGAGCATGCCAGACAGTGAGTGACCTTTGAGTCTCCAGAAGGAGGATGGGGTCCCACAAGGACAATTCCACCAGGACTATGATAACACCACTAAGCTGAAAAATACCACCTAAAGATTGGCTTTGGACTACAAACTGCTCAGAACAATTTCAAGGTGTCTAGCTGAGACCATCAGGCCAAACAGACCACCCTAGCCAGGTCTTTAGATAAGCCCTGCACTTTCTCTTTACGCAGAGACAGGACAACAAAAGATACAGTTGCTTCTCCCAGTATCGAGAGCTACTGAGTATCAACCTCAGCACTCTCTCATGGTTCAGACAAGCCAAAACTGATTCGGAAATGGGATCCGAGTCAGTAAAACAAACTGACTGTCTCAGGAACATTTTTCATGCAATTTTCTTTATTCCTTATCAGAAGATGGGCATAAAGCACAAGGCATAAGGGCAAAGCATAGGGGTGAGGCATAAGGGTAAGGGATAAGGCTAAGGGTAAGGTGTGATTGCCACACAGCTTTCAGTTTATATGGGCATATATATAAGTTAGCAACCCCATAGGAGGTAACAATAGTATCAAGCATGCATTTTCAGAGTCACAAAAAAACCTGTGGATCTGGCAAGGAGGCAACTTATGTCTCAGAGGGGATGTGACTGTGAAGTCCTTCTGCAGCTGGAAACACAGCCTTGGTAGCTTTTCTAACCTGTGGACTTGATTTGCATTAGCATCTAGCTGGTTGAGTTAAAAGGAATCTCTTCTGGGGACCTTGCTTTTGACTCCAGAAGTTTGCCCAGGTGAGAGCATTTCTCTCTGAAGCTAATTTTAGCAACTCAGGCTTTTTCCTGTATAAATTCCCTGGGCTGTGATCCTGTGTTAGCTGAAATGAAGGTAAAGGTTAATGCAGAATATTAGTAACCTGCTAAGTAGGAGGAAAAGACCAGTAGTTACACCTTCCTGACTCTGCTGTTAGAGCAGACATACTCCTCCTAGATGGGGCTCTTTTCTTATCAGTGACTACTGTTAATAAAAAAAGTTTATGGGGAACTATTTGTATGCAGATTTTGGCTATGAGAACAAGGACTTGACTGAATCCTTTTCACACCATGGCTTCATGGTGTGGGGGGAGGTATCCTGTTGCCCTACAGGAAAAGTCAGGTTTATACACTGATACCCTGCTGGGATAATTATAGAAAGGAGAAATGCCATGATTTCTTAACAGTTTTACAGAAATGGCAGTGGCTTATCCAGAGGACAGATGTGCCCATAGCTCTGTAAAAACTGTCCGGTGCAAGTGGAGTGTACGTATACACTTCCCATGGATACAGGTCTGTCAGCTGTACATTTACTGTATATACTGTATATACTGCCTTAACTGCTGACAGTATGATGTCCAAATGGAACAAGCAAGCAGGACGCAAAAGAAGCTCTATACATATAGAGAAATTAACTTGAGTACATTCTATGTGTGTAAGATTATTTTAACAATAACAACGATATGCCACAGGAGTCATAGGGGTGTTCCTAAACTCCTGGCAACAGAATCCAGGAAGGAGACCCAACCTGTCTCAGAGCAAAGCCCATAAGTGCAGAGAGTTCCACCGTTCCTGATACAAGCTGTAGACCCAGGCAGGAGAACCAAGGTGACCTGAGACAGTAGCTGAATTGAACAGGAAGACTGTTAGAGCCTCTCATCCTAAATAGCAATCCCACAGAGGACAATGACACATGAGCCCTACTACAGCTTAGTCTGCTCCTGTAAGAAAAAGGAGAGATTTGAATTGAGAGAGAGAGAGAGAGAGAGAACACAGAATTTCTTTGGAACACTACAAAGAGATGAAACTTCAATTATGGCTGTAGAAGAAGAAAAAAGAACATCACATCCAAAGCACAGAAAACAGTTTGAATAAAATCATACGAGAAAACATTCTAAGCTTAAAGAAAGAGATACCCAGTCAGGCTCAAGAAATCTTCAGAATATTAGCTAGACAAGCTGAGAAAGAAAACTCCCCATAACATATTCAAAACACTAAAACCACAGGCAAAATAAATTTTATTAAAAACCACAAGAAGGGTCAAGTCACTTGACCATCCGAGTAATTATTCGGTAGGCCATCCGAATAATGTGTTGCTACTGTACAGGAACACTTGAAGACAGAAACCCTAAAAGATGTAGTCTACGTTCTAAAAGACCGTAACTGTCAACCCAGAGTATTGTACCCACTGAAATTATCTATTAAAATTTGTGTAGAAATAATTTCCCATATCAAAATAGGCAAAGGAATTTATAATCATTAAGCCAATTCTACAGAAGACACTGAAAGGAATTCTTAAGTCTGGAAAGAACAAACACACCAAAGAGGCCAAGGAGGTTAATAAACAATGCCAGAGCAATTAATCAAAACAGATATAAGAAATAAACCACTAAACCAATAACAAGACTTAACGTACATTTTTCAATAATAATGGTAAATGTTAATGGTCTTGGTGTCCCAGCTAAAAGACACAGCTTAGCAGAATAGATTAGTAAGTAGAACCAGTAAGTTCTTCTGCTTCAAAGAAACCCACCTCACCCCTAAAGACAGTTGTAAGTTCAGGGTAATAGGCCAGAAAAGATATTCCAAGAATATGGAACAAAGAAGCAAACAGGTGTTAACTATCATAAAATCTGAAAAAGCACACTGCAATCTAGAAAGACTCAGAAAAGATAAAGGTTGCTTCATACATATTAACAGCACAATCATCCTCTCCGAGAGGATATCACAGTTCTAAACATATATACACAAAATACAGGCACACAAAGTTTCATAAAACAAATACTACTGGATGTAAGCCCACAGATTTGTAACAAAAGAGTAGCAGTCAAGGTATTTCTAAACCCTATTCTCACCAAGAGATAAGACATCTGGACAAAAATTATTCCTGGAATTAAATGACATTGGAGATCAAATGGACCTCAAAGAAAATCATAGAACAGTCCACCAGAACACTAATAACTACATATTCTACTCGGTATCCCATGGAACTATCTCCGTAATTGATCACATATTAGAACAGAAATGAATTCTGAATAAACATAAAAAAACTGAAGTAACTCTCGGAATGCTCTCTGCCCAAAATGTGATAAAGCCAGAAATCAATAGTAAGCAACTGCAGAAAGGACACAAACTCAAGGAAACTAAACAATATAGTATTGGACAATACCTGGGACAAAGAAGAAATAAATAATAAAATTTAAAAAATTCTAGAATTTAATGCAAATAGAGTCACAACATATCAAAATATATGGGACACAATGAAAACAGACTTAAGAAGAAAGTATATAGTACTAAATACCTACATAAAATGTTTAATGATCTCAATTAAGTAGCTAAATTATGCAGATGCACCACAATATCTTTCAAAAATGAAGAAGAATCACATGTAGAATCAGGAGAGAGGAAAAAAATCAAATCAGGACAGAAATTAATGTCTATAAATAAAAAGAAGAAAAGAAATGGTGAGTTGTTTAAAAAGATGAAGAAGAATCAACTAATCACTGCTAAGTTAACTAAAAGAAAGATAAAAATAATAAAAATTATAAAATTAGAGATAATACAAGACACTTCACAATACATACCAATTAAGGTAACATTCCATACAAAAAATACTCCATTAAATTGGAAACACAATGAACTACTAGATACATATGCCATTGAAAAAATTAAACCAAGACAAAAATAAATATTTATACACAGCTAGAACAAGGAATGAAATTGATGCATTAATAAAAAGCGTCCCTGCCAAACAAAACCCAGGACTGGATGGATTCACTGCAGAATTCTGCCAGAACTTCAAAGAAGAGCCAATGCCAATATTATTAAATTATTCCATAAAATAGAGGAGGGAGGCTTGCAAATTTCTTTTACAAAGCATGTATTACCATAATACCCAAATCAAAAAAAAGAACCACAAAAAATAAAAAGGAAATTACAGGCCTTTCTCTCTGTTAAACAGAGATGCAAACATTCTCAATAAAGTGTCCACAACCAAATTCAAGATCAAATAAAACAGATCTTTCGTCTTGAGCAAGTTGGCTTTATTCTAGTGATTCAGGAAAGATTAAACATATGCAAATCAATAAATGTAATTCATCACATAAATGTGTCCAAGGTAAGAAATGGCAGGTTTGTCTAAATAAACACAGAGAATGCCATTGACAAAATCTAACTATGGGTAGGCTAGATGGATGGGACATTTATCTACATAATAAAGGCTATAGAAGACGAATATAGATAACTTTCTACTAAATGGAGAAAAATGCAAAAGGATTCCACTCAAATCAAGAACCAGAGAGGGCTATCTATTCTCTCCATTCCTATTCAATAAAGTGCTTTCACTCTTAGATGGAGCAAAATGACAAGAGAAGAATAAAGAGATACAAACAGGAAAAGAAGTAAAAATATTCCCGTTTGCAATTGATAGGACTCTTCCAAAATATTCTTAGAGCTGAAAACCACTCTTACTACACCAGTATCTTTCTTACATACCAATGACGTACAAACTGAAAATAAATGTTAAAAATCAAGGAAACAACACATATAATTGTTATTGGTTGGAGATTAAATAGTTAAAATTACTTCGGACTATTAGAAGTGCCTACTAACTCTAATTAATCAGGTGGCTAGAGTTTTGTTTGCTCCGGAGGAATAAAAATCACAGACAAGTTGGGCAAAGCTCTCTAGTGCAGGTGGGCACTTGGCAACTTTGTAAATTTGATTTCTAATAGCAGCCAGTGGCAGGCAGAGCAAAGCAACCAGCAGGAGGAGATGGCACCCTGTGCTGTAACAGCTGTTGCATGGGTCTAGGGTACTGCCATCCTTGGCCCCCTAGTGACAAGTGTTACAGCTCTCTTGTGGGCCTTGGTACTGGGATTCTCTAGTAATTGGCAGCTGTATTTCCCCATTCTAGCATCTGAGACCCTTGGCCTTTAAAGGCTGCCAGCTCTCTGGAATTCTTTCAGTAAAAGGAACCTGCAGAGTCTCTGGGTCTCTTCTCTGGCTTGTGTTACTTTCCGTTCTTCAGGGTCCATTCCCCTGTAATCAGATTTATGACTACCTTAGCTGTCATCATTGAACCTTCATCCAGCAATTGATGGAAGCAGATATAGAGATCTACAGCAAAGCACTGGGCCAATCTACCATAGACCAGTCCAAGAGAGGGAGGGCCGATAATATGAGCAAAGGGGTCAAGACCATGATGGTGATACCCACAGAAGCAGCTGATCTGAGCTAGTGAGAGCTCACTGACTCTGAACTAATAGTGGGGGATCCTGCATAGGACCAATCTAGGACCACTGAATGTGAGGGACAGTTGTGAGGATTGGGCAGTCTGTGGGGCCACAGGCAGTGAGACCAGGATTTATTCTTAGTGCTTGACCTGGCATCTTGGAGCACATTCTCTTTGGAGGGATACCTTGCTCACCCTAAATACAGGGAGTGGGGATTGGTCTTGCCTCAAAGAGAAGTGCCAGAATTTGTTGACTCCCCATGGGAAGTCTTATCCTCTCTTAGGAATGGATGGGGGTGGGATGGGCTTGGGGAAAGGGTGGGGCAGGAGGAAAGAAGGGAGTAGAGGAATGGGGATAGATAGGTTAAATGAGAAAAGATTGTATTTAAAAAATTCTTAATAAAAAATAAGAAAAAGTTCATGCAGATACAGGATTGTATTTGTACCACTTGTGGTACTGTCCCTTTCACACAAGTACAATTAATCCTCTTTGGAGTTGCTGGAGGAAGAGTTCCATCTCTGGCCGACGTGCAAGGGGTTCAAACAAAGCCTGGTGAGAACTGATTGAAACCATTATGGCTGAGGTCACATCTTCAGGAGCCAACATTATTCTAACTATAAACCACATGCAATGATCATACAACTTCTCCAAAACAAAAATGGGATGTCCAAAATGTCTGGTACTAGTGTAGATAGATGTTTGACTGATAAACTTTGCTCATTGGATATAGAAGGCTAGTGTAGATAGATGCTTGATTGGCAATCATATGGTCATGGGATTCAGGATACTGAGGATGGGTATTTAATAACCATCAAGTAGGGGGTCAAGTCTCCCCTTCCTCTTTCATAAGAATGTTTATAGGCCGGACTCTCTGAACATAGCGGAAAATGAGGACTACTGAGAACTCAAGAACAATGGCAATGGGTTTCTGATCCTACTGCACGTACTGGCTTTGTAGGAGCCTAGGCAGTTTGGATGCTCAACTTACTAGACCTGGATGGAGGTGGGGGTTCCTTGGAATTCCCACAGGTCAGGGAACCCTGATTGCTCTTTGGTCTGAGGAGGGAGGGGGATTTGATTGGGGGAGGGGGAGGGAAATGGGAGGCGGTGGCAGGGAAGAGACGGAAATCTTTAATAAATAAATAAAAAAAGAATGTTTATAGGAAAAAATAAATAGAAGAAAAAATTTACCATTAGGGAACACAATTATTATTAGCAATAATTTTCAAGGGTGTCAAACAGTGCTCTTTATAATGAATAAAACTTCCCCAGTACTGCAGGGCGTGAGTTTCTCTATCTTTCTTATTACTCCATATCTTGGCTATTCTACATCAAAATATTTACAGAAGTAAAATAAATGCATATATCCACAAAAATATTGTGAACATTTTGCAAGGATTACATTTTGAAAAGAGAAAAGACCAGGTTAATTATTATATATATAGTTAATTGTAGAAATATATTTTATTTAACTCATATCAAAAGTATTTTTATCATTCAATCAATGTGAATTTGCAATACATGTTTGCCCTTTTACACATGGAGATCTCTGGTGTATTTTACACTTCAAATTATATTGTCACATGACACATGCACTCTAGCTATATGAATCTGCTTCATAGGTGAGATATGCTATTACTTTCCATATAAGGCAGCTCAGTTACAAGGCAATTACATATCTCAGGTTATAAACTGGATTTAAGAAAGAAAAATATTTTATCACCTGGACGGTTATATTTTCTTACATATCCTTTTATCTATTAGAATCAATTATAAATTTGAGTATAATATTTTCCCATGCTCAAGGATTGGAAGGATAAAGGTTGCGATCATAGGCAATCCACAAATAGCAAATAACAGATTCAGCACAAAACCCATCAAACTCCAAAGCAGTTAGCCACAGAAATTGAAAGGTAATTTTGAATTTCACATGGAAATACAAGAGAACAAAAATAGCCAAAACAATCCTGATCAATAAAAAGAAACTGCTGGAGGTATCAGCATCACAGATTTCCAATTACACTATAGGGATATAGTAATAAAAGTAGCACAATATTGGCATAAAAACAGACACATTGATCAATAACAAGATTGAAGATCATACATAAGACCACCTATAGCCACCTGATTCTTAACAAAGAGGCAAACAGCACACAATGGATAACAGACAGCATCTTCAATATATGCTACTAGACAAACTAGACAGCTACGTAGTTAATCACTAATTGAGAAAAAGTCTTACAACTGGATCTCAAGGAGGCATTTCCTCAACTGGGGCTCCTTCCTCTCTAATGTCTCTAGCTTGGATGAAATTAACACAAAACCAGCCAGTACAACGGATCCCTTGTCAACTTGACACACAAATACACCACTGTTAAGCCACAACCCTTCCTTCCTTTCTTTTTTTATATTTAATTAAATTGTTTTTAATTGATTTTATTGAGCTACACATTTTTCTCTGCTCCCCTCCCTGTCTCTCCCCTCCCCTTCAACCCTCTCTCATGGCCCCCATGCTTCCAGTTTACTCGGGAGATCTTGCCTTTTTCTACTTCTCATGTAGATTAGATCCATGTATGTCTCTCTTAGGGTCCTCGTTATCTAGGTTTTGGGGGATTGTGATTTGTAGGCTGGTTTTCTTTGCTTTATGTTTACAAACTGCTTATGAGTGAGTACATATGATAACTGTCTTTCTGGGTCTGGGTTACCTCACTCAATATGATGTCCTCTAGCTCCATCTTTGCCTGCAAATTTCAAGATGTCATTATTTTTTTCTGTTGTGTATGCTGGAGAGGCTGTAGGGTAAAGGAAACACTCCTGCATTGCTGGTGAGAGTGCAAACTGTTACAGCCCCTATGGATATCAGTATGGTAGTGTCTCAGATAATTAGGAAACAGCCTTTCTTAAGATCCAAAAATACCACTTTTGGGTATATACCCAAAGGATGCTCAATCGTGCCACAATGACATGTGCTCAACTATGTTCATAGCAGCATTTTTCGTCATTACCAGAACCTGGAAATAACCTTAATGCTCCTTGAACTGAAGAACGGATAAGGAAAATGTGGTACATTTCCACAATGGAGAAAGAACCCTTCCTTTCTTATTCATTCCCAAGATCTCACGCTAAGATCACAAGTAATTTTATAAGCTCTGAAGTCTTTCCAAACTCGAGCACATTAAAATCTTAGTCTCTTAAAATATCAAATCTCTTTCAAAAGTTTGAGTCTTTCATTTGCGGGGTCCCCTAGAAATCAAAATTAAATAAAACATCTTCTTCAAGAGGGAAGAACCAGGACACTGTCACAATCTGAATCAAGTAAAAGCAAATTCCAACAGTATAAATAACTCAATGTAGAATCATCTGGGGTTCACTCACAATTGTCTGGACTCCTCCGAAGGGCTTGGGTCCCTTCTCCAGCTCCACCCTCTTCACAGACAGCTTGTCTTCTAGGCTCCAGCTGGCTTCACTCTACTGCTGCTACTGTTCTTGGTAGTCTTCCCATGGTGCTAGCATCTCCAGAATGTGGGTTCCTTTGCTGCAATTGAGTTGCACTTTCATCAATAGCCTCTCATGGGCTCTCCTCATGGTGCCAAACCTCAACTTCTTTTGCATGCCCCCCTTCAGTCCAGGGTCTTCAACTGCCACAGAGGCTGCGCCTCCACCAATGGCCTCTCCTGGCCTTTCACAGTGCCAAACCTCAGCTGCTCTCCATGACCCCTTTATGCCTTCAAAACCAGTACCACCTGGGTGACTCATACCCATTACCACGTCCTACTTCTAAGATGAGGTACAACCATGGCTGCCTCAGGAACACAGCTTCTCTGTTCTCTCAGGAAACACTTCCCAGAAGACTTAATGCCAGTGATGCTAGTCTCTTCTTAATCACCACTAATTTCTTAGCTCCAGCTGACCAGCATCAAATGTCCCAGGAATGTCAAGGTTTTGCTCCAATAGATCTAGTATGGTATTAATCACAGCTGATTTATTTTTTCAGCCCAAGCTAACCAGAACCACAGAGTCTTGATTTAAATTAACAAATGGTCCTGAGAGAGTCTTCAAACTTCCCTCTGAAACTTCACAAGGCAGGCCTCCCTTTTTTGCAGTCAACATTTTTAGCTGCCAAGTTCCCACAGAACATCCCACAGGGCTCTGGTAGCCCAAATTACCAAAGTCCTTTTAGAATCCTCCTCCAAAAGATACTCAGGTCTGTCACAGTAATACCCCAAAGCGCTGTTATTAATCCATCCTGTATGAAGCTCATCTTCAAATGGATCAGGACCTCACACAAGACCTGACATCTGAAGCTGATAGAGGTAAAATTAGATAATATGTCTGAGCTTATTGGCACATGAAAGGGCTTTATCAACAGGACCCTCCAGTAGTGAAAGCATTATAGCCAATAGTTAATAAATGAGACCTAATGAAATTAAAAATAAATCTATGAAGCTAAGTATATTATAATTTGACTAAAGAGGCAGACTTTATCTTAACTAGTTATACCGTTAAGAGAGGATGGTACCTCGAACATACATACAAATTTTAAAAAAATCTTTAAACATCAAGAAAACAAACAAGCCAATTAAAAACTGGGTCAAGCAATTAAACAAAGAATTCTCAAAAGATGTAACACAAATGTCTTAAAAATATTTTTTAAAATATTCAAAGTCCTTATCAATCAGGGAAAGTCAAATTAAAATGATTTTGAGATTTCATTTTTACTCAGTCAGAATGGCTGAGATTAATCTAAATTGCCCTTTTTAAAACTGGCAAATGCTATCTCGGATGTGAGGAAAGAGAATTGCTTATTCATTGCTGCTGAGAGTGCACATGTCTGCCAGGTAGCCACTGTGGAAATCAGCATGGATGTTTCTCAAAAAGATAGAAGTAGAGTTACCCTAGGATCTAGCTTTGTCACTCTTGGGCATCTACATAATATAAGCTGTATTTTATGATATTGATACCTGCTCATCTATGTTCACTGTTACTCTATTCATAATAGATAGGAAACCAAAGCACCCCAGACATCCATCAGCTGATAAATAATGAAAGTATAATACATTTATACAGCATAATATTATTTGACTGTTAAGTAAAATGAAATCATGAAATTTATAGCTAAATGACTATAGCTGGAAACATTTCATTCTGAATGAAATAACCCAGTGCAAAATGTGACGTGCTTTCCCTAACAGGTGGATACTAAACTGAATCTTCAGGTTTGTGTTTCATTTGGAATATAGTTAATGTCAGGAAACTAGAGGCCATGGTCAGGGTTCAAAGCAGGGAAGACAGATTTCAGTTGTATAAAGGAACAAAGAGGAATAATGGAACAGGGAATACCATATTATTGAATATGCTTCATACTACACAATTCAGTCACAGAGCATTTAGAAATCAATCTGGTACCAGCTTCATTTCTACTGCTTAGCTTTCATAGTGTTGGGAGATGTTACTATGCTACAAGAGGAGAAACGTAATCAATAAACTTACCCACTTCTGAACTTTATGAGCTACAGTAATGACTGGCCCGGAAAGATGAGCCAACTGATGCAATACTGGCATGAATGTTATGACAGTAACCATCCACTTTTTACTGGATTCAAAGCCGACTCAACAATGAAACTCATTTCTAGTATCATTATTAGGCTAAGACCCATGTCTAAACAGATTATGGGCCCTGGGGAAGAACACAGAGTGCTATTATTCTACTAACGTGACATAGTATTAAACCAATCCTATGACATCATATTTCTTGGCCCTCATCAGAGAAGATAAATGCAAAATAAAAATTGCAAGAGGACAAAGAAATGTGAAAATGTAATAATGAATGTATTGATAGTTCCATATGAAACATAAGTCATCATTGACAACATCTCTACATTTCTCATCAGTAAGAAAGTAAATTATTATACCAACTGGTCCTCTCTAGGGAATTGAAATATTATGACTTAAATCAAGCAATTTTATCTACTGAGACCATTAAGAAAGTAAACAGATCTTTGGTGAAACAAAGGATCCTTGCCAGCAGAGCAAATCAAGGTGCCCTAAAAGGGCATGACATCATCAAGGGGTAAACCCTGATGTCCAGAAACACTGGGAAACAATGCAGACTTCCTAGCAATAAAGACAAGACATTTTCAACAAAGGATGAGTTTGCACAGTACACCAACCAACAGTTAGACAAAAATTGCAAAAGATTACAGCTGATAAAAATACAGTAAGTTTAAGACTGCACACAATGGATGACTTATTTTATACTAGCATTTTTCCAGAAGCAAAATATTAAGGACAGAATTCTCAGGCTTAGTGCATTTGTACAATAGACACCCACATAAAGAACTGAGGAATCTTTAAGACCTACAGTTTGCAGCCTGGGTGGTGGCGGTGCACATCTTTAATCCCAGCACTTGGGAGGCAGAGGCAGGCAGATTTCTGTGAGTTCAAGTTCAGCCTGGTCTACAAGAACTGGTTCCAGGACAGGCCCCAAAGATACAGAGAAACATGTTTCAAAAAACCAAACCAAACCAAACCAAAACAAAACAAAACAAAAAATAAAACCAATAAAAACAAAACAACAATCTACAGTTTGCCAGTTCCTCTGAACAGATGCAAATCAACTACAAAGCATTTATTTAACGAATTAAAATGAAACCAACTTCTCTTCCGAGAAAAGAGAAGCTGTGATTTCTGCCTAAGACTGTTTAAATCAACATATTTAATTTTCTGAAGGACTCCAGGACGTTGATGCATTCTTCTTTTTCTACTAACACACGAGGAGTTTCCATCAAAATGCAACATATGATGACCAGAAGACAGCAAGATGTATACCATAAATTTACCAAAGAAAGCAAAACTAAGAGCAGTTTCCATGTTTATTAGCAAATAAACAGTTAATGTGATGTATCCTCTCTGTGTACAAACTTTAAAATGAGATGTGATGCCCGTTTCTGTGGTTTAATACGCTGGAAAGACTATATGTAGATTCTTGTTTGCTGTCCATAAAAGCAGAAAAAGATTCATTGTGCAGAAAGAAAGCCTGAGGACACGTAGTGCGTTGACTTGGACAGGGTGAGTTGAGGAGTGGAGGGCTGGAAACGGTGCGTACTGATTCTGGAGTCCATGGTGCTTTCAAAGAAAACGGTCCCCAAAGAGAGTGGCACTATTAGGAGGGGTGGCATTTTTGGAGGAAGTGTGTCACTGTAGGGCAGGCTTTGAGATCTTTGCTCCTCAAGTTTCCCTCAGTGTGACAGTTAGTGAACTTCCTGTTGCCTGCAGATGCAGCACTCTCAGCTCCAACACCATGTCTGCCTGTGCACTGCCCTGTTCTCCATCATGATGATAAAGAACTGAACCTCTGAAACTATGAGCAAATTATTCATTCCAGTTAAAGATTTAAAGAGTTGCCGTGGTCACGGTGTCTCTTCACAGCAATAGAAAACCCCAAATACAGGGTCTATCAATGGTATTCTTTAGCAGCAGTGTCAGAAGTAAAAACTTGATAGTTTTCCATGGATGTAGGAAAACGTAAGTCGTTGCGTATGATCAGCATTTAATAAAAGAAACAGATGTTTTCATTAACACCAGCAATAGAACACAGGTTCTGAAAATCTAAACATTCTTGGAATAAGAAATCAGCAGAAATGTCTATAATTTTGTATTTTTAATTAGAAATCAATCAGTCAACCAATAAATCAATTTAGTCAACAGGCCTTAGTAGTTTTTCTCTCCTTTATTGAGTATGGCACAATGAAGACAGGAAACAAAACTGATCTTGTTCATTTGATTTTAGTGTTCAGGGTAGAATACAACAATTTAGCAAAATTCAGCTTTAGTCTAAGACAGAACAAGGGGATCCTGAATGAAAATTATTCTGTGAGTCAGTTAATTCCTGACATAGTTATCAGTTTAATCATGCATTCCTTTCTGTTTTGAGTGTGGGGGGGTGATGCTAATGATTTAAAGGTGCTGGTGGCTGTGCGCATGCTTCAGAACCTGTCGTAATGCTCACAGTTGAGTTTTGGACATAAGGTCTGAGTCTCATTTTCATGCAGAGCACAGAGATCATGTTCGCTTTTGTGGACGCAGCCCTCTCTGTGATAGCATGCTTGCAGTTTTTAATTACCGCGCTGCTTTTCACAGTTTTGAATCATTTTCCTGCAGCACCGTATTAAAGCCTCCTAGGAAAGATGAACAGACAGCTCGGAGGCACACGGCTTTGGCGGTAATTAAATGGCAGCACATTTCAAAGCTATGGATATTTAATGTCACCAAAGTATCAGTTTCACGTTTGGTTCAATACTGTGTGTGGGAATTAAATGCAGAACAGTGTGTTATCACTGCTTAATCATGTAAATGGTATTCACATGTTAGGCCTCTGTTCTTAATTGAATTTTTACTTCTTTATTTAGAAACAAAGATTTCTTGATAAGGTTAAATTGGTTTTAAGCAGAAGCATATTCTTAAGAAATTAATTTTCATATTTTCTTGCTGGTACTCCGCTGTAAGAGAATGTCACAGCGTGTGGGGTGACAGTGTGGCACATTCCACGGCACTAAGTAGACCAGGATAAGAATGGGAATTGAGTGCACTGCTGAAAATCTAACTATGGCAACATCCATGGCCAAAATGCATTTTCATTTTGGTTCTTCAACAACAATTGATTCATGAACACCTCAAATTATTACAAAAGGGACATCAGAAAACCTTGACATATAGAATGGTTTAAGCACCATTCTATTTTAATTGAGTTGTACATTTTTCTCCACTCCCCTGTCTGCTTCTACCTTCTCCTGTGATTAAGCACCATTCAGAGACTTGGGTTGTGTACTTAAGTGGCCAGAGGTGTTTTCATATCTATCAGGGTGTGACAGTTTTAAACTTTCATCCAGGAAACATTTCTTATGACTTGCTAATATTTCCCCCAATAGATACTCACGGCAAAGGGCAAAAATCACATCCAGTCTGAGCTTTCTTTACTTCTTGATCAATGAATGATTTCTGCCCAGAATTCATCAGTTGAATTTTTTGAATTCCAAGAAACGGCAGCTAAATTATTGAAAAATTAAATGTGGTTGTTTGCATACTAATGACATGCATAGAAACATTTGCTTTAGATTTCAGTTGAGTTTATTTGTACTAGAAATAGATGACTGGAAACAATGAGGTCACCAACACCCATTTGCTTATTCCAGAAAACATTCAGTCCTAGCAAAGTGTTCATTTCAGGGAACTTGAAAATAAATTTAATAAGTTGTCACTCGGCTCTGTGAATAAGTAAACAGACTGAATTTTCTGTTAACAAAGTACAATTTGCATTATAATAATATAATTTCTATTCTTACTATGAAAAGATGTGGACAATCACCTGTGGGATACTTTATAGAATTAAAAATTTTGAAGGATTCCTAACTTCAAATCTAACTAACCATGCAACACTAGCCAAATATTGCTTAGTTTTGTTGTAAAAACCCAAACTGGAAAGTGTTAAGTATAGTGTTAAGAAAAATAAGATTAAACTTATTTTTAGATGAATCTATTAATGGATGTCTGCAGAACTTAAGGATTCTTTTAGTTTTATTCATAAAGCTTAAGGTTTTAGAACCCACTGCTCTGAAAATATTCACCAGGGTAACTTTGCTTCTTACTCAAGATGCCTAAGCAGTGTATGTGACCACAGTTTCTTGCCGATAGCTGTCTCCTTCTTTGGCCAAACTGGGAAGTTGAAAGTAGCAAATTTCTTCAATAATTTTATTTTATTCTCAAATGTTCAATAATCATTCCTTGAGTTTGATACAAGATGTTTTACCTATTCTTTGCTGACTTTAAATCACCAGGCAGAGGGAACTAAAGGTCTTTTTGATCCTTGAGCCTTTGTGAGATCCTCTGGAAGCAGTAATAATCAAACCAAACAAAACAGAACAAGAACACCTATGTTCTGTTATAGGTTATCCTTGGAGAATGATCACCACAAATGGCCAGAATGAAAGGGGCTTCTACAAGTTCTTCAGAGTGTTCAAATGTTCTACTTCTAGGGACCCAGAGGGAATGTTGGTAAGAAGGGCACCGGTGTTGGAGATGAGTTTATACTTTACAACTATTAAATAGAAAATAACCTTCAGATATTCAAGTGACAGTAATATTCCAAGTGTTGAGAAGCTGGCTAGACAGTTGATTTTTCTTATTTATATTAGCTTTTAAAATGCTTTATTTATCTGATTTATAATTTATAGACTCTTTGGGCCAATGAGATGGCTCAGTAGATTGGAATGCACATGTTATACAATACTGACTACTTGAGTTCAATATGCAGAACCCATGGTGGAGAAGACAGCTGACTCCCAAAGTTCTCCTGCCGCCTCCACACATTCACTATGGCATGTTTGCACTTGCATTCATACAATGGAACGACACATACAAGGCAATAATACTTGCAATTTGAGTAGGCAGACCCTGCTTTAAATCTGCAATCATAGTTCTTATTGTGTTGATTATCATCCACCCACATTAGAAACAATAACACAACTGATTCTAGGAGAAACAACTGATTAAGGGGCACACACACCTCCATCTAGCTGTTTAAAATATCTTGTGCATGCATGCCTGTTACTGATGCTGACTGTTCCCCATAGCCAGTTTAAGTTCCCATAAGTACAAGGGCAGGGACACAATTCCCCTAAGAGCGAATCAAACACTTCTATAACAAATCCATTTGTCCTCTAGATTTAGATTTAGACGAACAGAAGCTGCCAGAGAGGTGACAAGGTAAGGAGGGCGTTCTGTACAGGTCCTGGGATTCCCATCACTAGAAGCTAAGCACAGACCTGTCCTGGACCTTTTGCCTTCGAGGTACTTGAATACAGAGGTGCATTACCTGTAGATTCCAAAAACGTAGAACCTGTCATGTCCTATCAGGTAGAAGAAACTGGGTCAGAATGCTAAAGCTTTCCTGTGTAATAACCAGAAGTAGTAGAGGTACAACTTTAAAATATATGAATGGCAGAGAACAGATGTATACACGTCACACATGTAAAGGAACTTTTACTGAGAAGTTTTTCTATCACAGCACATAGAATAGGCTTGCCATAATTTACTAGCTTAGAAAAATCGTTGCTAACTTCTTTATAGTTATTTCAAGGTATAAGTGATAAACTGTCGCTTGACTCAAAGAAATTTGCACTTAAAGATGATGAACCTCAAAGTAACCTAACCTGTTCACTTTAAGAGGTCAAAAGATGTGATGAGGCTTCTTTGAGGTTTGTAATGTTGCCTTCATTAACACTTTAAATGCCATTGGATGCGCCATAATAGAGCAATATTAGTTGCATAATAAGTATGAATGAAGGGAATATACAATTTATTCATGGTTTCATTATTCTGAAAAGAAGGTAAGAGAGTGGGCTGGGCCTGTATCAACTCTATATAAGAGCATATTGATCAATTTATTAAGAATTAGACTGTCTTTTATAGGGGGTAATGTTATTCTGTAGATTGAATGTAAAAATTAAATAAAACCATGTAGCTAAGCATCTATCTTGACATCTTAGATATCAGTCCTAAAAGTGGTAGATAGTATAATGAGAAAGACAATAATTGCTTTCCATAAGACATTATTGTATCCCACTTTGATAGAAACCTAATTTCTCTAAGTCTTTAAATACATAAACCTCTGTTAAAATAATCCCTGTGCAAACTAAAGAAAGTTAGTGCTTCACCTTGTAGCAACTGAGTAATTATGCGATTGTATTTGAGGAGTTGCAAACTAATGCAATAAGAATCTGCAGTGCTGGGAAGGATTTTATAAAGCATGGATTTTAAATCAAGGATTAATATAATAAACGTGAACATTCTATCATAAAGAAAATTTCTTACTATAGTCTATTTCAAAGGGGGAAAATAAACACAAGTTTGGGTACACAGATCCTTATGACATTTACAGAAGAAACGGGGACAGACCCTGGTCACAAAGCCAGAAATAGACTGTGTGTTAGGTCTGCTGGAACTGAGCAAATATTCCTCTTCCCTCACTCGCAAAATAAGCAAAAGGTCCCTGCTGGGAAGCTAGCAGTCTATTACTGACCAGGTGGACCTTGTCTTTATAAACAAAACTCATTATGGAGTCTTGCCGTCCATGAGGGCTTATGTCTAAATAGATCTCTGACCTACCTACAAGTCGAAATGGCAGACGAAACATCATTGAGGTAGAATGGTTTTAAAATATTCACCCTTTAATCATTTATAGTGAAATGGTAAGGTCAAAATCTTAAAATCAATAACTTATTCCAACCTTCCCAGAAAACCTCAACAATCCAGTGGAGATAGACGGCCCTGGGCACCCTAAGCCAGCAGGCTGGTTACAACAGAACAGATGCAAAACAATGCCACCTCGCTGACCTCTCACTTCCAAAACTAAAACAGGATATAAGGAAGGACAGGTGACCTAGAGAGAACCACGGGAGTAATAAATGGCAGACCCGCATTTAAATCTCATGTCTGTGCACTCTGTGTGCACCAGAAATGTTCAAGAGTATTCTATTAAGTCCGTGCAACCACATTCAAACTCACAGCATATTTAGGGTAGTGTTGACTCTGCTTTGTGTTTAAAACACAGGGAATTATGTCTAAAAATTAAGTTAAGGTTCAAACAATTGCCTAGAAAAGAAGAAAGTGAAATAGGGGGTCATTGTCCTCATCTCTGCAGAGATTGATAGTGTTAAAAGGTACATAACTCAACCTCCGTGTTCAGATACTTGATACTTCATCTTTATGGGCTGTTTTTCTGGAACCAACTCTTCCCTTTAAGGGATATGGGAAACAGACAATGTGCCATTATAATGATGGCTATTATATCATCTATAAGTATCTAGTATGGAAATATTATGATAATACAATGTATGTTGTTAGAGCAAATTTTATTACGGTCCTGTTAGAGAACACAGCAAGAAAACATAAAAATTTTTGTCTCTTGTTTTTTGTTGTTATTGGTCGTGCTCTTGCTATTTTGAGACAAACTGTCCTGCAGCCCATGCCAGCTTTAAACTGCTGTGTAGCTGAGATTGACTTAAAATTCTTGTTCCAAAAGTGCTGAAATTCCTGGCAGGTACCACAATTTCCAGGTTCAAATTGACTATTGTGACAGATACTTCATTGTGTTGACTTGGCTGCTTTTAAAAATATTTTTATTACTTTTATATTTTACAGATATGGAGGCTGTGCCTGTGTCTATGTCTGCACCATTTATATACTGTGTCCACAGAGGCCAGAAGAGAGAATTGAATCTCCTAGAACTGCAGTTAAAGAAGGCTTTGAGTTGCGATCCGGGTGTAGGGAATTGAACCAGAGTCTTCTGGAACAGCAGCTACTTCTCTCAACAACTGAGCCATTTCTCCAGGCTCTACCCTTCTGTTTTTAGTAGGGCACTAACACTAGGCAAGGAATTCTTACAAATGCTGTTTATCTCTATTTATTACTAATTTTTTCTTTTTTTCTAGATATCTAAGAATAGAAAGCACACATTTTATCTAAAAGACTACAGCTCATCAAACAGCATATGGAAATCAGAGTCATTATTTCTAAAATATGTAATAGAAATAGTAAGTCATGGGATAAACATATGTAGAATTGAGCAATCTTTATCTAGTGCCTGTGTCCAACTTTTCTTTTCTTTTTTTTTTTTTTTTTAAAAAAAGGGTTTCTCTGGGGTTTTGGGGCCTTTCCTTGGAACTAGCTCTGTAGACCAGGCTGGTCTCGAACTCACAGAGATCCGTCTGCCTCTGCCTCCCGAGTGCTGGGATTAAAGGTGTGGGCCACCATCGCCCGGCAAAGGATTGTGCTCCAGGTGAGGCTCCAACTTTTCTTTTGTTTTCTTGTTTTGTTTTGTTCTGTGCTAATTTTTGTTTTCTTATGATCTCTTTTTTACTGATTTTTATTGAGCTATAAATTTTTACCCTCTCTTTTTTTCCTCCTCCCTCCCCTTCGACCTTCTCCAATGATACCCATGCCTCCAATTTACTCAGGAGATCTTATCTTTACTATTTCCAATGTAGATTAGATCCATTCTTACAGGTATAAGATGGAATCTCAGAGTTGTTTTGATTTGCATTTCTCTTATGCCAATATCAGGCTGTTTTCTGTACTGTAGCTCTGTAGTTGAGTTTGAAGTCAGGGATTGTGATGCCTTTAGAAGTTCTTTTATTATACAGTATTGTTTTGGCTATCCTGGGTTTTTTGCTTTTCCATATGAAGTTGAGTACTGTTCTTGCAAGCTCTGTGAAGAACTTTGCTGGGATTTTGAGTAGCAGTTCATCAAATGTGTAAATTGCTTTGGATAAGATTGCCATTTATACTATGTTAATTCTACCTACCCAAGAGTATGGGAGAATTTTCCATTTTCTGGTGTCTTCTTCAAAGTCATTCTTCAAAGAATTTAAATTTTAAATTTAAATTTAATTAAAGATAAATTTCTTGTCATGCAGGTCTTCCACTTGTTTTGTCAGAGTTACTCTAAAATATTCTGTTATTTGTGGTGATTGTGAAGGGTGATGTTTCTCTGATTTCTTTCTCAGTCCATTTGTCAACTATTCTAAAGCTAATGATTTCTGTCAAATACATGAATATATTTATTTTAGTATCATTTAATTCAAAACAGACCTCAGAGAAAGGCTGTTGAAATATTTTTTTAAAGACTGATAAAATGCTATATTACTTTAATTGTTTCATAAATACTGTTATTAACCCCTTAGCAAGGGTTTCATGATTGCTGCAAACATATCCACATGATCATACTGGCTTATCATGTTGATAAATGTTTTCTAAACACGCTTATACTTTATTTTAGCTTATTAGCTAATTTAACATTTTGCATATTTATTGAGGGTAGTGAGTGGATACGCATGATACCTCCTAAATTTCAGGAGTTAGTTTTCTTCTCCTACTACCCATGTGGATCCTGGGGAATCAGACTCAGGTTGTCCAATTTAGTGAAAAGTGCCTTTCCTGAGCTGGCTTGTGAGCTCCCTCCTTCAATTTATGGTAATATGATAGTATAAATAACAAGAAAATCCTCTGTGTCAAGGAAGTCATGCTAATACCTTGAAGGTAGCTCTTCGGCAAAGAGCAGCAAGCCTAATTTAGTAATGATGAGCTGGTAGGGATAAGTGGGGCCCAGATGACTTCGTTGTTTCTTTCAAGTACAAAAGAAACATTCTGCATTCTAGGATCCCCAGTTCTTAGTGTGGACCTTTGAAACCTATTTCCTTCATTTCATGTACAATCCAGGCTAGGTTAAATCCTGGACAGCATAAGAACTGGACTTGGCTGGGGTTAGGAGTAGGATTAGGATTAGTGTTGGGGTTACTTCCCTCACCAAACACAAGAATTAAGAACATGTGTGGCTTCAAGCTTAAAACATTATTTAACATATGATCAGAGTTTTAATTAATCAGTCATCAACAAATGGCTGCTAAACACACTTTGGAGACTACGAATATAATTAACTTAATCAAATGCTTGCAAGAGCATTTAGCTGCATTCAAGGGCATTTAAAATTCATAGTTTTAACTAAATGGTTGGTATATTATTGAAAGGATAGTTTATATAAACACAAATTTTTGAGATAGAACAAAATATAAAATAATTTCATCTTCATGTCTTCTGCCAATGACGGCAAGGTGTGAGACATTCCTATCACCATTGTTACTTCTGAGTACTATTTAGGTTTGGAAATTCCATGTCACGTTGTAGTTCAAATGAACATGGTGATATTCATGTCTCCCATCTTGCCACAGTTGGCAGAAGACTTAAAAGAGAAACTATTTTATCTTTGGTTTTACAATGTACTTCCTACCTTGCCTTGGGGATCATGGCAGAAGAGAGCTTGGAAAATTGTGAAAGCTGGAGAAACAGAAACTGGGCTGTTAGATTGTGTATTTGAGAAGGTACTCAGGTGAAGTGTTATCAGCGTGGCTGCCTAAGAAAGGCAGGAAGAAGGATGACATCAGCAGATATACAAACGTGGAAGGGGGTGCCTCCGCCCTAGAGAAAGAACTTCAGGCAGCAGGAAGTCCTGGAATTAGAAAAATAGTCTTCCCCCTGGAAGAGACCCCAACTTGGTTAGACCTTGACATTTTCTTCCTTCTAAGTAGCTTCAATAATTGACGTGTACCGCCAACCCTAGATTGTATTTTGTTTGTTTGTTTGTTTGTTTGGTTGGTTGGTTGGTTGGTTGGTTGGTTTGGTTTGGTTTTGGTTTTGTTGGGGGAGGGTTCCTTTTTATGCTGTTCCAATGATATAAAATAGAAAGAAATAATCTTTGAGCTGAAGGGGTTATCCAAAAGTCTATCTCCATGCCTACCCCAAATTTCCCTCCTCTTTTCCCTCTCGATTGGAGAAGTAATATGGAAACGAAAAATCTGTTCACTTGGAATGAGCCATCTCTCGCTTTGTGGCAGGGAGCCATTATGCCCTGGAAAACCTTCAGGGAAAACTACACTTAAGTTCTCCGCAGCCATCTGCTGAAAGTAGGTGCTAAAAGAAGCTTGATTATATCCTGGTCAAAGTAAATCCTTGCAGGGACTTTGCCATCGTCTTGCACTTCTAATTACAGAGGACTCCAAGGCTGAGAAAGTATTTGGGGTAAGACCCACAGCAAGCTTAAAAGTATGCAGGACAAGTACAGGCCATGGAGGAGACACATGGGCTCTGCCTATTCAGACATCACTTCCCAGTGTTGCCACAATAGTACAGGGTCGGAAAAAGGGCTGCCTCAAGTGAGAAAGAACTAAAAGAATGTTGGCTGATATCATTAGTAATCACCTCTTGGCTGACTTAAAAGACAGAGGAATCATGGAGTTATAGCTTTCAGATGCAAGTTCTAGGTTATGATGATGTGTATACATGTAAATATTACACACAGCAAAGAAAGTGGCACTCCCATCTTTTGTGTTTAACTCTTAGCAAACAGAATCAAGGTCCCCTTGAGACACAAATTGAAAAGCACAAGATTACATATTTTGGGAGCTAGAGAAGCGGCTCAGCAGTTAAAAGCACTTCCTGCTCTGCTAGAGGAACTGAATTCAGTTCCCGGTCCTACTACTAGATAGTTCAAAATCACCTCTTGATGTGGGAATGATTTTTTATTAATAAAGAAACTGCCTAGGCCCATTTCATAGGCCAGCCCTTAGGTAGGCGGAGAAAACAAAACAGGATGCTGGGAGAAAGAAGCTGAG
>NC_022022.1:24235049-24240781 GCF_000317375.1 Microtus ochrogaster | reverse complement strand
GCCTGGGACACGGCCCCTGCCGCTCTTATTTCAACAACCTCTAACCCCAGCCACAGGGAAAATCTGACAATCAATTCTAGGGCTACATAGTATTCTTGCACATGTGCAACATATACACACACAAACACATGCACACATATGAAAATCAAAATAACGTTTAAACAATCATATGCTTTTTCATGTGCTGTAAATGACAATCAAAAGAGGCATCACAGGTTAAAATGAGAAACTATTTTAACTCGGAAGTCACGGGTGGTTCTTCTCAAAGATGTTTGTGCCATTTGGGCAAATATTGAAGATGATAATGCGCACGTGGAAAAATAAGAGGTGAGACATAAGAATGATGTCATCACCTAACAGAATCCTAGGAGGCCCAGGAGTCTGGAGCACAGCTGACAATGAAAAGAGTGGCCAGAAAGGGAGCGTGAAAGGAGACAGGAAACTGTCTGGCAGCCTGATTTTAATTACACCAAAAATATCTTATTGGGGCACTTTCTAAGAGGAACGGTTTCACAAGATTTTTCTCTAGAAAGTTATTGGGAATTCAGAGGAGTACCATTTGTGGTAAACCAGAAAGAAAATAGTGAGTCCAGCTGGATCATGGATGTCCTTCTCCATCTTACTGTAAGAACGATACTGCTTTTGTCCAGGGTGTGTATTTGCTAAGGCAGAGAAGTATAAGCAGCTACTTAACTCAGTGTCTCAGGAGGCTTTCCAGAGCTTTTGCTTTGGTTTTGATGCTTCTGTCTCCCCAAGTTTGAGTTCTTTGTGATGGTATTAAGAAATAGGTGCTTCTGAGACAATGGGGATGATCTTTCGGGAATTCACCAAGACCAGCTAGCCTGGGTCTGAAAAAGCATGGGATAAAACCGGACTTACATGGTGGACAATGAGGACTACTGAGAACTCAAGAACAATGGCAATGGGTTTTTGATCCTACTGCACATACTGGCTTTGGGGGAGCTAGGCAGTTTGGATGCTCAACTTACTAAACCTGGATGGGGGTGGGCGGTCCTTGGACTTCCCACAGGTCAGGGAACCCTGATTGCTCTTCAAGCTGATGAGGGAGAGGGACTTGATCGGGGGAGGGGGAGGGAAATGGGAGGCGGTGGCGGGGAGGAGGCAGAAATCCTCAATAAATAAATAAATTAAAAAAAAGAAATACATTAAAAAAAAAAAGAAATAGGTGCTTTCCACATGGAAGAGACTTCAGAGAGCAGCCTGATGTCATTCCACAGCATCTTCACTGTGAGAACACAGTAGTCATCTTCTCCTGTCCAGTCTCTCCCCTTCATTGCATAAGGAGGCAGCAGTTAGCCCCTCCATGAATCAGAAAGAAACGATACAAGATATTGAATAGAGCTTGGGTCTTGGACCACCTAGCACTATGAAAATCACCTGTGCTTAGGACTCAGACCATGGGCTTTAGTTTTAGGGAGAAAAGTTGAATGAAGTAAAAGTGTTGGTCTTTGCTTATCTTTTAAACTTAGAGAAGTCCTAGAAGGCATAGGGAGTGGAACTAGCTGGCTTGCAAGAAGAAACTGAAGGACAATGACAGCTCTTGTTGGTGGGAGGCACAAGAGAGGTAGAAGGTACAAGGAAGAACATACAGTTTCTTGCAGAGTACAGCATCCTGTGCCTATCTCAGCACTCAGGGCCCTTTGGATACAAACTGCCATGTTTCTCCCAGGCAGCTAGGTTTTATAGTTATTAGCTCAACCATATATAAGCTACCAAGCTTGTTTTCTATAACTAATTTTTTCTAATAATTCACCTTCTTCTGGATGTTTCTCAGGCTCTTCCAATTATCATTTGGAAAGGGTAGCCATGTTTAATTTCTTTTGAATTAGTGTACATTGTTTTTAAGAAATATTGGGTCTCATTGTGGCACATGAATGTAACTGATCATGTTTACAATCCCATAAGCCACCATCCCCTCCAGCTAGTCCACTTCCTCCTTACTAACATATCAAAGTTCCTGAATCATTCTTGTAGGTAGATTTTATTCTGAGAACTATCCCAAGAAATCAAACCTTGATGGTAGATTTGGAATTGTTTGATTTTCAACACATTGTATTAGCAGTGGGAAGTGTAGCACAGGTATCCCAAGGCATAAAGTAGCAAAACCCATTGCTGAATTATTTTCTATCATTTACAGATGCGAAGCTTTAGTGGGTAGTTGGTTTGGTGCCATGGTGGGAATAAATTCGTCATATACTCTTGTATGTATAATTACTTTATCTGCATTATCCTATCATGGAGAAATGATAACCTTAGCATTTTACCCTACCTACTTAAGTAAGAAAACCAGGTTCAGTGATGGTTTAAATAAATCCTTTGCAAGCTTTCTTTCTGTTAAGGTTCAGCTGGCAAATATTTTGAACTTTGTAGGCTACATGGATCCATATCAGAACCACCACCAATGCAAAATGAGATAATCAGGGCTGTGCTCCAATAAAGCTTTATTTACAAGAAGACATTGTAGTAATGGTTATATATTATCACTATATATACACCTCAGACCTAAGAGGGATCCTGGAGATACACAAGAACCAACCTTGTACTAAGTGATGATAGATACATAGGTCATGCCTCTCTATGAGGGCCATGGAGTAGGCATCCTTTGCAAACAACATGGTTGACCTCATCTCCAAGGCAGAAATTAACTACCAGGTCTTCTTACATGGTGTTGAAGCCTAGAATTGTATTGCAATCTACATTAAAATTTTATTTTTGCATGTGGGAGACAGACAACAGAAATCATTCAACACTACCTTGAGATGGAGTTTGTGAATACATGGTATTTCCAGGAGTGACAAAATCCTCACTATGTACTGAGTGACCCAAACCACAGGACACAGCTACATTTCAGCATTTACTAGATCTCCTTAACTCTGGTAAGCTGGTCCCGATAACCTTTAGTGGGAGCTGGGCATCAGTTCTAGTCAGGCTAGCTGTATTAGTTGGGCATCAGTGAGTGCTTTTAATGTTCCCAGAAGCTCCTTGACATCCTTTGAATGGAAATCTCAAGCAGTGGTAGACTGTCATAAGCCAGTGTAGTTGGTTCAGCATTTACACAAGATTACTAAAATGTGGTTATCTCAAGGTTGATCAAACCCTCAGTTAGACCATCTGGGAGGGGAAAAGTCTGGGAAAGCTAAAATATACAAACTTCCAAGGCTGGAAAAGGAACAACTGAGAAACGTTTTCTGCTTGTTTGTTTGTTTAAAAAAGGGAAGATGAAACAGAAGGGTTCAAGTGTGCTTTCATTTCCTAAGATAGGACAGGATATTGAAGGCGGATAGGAATTTGTATTTGGCAAGAAGGCGGATAGGAATTTGTATTTGGCAAGATGATCCAACAAAACTTGACCAACCCCTCAACTTTAAAAGTGAAAATGTTCAGTTTTACGAGCAGGTAGCTAGAAAGACAGCTTCATAAGAAATTTCCATTAAAATGAAAATGGAAGCCTGAAAAGTGTGAAGACAGGGCAGCTATGAGCACTGTTGAGCAAGTATCTGTGGAGTAGGATGTTGAGTCCTTTGCACATGTGTCAAGAAGTAATATAGTTTACATAGTAGATTTATTTCCTAGTTTTTTGAAGATTCTTCACATTGATTTCCAGAGAGGCTGCCCAAATTTGCTTTCCTCTCACCAGCAAATTGAGGGTTCTTTTTTCTCCACAGACCTCACCAGCATGTGTCGCCCTATTCACAAGAGCTAGGAAAGAGAGTTAAGACACTTGGACTTCACATAGGACTCATACATTCTATCAGAAATAAGATATTTATCATTTTGAATAGTTATTTGTTTTGTCTGAATTATAATTCCTTCCTAGATCTGCTCTGTAGGCCTGTGTATCTGCAGTGGGTCTTTTTCATACACCGAACAGTCATTTCAGGGAACACACTGTTGGCTTGCATTCTCTACAGATGTTTTGGGAATACGTTCATAAATATTGCAGACCTGTACCATAAATGTTTATAAAATGCTACCCAAAGGTTTTCAGTCTTTTTTGTGTGCATGTGGTGATATATAATAAACATTAGGTTGCAAATGTCCTATTGGAAAAAAAAAAGACACTTGGACTGACAACGCTCCACACAAGAACCATAGATTAACAAAATCCCCAGGACCAGACACATGAAATCTCCTTTCGAAGGGCTAGTAATTCTGAAAGCAGTATTGCTTATTGGTGTATCCCTTGATTGCCTCTAATGCTTCAATGGTAGCCCCATACTGTTAAGACGCCATACACTTACACTTAGCATTCATGATTTGGATGACTTCAGCTGTATCTAACCAGAAAGCCTCTTTCCTCTTTCCTGTAATTTATCTTTCATGATTTCAAAGAAATACTATGCAAGCTGCCAAGGGATGGAAGCTATTAAAGAGACCTGTCCAGCTGCAACACCTGTGAAGCACAATTAGCAGCATGCAAGACATACATAGAGGTGCAAGTGGCGTTGACATGCCAGTGACATTCAGCAGCTGTCTTAATTGGATTTAAAGCCCACTCGACAGGGGAGAAAATATGTCTGTACTGGAAACCTAACCAGCTTCATGGGACTAGTGAGATCATGGCCTTTAGAAAAGAATCTATTACAGCTGCTTTGCTAGCCCAAAATAAGTCCCAGCTATATTCCATATCTTGCACTTATTCCCACAGGTAAGTGCAGCTATCACTCCTCTTCAAAGAGGTTTCTCTGTGCAGCAAATGGAGGGCATCAAAAAAAAAAAAAAAAAAACCAAAACCCACATCTGGACATAATGCAGAGATCAACAGATCACGGGGATCATAGCCTCAATGGATATAGCTGTATCACACACCCTGAATGTATGACTCAGAGAACATCACAGAGGAGGGGCAGAAAGACTGCAAGAGCTGTGAGAAATCTCTCCTAGAATGACTGCATGGAAGACAGGAACAATAGGAATCCCAATAGACATGCTGCTGTAAAAGGGAGGAATTTCCTGGGTCTCATCCATAGACAAAGAACTACAGACAGCCACCTACAGCTGGGAGAAGGAGAATTAGATACCGATGGAAAAGGGTATCTTTCTTATCCACTAAATTGTATTTGCCAATAACAGCAAGTTGCCTGCAGATAAGGGTGTAATACTGTGGTTTGAATCATGGAAGCTTGTGTGTGTGTGTGTGTGTGTGTGTGTGTGTGTGTGTGTGTCTGCCTGCTGTTTGTCTCTGTGTGTGTGGTGTGGTGTGTCATTCTTGGAAATCCTTTAACAATAGATAACTTATTTTTAATGAGTGTACCAAATTTACTCAGCTTAGAATACACAGCAAATACTGTTTCGTGACAAATATAGTTGTAAAATTCATCATACCACCACAGAAACATGAATAGTATTGTATAATTATGAAGAGAGAATTAATGTTTGAAAGATTAAACATTTACTGACAACTCTTCCATCTTGAATTAACTCATTTCTATTCATATGAGTATTGCCGTGTGGTTGTGGCCTACTGGTTAGGTTCTGACCAGCGTCTGTCTCCTGTGGCAGCTACATGGTATCTCCCTGACTCAACCTTCTTTTCTCCTCTCTCCCTGTTTGGAATTCCTAACTTGCTCTATTCTGCGCTGCAATAGGCCTAAAGCAGATTCTTTTTTTTTATATATTTTATTTATTATGTATACAATATTCTGTCTGTGTGTATGCCCACAGGCCAGAGGAGGGTACCAGACCCCATTACAGATGGTTGTGAGCCACCA
>NC_022022.1:24210950-24234949 GCF_000317375.1 Microtus ochrogaster | reverse complement strand
ACCAGACCCCATTACAAATGGTTGTGAGCCACCATGTGGTTGCTGGGAATTGAACTCAGGACCTTTGGAAGAGCAGGCAATGTTCTTAACCTCTGAGCCATCTCTCCAGCCCCCTAAAGCTGATTCTTTATTAACCAATGGTAATAAAACATATTCACAGCACAAAGAGGGGAATTACACATCAAGTTCTGGTGGAGACCACAAGCTTGTATGCTGTTAAAGCAGAATTATGTACAACTGTGAAGGGGAGTATAGAAAGGAATGGATGGGACATTGAGACTCAGTTCCTCCAACCCTTTCCAGCACTCCTCTATGAGGAAATGAATTTCCATAGTCACCAGACCAGATCTTCAAGGTCCCTTGCATCATCTGCTCTAATGAAGACAATTGCACACAACAGCCTGATGGCATCCAGGAATATGGCTACTCAACAGCCTTGATTTACTCAGAGCTAAATCACTGGTTTCCTGACTACCAGGGAAAAGTCTAGATTTTTTTCCACTAGAATTATGGAATCCATGTTACAATATTTTGCAAGTGTTTGCTGTCTTTCAGTGAACCCCAAAGGGTTCCATATAGGCATCATTGCTACTTAATCTGGGGCCCTAGGAGATTCACCCCTCAGGGACTTGTGCTTGCTTTGTGGATAAGATGAAATTATCTTTTCCTAGGGCCCATTTTATCTTTTTACTGTAAAAACTAAAGTTCCACAAATGATAATGCCATTTTTTTTTTGCTCCTAAATCAACTTGAGAACTGTCTTTCAGGAGAAATGTAACGCCAAGGACCACTTGACAGAATTCTGCATGTTCACGAGTGTGAGTTGAGTGTGAGTATTGCTCTCATCGTAAACTCTACATTTAAGCAGGCAAGGTATATTCATTTTTTTAACTAGACACTTTCCTAATTTATAGGCATATAAATGTGTTTGTTTGTATTTAACATTTTCATGTCTATATATACTTTTTTTCTGTCCCTTTTTTTTCTTGCACCTTTATTCTCCATAGTTTTGCAGATTTGGTTTATTCCAATGAGTTTGATTCTGCTCCACACATATCTTTTGTGGTTATTCTTATTTGTTTTGTTTTTCTTTGCATTTTTTTTCAGTGAGGTTTTTTCAAGTTAAAATTTAAGTATGGGTATTTTCCTTCAATACTAAGTTTTAAAAGAATAAAAGAAAAAAATAATAATCAGAAGTTATATGCTTCATCTGTTAGAGTCCTTTGGCTAGAAGTGCCAAGAAAATGATTCAGACAAAGCAAACATGTGTAAAATGACTTAATTTTTCATATTACTAAATTTTATAAAAGACTTAAGAAAGCTGCCTGAAATTAAGCATCATCAGAGGCCTGAATTATCAACATACTTTTTTCTTTTAAAATACTTGTTATGTCATTATCCATTCTGCATTCACAGTTGTGTTTTTTAAGCTCCTCCCTCCCTTCCTTCCCCTCTTTCCCCCTCTCCCTTTATGAATAGATTTGTCTTACTGAGCTCACACACACGTCATGGTGTGTGTTTGCGTAGGTTAAGGCACAGCATTGGGGGTCAGTGCTCCTCTTCGGTTGTGATCTACACAAAGCTGGCTTTTCATGGATATTGGGCATTCAAGGTAGGGTTCTACTGCTCATGTGCCAAGCACTTCAGTGGCAGGGGTGTCTCTCAAGGCTACAATCCAAAAAAAAAAAATCAAGTTGTTTTAATTCTCTACCTACTTTCCCCCTTCCTGTTAAAAAAGAAAGAAATCTAAGCCATTAGACTTTAAAAAAAGTCAAAGAATTCTGGGTCAAGCACTCTTCTCAGCTACAATGACGATTAATTTTCTGGGATTGAGTAACTACATCATCAGTCATGGAAGCTATTCTTGCTCAAACATAAAGCTATATTACATATAAAAATATTAAACTACCCCTAACTTTCCCATGCTTTCATGGTTGGTAACTATGGAACATGATTTGAAAATCACAATTGGTACTATAAGGCTTGCAATATTCAAAAGCAGGATATATTGTGAACATTTTCATTTGTTATGTGGCATTAATTAGTTAGATTTTTACTTTCAACTCCCTCTAGACTTTGAATTTCTTGGGTTCAGAAATATGCTTGATTTTTTTTTAAAAAACTACCCCAAACTACAACAAATCACTTAACAAGGAGGATAATGTATGTGTATTGAATTGACTGAGGATTTTTTTTTACCTTGACTAAATACTAAATATGTTTTTAAATAGGGAAGGATAAAGATAATGCAATAAACATAAAACCATCTGAGATTAGCCAAAATCTGATGAAGATCTTACTTGGTTCTCTAGCACATGTTTGTAATCAAATCAGAAAGAGTCCAGGGGAAGAACTGAGAGGGCTGGCTGTTAGGAATACACCCGTGAAGCACTCTGATGATCGCCACGAGATAAATGGTGTCTCACACTTGTAGGCTTTATTTTAAATATTAATTTGTAAATTTATGCTAAAAGTTAGCATTTAATTCCTTTAATTGAATGATTATATTAACTAGATGTTTTCGTATGCCATCCAAATTATTGTTAAGAAGTTCTGGTAGTATTTTATAGGATTTTTTTTTCCCCAGAGACTTTTGAGTAATGAGTTGGATGTACTCACAAAATAAAACTTTCTGAATTAATTATTTTTCAAGCAAATACTCCTCAAAATATCTATACAGTTTATTATGCATATTCAAATGTGTATTTTGGAAAAATTTGACCTATTTTTGGTTTATTTTAACATATAATAAGAGTTTATTTGTTTTCTGGCCAATCCAGATTTTAATGCCATCTATAAAATCCTAGCAATGAAGGGCATTTCAAACAAATCTTGAAAATGGAAATTTTCTCATTATTGTAATTTGATATATACAATAATTATATATGGCTTAAAAGGTCTGTTTATTTATCGAACATTGATATGAGAACCATTAAATGATATTTCCTGGCATGTGGCCTTGTTTTTCATCCTTCTTGTAACACAATAGTATTGTTTCTTTCTTTAAATTTCTTCTCTCTTAAACATTGTCATGTCTTCATCAAGATCGACCAGATTCAGTTGTCGTTAAGCCTTTGAAGACTTGGTGGCACTGTCTGTGAAGACTGGCTTTTTTGGGAGGCTTTGAACTCTAGCAATATTACTAGACACTTTGTACAGTGTACAAGAGGGGGGGAAATTTCTTGCTATGCCAATTGCCAGCTTCACAGCAGCTGTGACACAAAATCTGGAAGTTTGTATTGGAAAGGCAGCCTTAGGCACAGATGTTGGAAGATGATAGCAGGCATTTCCAGCCATCCTTATGGAGATCACACACACACATACACACACACACACACACACACACACACACACACACACACACACACACGAGCTTACAAAAGAGACTGAGCTTCTTCTTATGCTCCCAGTCCCGTAGGACTGGTTACTTAAAAATTAAGGAGTCTTTGTTGTTGCTGGATTCCTTCCTGCCTTTGCCAGGCTGATGATTGGGAAAGCCAAATTGCTTGCTTTGTGTCTTCCAAGTCTACAGCTGAGGTTGGGCAGGCTTTCAACATGAGCTACTCCAGCAAATAGAGCGATGGGCACAGAGCCAGCACTTCCCAGGGTGCACTGCAGTCTATTTAGCACAGCGTGCTTCTGAGCATACAGAGAGTGGCAGGGCATCTTATTTACCTTCACTTCAGACTGTATGCTTTGTGCGCCCAGAATAGACAAAAGGCGGTAGGACTGTGAGGGTCCTGATTCACATTCATTTGTACCAGATGGGAAAAACTGCATTTTTCCAAGATGCTTGCGGTAAAGTCACACTCACTGCAGAAGAAAACAGAAATATGGCGTTCAGCTGTATTTTTAAAAGTTGGTCGTTTATATTAATATATTAGAAGCAATTATTCTATTAAGCAAGTTTAATATGGTGAGTGTATGGGATTAGCATGGTGTTACAGTGGGATGTTCTCAATTAAAGTGATGCCAACCTATCAAAAATTTGGTGCAATTTGCAAAATATTTTTTTCTGTGCTTTGTAAGAAGCTTTGAGACTCACCATGCTTATAGAAAATTTATATTGCCTCCAAATGGCCTGGGAAATATACATTTTAGAAAACTCTTATGTTGATATATCAGACCTGATGAACCTGGAACTCCTTTCTCAAGGGTTGCTCAGATTCTTTCTACATTTTGCCTGAGCTACCAATCCTATTGCCTTGGCTCAATAGTCTCAAGTGTGCAGCTTATGCCGACTTGTGCATGCTGTCACAGTTGTGACCACTGACAGTTGTGAGTTCATATGAGCCATTACCCTGTTGCGCTCAAGAACTCTGTGCCAGTCAGTCATTCACTATCGCTTGCTCTTACTGTCTTTACAACTCCGCTTCAGCAATTATTTCTGAGCCTTGGGAGGGGGAACTGTGATTAGGTTGTCCATTTAAAGAGTAGCCCAAATACTAGCTCGTGGAGAAGAGGTAGTCATGAAGTTCCATCTGATAAACTATTGTCAATTGATAGCTGCTGGGAGAAAAATAGTCATTTACCTTTAAGAGTTCATTGACTGTCCTCTAGTAGAAGGTCACATATCCACGAACAGGGACGCACACACAGTTGAGTGTTAGGGAAGAGGGGTGGATCTGGGAGGTGTTAAGGGAGAAAGTGAATACGTCCAAAATATATTGCCCAAAATTCTCAAAAAACTATGCCCTGTCTTACGAGGAAAAAAGACCTCTCTACAGACAAATACATAGACTTTGAATTGAAATCTGCCATGCATGTGGTATGATCCTTTTACTCTGGTGTGATCACACTTCTCAGTGCAGGTGATGAAGACGTGTAGAGTGGGATACAGTTTTGCATACCTTGCTGCATTAAACCCTCTGCCTGAAGACAAATGAAGAAGGCCCAGTAATATTTACTCTAAGAAGTCTTCCCCAGGCTCTACTAGAAAATGTTTGAGGAAAGGGGAGTTTGAAGGAGATAAACAAAAATTTCATCTACAAAACACCCATGTCCAGAACCATGGACCCAAAGGAGCTTGGCCTGTTGAAGACTCTATAAGGAACAAAGTAAGAATGGCCAGAACACAGGACACTCCAAGTGGCAGAAGGAGATGATTATAGTATGCGGATCCTAAAAGAACTTCAAGAACGTGTTAAGGTGACTGAGTGATTCTTAAGGTCTGAGGTATCATCACATTCAAGGCTTTAACAGTGAGAATGACTCCATGAATTTCTGTGGTAGCAAGGACTAGAATGAATTTGAGTGCAGGAGACAGGTGAGTCACAGTTTTGTAATTAACAGCAAATGATTGAGAGGCTGCATTAAGGCAGGTAGTGATGGTAGGATTGTTGTTATTGGTGTTGTTATATATGGCATGGTACGGAAAGAGACCATGAAAAAATAATTTGTTTATGTGGTAGAAGAAAAACTAGTCACAGCCAGAGTGCAGCAAGCTATAAGTCAAAATGGTTTGTGCTATTAATGGGGACTTCCGAAGGCTTGTGACTATCCCTCACACTGTCCCATGTATGAACACAGAAGGAACTGAGCTCTGGGGACTGGGTCATCACATACTACATGAGAAGAGTTGGCAGAGTATACTTCTCCCTGCAACGATTTTTTTTTTAAAATGTATACAGTGTTCGGGGGCCAGCAGACAAGAAGAGGGCACCAGACGTCATTATAGATGGTTGTGGGCCACCATGTGGTTGCTGGGAATTGAACTCAGGACCTCTGGAAGAGCAGGCAGTGCTCTTTACCAGTGAGCCATCTCACCAGCCCTCCCTCCCCCAGCAACGATTCTTGACCCTGAAGAACAAAGAACACATCTGAAATTTGGAGTTTTACACACAAGCTCTATTAAAGGATATCAGAACTGTTTGCTCTAACTTAAAACAGATATGGGCATTTTTGATTTTCTCTACTTCGTCTGCTTTTCTTTTTGAGGTTATGATGCTGTCACTCACTGGTATCCTCTTCAAACTTACTTAAAACATCTTGAACTTCCAATCTGTTTAGGGATAGCCTAATCTGTGAAGTTCCTCATCTTTCCCTTCCATTTTCACGAGCAGAGAGTGCTGTCCATCCGTCTGTGAAGTAAACACCCAGTGGCAGGGCCAGTGCCACCTGTTACTGGCATAACCACACCATGCTTTTGAAGCTGTGTGAGCAAACAAGCCCAGAAGCACCTTTAACTGACACATCTCTACACTTCTCATGACTGCCCAGGGCGAAACCAAAGTCTTTTTTTTTTTTTTTTTTTTTTTTTGTTTTTCGAGACAGGGTTTCTCTGTGGTTTTGGAGCCTGTCCTGGAACTAGCTCTTGTAGACCAGGCTGGACTCGAATTCTTGAGAGTGTGATAAGAGATTATATGCTAGTTCCATTTGTATTTGCCCACACCAAAGTAAAATAAGCATTTAATTAGCAAGATGAATAATATGATTGAGAGTTATAAAATCATGGTACAGCAGTGTAACCTTGATTGTTTCAGATGAGCTTCAACAAGAATTAAGGACTGATGTGCTGGCCTCAAGTCCACTTGTGCATGAATTATAGGAGGCACAGGAACCAGGGTATTCAATTCCCCTGGGCAATGACTATTGCCACATATAGTTATAAATTCACTTTTCAGCCAGAATTTGAATTTTCAATTTTAATATGCTATATTATATTCTTTTATTAAATAAGACAGCTTTATCTGCTAAAAGAAACAGATAGGTCTACTTTACCTCCTTAAAATATAGTGATGGGAATAACATATATTACTATGATAGTATTTAATATATGCTCTACACCTGTTTATGTGACTTATTAAACATTAAAATTTTAGAATATAGGTATCATTAACCCAGGCAGTAAAGTATAGAAAGCTGTAGATTACTATTAATCTTCCCCCAAATAGATCTACATATTCTCACCAATCCTCACAGCACACTCAGAATGTTTCCATTAGTGGGCTATAGGACAAGACTGATTTTCAGTTAAGACAGAACCTCTGCTAAGCTATCTGTTTAGTTCCTTTTTCCTATTGTAATTAAAATACTCTGACAAAATCAATTTAGGGAGAGAGGATTAATTCTGGTTTACAGGTCAAGGGTGCATTATCTTCTTGGTCCATTTCCATAAGAAGTCAAGGAAACGGGGACTTGAAGCAACTGGTCACTCATCTGTAACTAAGAGCAGAGAGCAAGGAAGGCATGGTGTGCTCAGTTCTCTTTCTCCACTCACACAGCGGAAGATACCAGCCAGGGAATAGTGGAGCCCACTGTGTGTGTGGTGGGGGGAGGGTTCTTTCCAACTCAGTTAACATAATCCAAGGAATTCCCCTCAAGCATGCCCATTTCCCACGTGATTCAGATTGACATATCGTGATTCAGATATGTCAAGTTGATAACTAACACTAACGAAGAATGTCCCAATGATGCGCATATTTACTAATAACATCTTCCACTTGATCATTTATTCATCTGCTAGATACTGCTAACAACCAAGCATTAATAGATGAAATTTCAATAGATTTGTCAGTCAAGTACACACAAAAGAAAAACTGGGAAATTGCATCACTTTTTTCTAAAAATTAAGCTATGATTTTTATTATTCAATTTATTTACATGTATTATACTCAACTAAACTTAAAGACTATAAGATTGCTGGTAAAGCATAACTTTTTACCTATAAGTCTATAGTGAGTCTCTTCTAAAGCATAATATATTTGAATATATGTTGAAAATATGAGGAGTAGAGACATGTATAATTAGTTGCTATTAGTTAAGAATATATGACAGTGATATTCAAAGAAAAGAACTATGGGTATTTGATTGCCATCCTTGTGCTGAAGAATCCTAATTCTATATTTAACTTTAATTTAGATGACAAAGCATGTGCCAAACATGGCCAGAACTGTCTTACTTCCTTTGACTAGTAAGCTCTATAGCCAGAATCTGAGTGTAAGCAGTTTTGCATCAATTCTATATACTTCCTATTCTTTATCACTATTACTACTACATCTCTGTATGAAGAGAGAAAGCCCTTGAAAGATTAATAATAAAATTTCCTTTTGAACATATCATTTGGGAACTCACTTCCATTCGATTTGGAAACCAACATTTTTGGAGTGTAAAACAAAAACAAAAAAAACAAAACAAAACAAAACAATAACAACAAAAAAAACCCCAACATTACCTGGTAGAAATGACTAACAGAAGAAAGCATTTTATATAGTAATATTCTAGTCAAATATCCCCTCCCTTCTAAGAATTGAGAAACAATAACAACAGTATATTATACATTTGATTTCTTTGTACCTAGCATTCCCACTGGAAGCAGACTCTTGGAGATACCAAGTATACAGAATGTCTGTGGGAGCAGAGTATACACTAATAATTGCAGAGGGTTCTACAAGAGCAGAATTTTTCATCTTTCTGAAATATTGTCTGCAGTGTATACATGCAAGTCTGCAGATTGTTAATACAACCCTACCTGCTCATTCCATTTAAGAAACATGAGGCTGAAATGGAATTCTGCATGAGATTAATGGAGAAAAGATAATGAAAATGCGACTTCCATACGCAAGTCATCTGATCTGGAAAGAGATGGAAATTGATCTTGTAGAACAGCAGCCTCTCACTCGCAAGCATTTATTTCCTTTCAACCTGGAAGCAGCTATGCATTAGGGAAGGAAAGACAGGTTTCTGTGAAGAGAGTGTACAATTGGTGGGACCATGGAAATGATGCTTTTCTTGGGAAAATGTCTACAGTGTAACAAAGAATATAAAAGACCAATAATATTTATCCACTGTAACAGTGTGTATATATTCTATTCAACTGGACACCAGTATCAACTTGGAGATATTTTGATCTTAACAATTAAATGATACACAGAAGATATTACAAATTTTAATCATGCAAAGTAATTCAATACATGATCCATTCTAGCAGGGAATATAATCAGTTAAATGGTGCATTTAAGGAACCAAAAACATTGAATGATTAGATACCCATGACATGTTCTTAGAGCTTCAAAAAGCATGAAAAACATGATGGATTTTATGATATTTATAGAGTCAAAATGTTTCCAACATTGCCATGTGTTAGTTTTTATTTTTAAAAACAAAAATATTAGAAAATATACCCAAATATCTATCTTTTATAAACCTCCTGAAAGCAAGGAGGAAAAACAGTCTGTCCCACCCCTGACAAAGAGCTTCGGCTAAGGTGTGGATGTAGAAATAATGACACAATTCTAAATATGTATCACAAAATTTCCTAAATGCTTTCAAGTTATTTCTTAGTTGTTAGGCCTTAATGTGGTAGTTAGCTATATTCATCCAGGAGTTATTCTATTTGAAACACATTTGAGAGCACCTCAGATTTCAAAGCTAATTCATTTTAAAGCCACTTACTATATCTAAAGACACTTTAATGCTTTAAAGTAGAAAAATAAATATATTTGCACCAAAAATTAACTATAATTGAATTGAAGAATCATTGTATATGTTCTAGACCAACACTGATTTTGGAGAAATAATATAATTTTAATTAATTTGCTGACAAAAATCTCATAAAAAGTATGGAATTTTGTTTTTTCCTTATGAAAAAAGCACATAAAATAATAAACTTCCTAATAAGTAAATTTCTTGGTTTAATTACTTTTGAAAAATCATGATTACTTAGAGCTGTAAGCCCCAACCCAGTATGGTGGTCTATGCCTATAATCCAAGCACTTATAAGCTTGAGGTTAAAAGAAAAAAAAGTACAAGTTCAAAGCCAGAATGAGCTATCTAGTGAATCCCAGGACAACCTGGGCTCCCTCCCAACATCCACTCACACAGAAAATGATCAAAATAAGCAAAAACTGCAGCTTTCAACCTACCATCCATGAGGAAAACAAGACAGTGTGGAATTGTTGGAAAACCAGTCTGTCCAGTTTTCTGTGTTTGGATTTAACATCCTGAGGTAAGTCCTCAGGCAGCCCTGTGACATCATGATCTATGCAGCGCTGCCATTTTGAAATCCATATGAGCTACTATTACTTAAAACTCTCAGAAACCTCCTAAATAGTCAATGATAAAATATTTTAAAGATCAGAGTTTACCCGTGTGTTCCAATATATACTAATTCTCTAGCACAGGAAAATATTTGTAAGACCGGAAGAGTCTGGCAACTGAAGCCCCAGAAAGACTGTTATCTAAATGTCAAAGATTTCCTTCTATGGACTAGACTGAAGAGATAAAATTGTAACTTGTGAACCCTTGAAAGATATAGTATGATGTCTTCAAAATGACTTTAACTACAGAATATAAGCTATTTTTTTCTATTTTTAGTTCAGAGTTCCTCCCGGTCTAGTATTTTGCCAGACACATGGTGAGAAAATAAGGTTCAATAATCATGCTATATACAACAGCAAGATTTAAAGTCATTAAAATATATAAAAAAGTAATTTTTAATGAGCTAAGAAAATTATTTATGTCTTTCATATATGGCATATATTGTAGCCTACAATTTTGCATATAATAATTATAACAATATCATAGAGTTACATAAATCTATTTTATGAGGCATATAACTATCAAACAACTGTCCTTGGTGGCTTTTCATACTTTTAAATAGTCTATATTTTCTATTTACACTACATCTGAGGTTCAGATAGTAAACAGGACAATTAACACCCATGATTCTTTTATAAACCGTTCTTTAAACTTTGACTTCTCTGTTACATTTTTACTTGTTCTCTCTGATGTGTCATAAATAATTCTAAAAACACTCATAAGTGTTTTTTAAACATAAAGAAATGGGACTTGAGTGTGAGATTGTGTCTCCCAGTAATATCAGAAGCTACTACACACAAAAAGTTTCACTATCATGACTGCCCAGATATGATCTGAACAAGAATGACAATAATGGACATGCCAAATTGAACAAGGGAAGTTCTTCAATGCCACAACCCTGCACAAAGATCTATAGGCAGTTGAGGGAAGCTGGGAGTGGGTGTGACGGCCTTCCTCAGGGATGGAAACATCTATTGGTTTCCAATACCAAATGATCAGCCCTGAAAACACACATAAAAGTAACATTATACACATTGAACATGTTACATTTAGGATTATATGTGTACATACATATACAAATGTAACAACAATTATTGAAAAAGAGGTTATGAGTCTGAAGAAGAGCAGTAAAGGGATATAGGAAGGTTTGGAGGGAGAAAAGGGAGAAATGTTAAAATTTAAATAAAATATTCAAAATAAGAGAGAGAATAAAGAATGATTTTTGCATCATACCTACGGCTCTGACTTCCCATTTATTATACACTAGAACTTCTGCCAGTGAAATATAATATCTTCTAAAGCAAGGAGGCAGATGGATTCAGTCTTGGACTCCTTATCCAATGAAATTGTAAACATACATGTAAAAGAAAAGTAAGTGACCATGGAAGACTTAAAATACTCCAGGTAACTTACTTATCATGTTTCCCTTGGAAACCTAAGGGGTGATGTACTTCATCAGATGAGGATAAGTCGAAAGTGAGGAGCAGTATTTAAACAACTTAGGGAACCCTAAGGAACTGGGGCCATGTGACTAAGCCAAGAACTGTCATGAGCTCATGGAATAGGAGGGGAAGACACCAGGATGTACCCAGATGTGATTAACTGCAAGAGGGTTTGTACATGGTTCAGTGAGATGAGGGCCCACATTGTTGGGAGATGTACCAAAAACGAGGTCAAAACTAACCAAGTGTTTACTGGTTAAGTTCATGCTAAAAGAAAGCTATCTAATAAAAGAAACAATAAGTCCTGTCGTTATTGTAAAACTCATATCAATATAGGTACACAGACTATTCTTTAGTTGATGTGGTGTGTGTGTAAAACTATGAGAATGGTGCAAGAGTAAAATTAAAGTGTAGCTTACTTAATATTTCACATTAAAGGTCCAATCTAGCTCCATCCATTTTCCTGCAAAATTCAACTTGTTTTTTTCTTCTGCTGTGTAGTACTCCATTGTGTAAATGTACCACAATTTCCTTATCCATTCTTCAGTTGAGGGGAGCTAGAAAACATCATTTTGAGTGAGATAACCCAGACACAGAAAGGCAATTATCAAGTGTACTCACCCATAAGTGGTTTTTAAACATAAAGCAAAGAAAACCAGCCCACAAATCACATTCCCAAAGAACCTAGACAACAATGAGGACACTAAGAGAGACATACATAGATCTAATCTACATGGGAAGTAGAAAAAGATAAGATCTCCTGAGTAAATTGGGAGCATGGGGACCTTGGGGGAAAGTTGAAGGGGAGAGGGGAGAAGCAGGGAGGGGATCAGAGAAAAATGTAGAGCTCAATAAAAAATAAATAAAATATAATTATAATATTTTGATAAAGTATATGGTTATCTGGGTTGAGCTGTCATTACAGCTTAGCCCTTCGATGTCTACATGTTCCACCAACTTTTAAATAATCTTACTGGATGGGCTTAAAGGCTGGATTCTAGAATTTTTTCATTTTGATAGACAAATTATTACATCAGCTGATGTGCCCAAGGTTTGAGTCAAGTGACTTCAACCTAAATTTAGAGAAGTATAAACAAGTTAGGTGACAGAGGCTGCATCTACTCAAACACTTCTATTATGTACAGCATTCACAATAGAAATATTATATCAGAAGAAACTTCTTCATTAATGTTTGCCTTTCCCTTAGAAATACCATGCTATTTATGGAGTTCATTGTTTAGTTTTCTTTTGTTTTCTTGTTTTGATTTTTTTATATTGCCTTGGGAATAAGTAATATTATGACTTTATTGCTTAAACTTTTGGAAAATTAAGAGTGAATTGAGGCAATCTTTTATTCTAGTTATGTTATATTCCTTCCTGAGGAAATAGCTCAAAATAAAATTAGCTAAAGCAGAGAAGGTGTGGGTAGAAATAATGCACTTAATAAAAACAAATTTGAAGAATTGTCAAGATTTTTCCCACCACACTTATATCCCTAGGCATAAAAAAAGGTTAGAGATTAAATCTCTAAATGAGAAAGTAAAATATGATTTCTAGCCTTAAAAATATGTTCAAGCTAGTCATGGCAATGAAGCTTGTGAACATGGGGTTAGGGTTATTTTGCTTTGCTGCTAAAAGGAGCTACAATGAATACTTATGCCACTGTAGCTAGATCACTGTCAGAATATAATTTGTGTTCATGGTTATACACATATATTTTTGCTTCAAGAAACATAGATTCCTTAAAAAGTTTTTATTGAAGAAATAATTTTGATACCTACCACTACCTCCCAGAGATAGCTGTCTTGTTCAACTTGACAATCGTATTATTTCTGGGCATCTTACTTTTGATTTTGATGGGAAACCAAACATCTGTCTACCCCTTTTTGTGGTCTCAACAGAATTTTTTTATTGGAAAAAATCACAAGGAGATTCATTCAAAATGGCCACATTTAGAAGAGAGACCAAGTTCTCCATCTTACAAAGCATAATTAACATATTTAAGATCATTCTATGTGGGAGCTTGTCTCTTAGAGAAAGACTCACAACTAAAATCTATGTTTTAAAACATTTTAAACAATCCCATCAATAACGAGTGAGGATTCTTTATTCCCCACATCTAACCTAGCATTTGTTGTCACGTCATGGTATTTAAAATGTCAGTTTCTTCTTCTTACAATAAATGAATTTGTTTGAGGCGGCAATGAGAAAAAGAAAGGGGAGTATATACAGTACCCATTCTGGGTTATTCCCTCCTTGGCGGAGGCAGATTGATGAAGTGAATTTAGACCCAACTCATTAGCGGCCTTCTGAATAATGAGAGCTCAGTTATGGGTTGGGAATCCGGGTCTGCTTAATGGCATTTTATCCCAGGTTGATGCAAAAGGCTTTCACCTGCCATTGAGGCCGGAGAAGGTGGGGGAGATGTAGCAGCTGTGGGGTCATCCGGCAGCATGAGGAAATTTCTGCCTTCAGGGCCAGGCAGACATTGAGGTTCTTCAGTCCAAGGGAACCATGGCAGAGGAGTAGCCTCCCAAAGCACAAGTGGAGCAGATGGGGAAGCAGCACATGTAACCCTAGCTGTGACCATGCTCTCCTCAGCAGGTTTCATGGGGCTTGAACTGGCTGTCTCTCCTCATCATCGGAGGCTGTGGAGAGATCAGACAGGGAACAGGTGGAGGGGATGGAGAGGTTGCCCACTTTTTAGAGCAACAGTCAGAGAGAAGATGGCAGTCAACAGCGGTGGAAAACTCTGTCAGACCTTCATAGTCTATGCTTAGTGGGGGACTTTTATGATTGTTTAGGCCACAGCCATATGACCACATGGTTTTTCCAGACAAGGTATGGTATTTGGATGCTGAGCCTTCGTTACCCCTCCTGGGGGATCATCTCTTAGGTTGAGGTGCCAGGTGAACCAAAACAGAAAAAAAAAAAAGTGCTTTTCTAGGGAGATGGGCAGACAAACATGACAGACAACAGAAAAGAAGGAAAGAAATGGGTCCCAATGCTTTCCTGCCAAAGGGGCCAAAACCACACAAAATTGAGCAGCCTTCTCACTGAAATACACCATCCTGGGGACACTGTCCAAATGTGAGGAGAGGGAGATGATTAGGACCTGTTCAGGTGCTAGATGTTGCTGGCTCCTAACAGCTCCCTTGGGGGAGGGGGCTGAGAAGGCACAGCATCAATAACATAAACACCAAACGTTGGGTAAAAGGCAAACAGCAGACTTGTTTATTCAGCAATGGAAAGACTCTTATATACCCTCCTTCCAGCATTCAGACTGCGTTCTAATCCATTGACATGGTTTGGTTTTTCCTCATTGGCTAGGCATGATCAGGACCTCTCACAGTGCCTGATGCCAGGCCCTCAGACTGACTCCAGGTTGACTCATCTTTCTGTCTTGTAGGCCTTATCTTCCTACAAGTACCCAGGTCTAGTGAAGTCCTGGGTCTCAGAGGAGAGCCTACAGCAACTACTTTACTAACCAAGCATAATCCCTAACTACATTCAGTGTTTTTCTTTATACCCACTAATGCGTGTAGTCCTTTCCCTTAAGAAAACCTCTTTTTATAACAAATGAAGACCATTACAGAGAACTACAACCAATCAAAGCAGAGTTGTGGAGTCTACCCTTGACTGACACATCTATACCATAACTCTTGAACCCAAGACTCAGGGAACATTGCAGAAGATGTGGGGGGGGGGGGATTTGTAATATCCAGGGGACAAGGGGGTTTGCGGTGAGATTGTGTCTCCTAGAATCGTCAGCAGAAATGCCCATAAAGTCTCACCACATGAGTGTTTAAACATAAGCTGAACAAGGACAGCAGCAATACAAATACAAAGTAAACTAAATCAAAGTGTCCATCAGCCTTAATCCTACACACAGGGAACTATAGGTAACTAAAAAATGCTGAAAGGAGAGATAGTCTCCCCTAGGGATATACCAACTGGTTACCCAATACCAAATGGTCAGCCCTGAAAACTTACATTCAAGTTACATTATGCAGATTCAGCAGGGTTTATTTGTGTACGTAGGAAAACTTGTGAGTGTGAATGTGAGTGTGTGTGTGTGTGTGTGTGTGTATTTGTGTATTTAACAGCAACTAATGAAAAGAAGGTCCTGAATTTGAAACAGAGCAAGAAGGAAAATGTGGTACAGTTAGAAGGGAGGATGAGAAAGCTAAAAATGATGTTAACTATGATCTCAAAGAGCAAAGGAACTGATTTTAAAATGAATTAAACTTGAAACTTCCAGTTCAGTCAGTGGCACACATGACACACATGACATACATAACATAACAGGATACACAACAGACCAGTTTTCCCAGCTAAATTCTGTGAGTACTGTGAACTTTACAATTGAGCATATTTTATACTTTTTTTTTAATATAATGGAGGTTATTGGAAATATACACAGATGATTGTAATTTATACTATAGATTCCCCTTTGGTTTATCCAACTTGTCTACCATTGTATTTTCATTTTTCCTTCTGTCTCTATTTTTTTCCTATCTTACATGGTATTCTGTAATAAAATTTTGTAATATGTTGTAAGAAATAAAATCTTTCGTGCTCTCTCTCCTTCTGCTCCTGATTTGGACCTGGAGATTTCTGTCCGGTGCTCCAATGTGAGTCTCTGTCTCTGTCTCCTTTCATCGCCTGATGAAGGTTAATATTCAGGAGGATGCCTATATGTTTTTCTTTGGGTTCTCCTTATTTAGCTTTTCTAGGACCACTAATTATAGGCTCAATGTATGATCCTACTGCACGCACTGGCTTTGTGGGAGCCTAGGCAGTTTGGATACTCAACTTGCTAGACCTGGATGGAGGTGGGGATTCCTTGGACTTCCCACAGGACAGGGAACCCTGATTGCTTTTCGGGCTGAGGGGCGGGGACTTAATTGGGGGAGGGGGAGAGAAATGGGAGGTGGTGGCGGGGAAGAAACAGAAATCTTTAATAAATAAATAAATTAAAAAAACAAAAATAAAAATAAAAAAAAGAAATAAAATCTTTTAGAATTTTAATCATACCTGTTTAATAATAATTGAAGGATATTATAATCATCATGATTTTTCAGATTAGAACATCTTAAAATAATTTAATATTTCAGTACATGGAGAAAGAATCTTGGTCAGAAAGTTTACTGGACTCTTAGAGCAAATCATTTCATATTTACCTTCTAAGTCTCTCCTCTATCAAACTGTGATTTTTCAAAGATAGTAGAAGGCTCGAGTCTTATAAAATTGCTTTAGTCACTTTCTTGATTAGGTACCATTGCTAAAGAACATTTATAGCATACTGGCCGGTCCTGGTTTTTTGTATATTTTAATTTTTTCTGCAAGACTTCTCACAGATCTCCACAATAAGGCAAAACTCACAGCTGTTCCCTCCATTTCAGGAAATCCCACATATCATAACTTCTTTCAGCTGTGGGGTAACAAGGGTGAAAATGTTTAAGAACATATATATATATATATATATATATATATATATATATATTTCAAGTCCGTATTTTTTTTTTACTTTGAGTTTTGAAGCAAGGGCACTGCTACTACTTTCATGAGTAGAACAGCGGCTATAAGCATGACTCACATTCAGACCCACACTGATAGACGTGGCTCACACTGTACCATTGAAGATGCTTTACTTGCCATTTCTTCATTACAACTGAGCATGTGATGTAAATCACGCTGAAGATACCAAGAAAATGATGAACATAAACTCAAATTCTTAGTAGTGCCAAGTGGGTGAGCAAATCGTGGTGATGGGCACCACAGCTAGTGCCCATACATCCTAATCGGCAGACTTATTCGAACATAAAAAGAAAAGGAATAATTCTGTAGCCAAAAAAGACTCAAATATCCTTGGTTTTCCTATAACAAACATAACTTACATTCAAGGATGACTGCAAAGTAGAATATTAAAGAACAGAGCTCTGTTTGTTTAAAACTTATTTAAAATTTTCATTTATATGTACAATATTTACATGTTACCCCTTTGTTTTCCCCCTCAGTTCATTCCATGCAGTCCCTAGGCTCAAATTCCTGTCTTTTTCCCTTTAATTATTGTTGTTATATACACACACAGACACTCATGCTTACACACACACACATACACACATACATGCACATACACACATACACATAAATTAATAAATATATAATTACAGGCCTCACCCCTAGGAAAGACTAATTTTCTCTTTCTTGGCACTCATCCATTACTTGTAGCTCTTCATCCAAGGATGGGGCCTTGTGAGATTTTCTCTATCCATAATGTCATGTCAATTTGTGTTTTAATCGTGCAGGTTTTATTTAGTGGACAATATGTTGAGATTCCTTGGTCACCGGTTCCCTGTCATCTATAGAAAACACAACCTCACAGCAGATGTTCTGATCCTCTTAGAAACTTCCTGTCCACTCTTCCAAGTTGTTCCCTAGGGCTACGTTGGAGAGACTGTGTTTTGGGGCCACAGTTAGTTGCTTTCTGCACTTTGACAAGTTGTGCCTCTCTGTGATGGTCTCTATCTGTTGCAAAAAGAAAACTCTTTCATTTTGGGTAAGATCTACATTTAGCCTACATTAATAAAGATAATGATTTAAAATCCAGTTAAGAATTCTACAGATGTAAAAAAGCATAAGGTGCTATGCAGAGTACAAGTAAGAAAAGCAGTCAAAAGTCCTATTCAACTCTGACACCTACAAATCACAACAATGACCAAGATGAACTAGTATCCCTAAAGGGGCAATAATGGTACTTTTACCTTGGTGGTAACTAACGGCTCTCTAATTGGACTGGAGTTTGCTCAGCAGGAGAGAGTTCATACATAGTAGTGTAAACTGCAAACCTAGCCAACAATCTGTGGTTGTTGAAGTCATGATTCCTAAACAAAAATCTACTACAGTGACTGTCCTAATCCAAAAGTTATTTCTTACCTCAATGAATAGTATTTACTGTGGTTTGACCGAGTTTGCACATATCTAAACTTTGCCTTAGCAAATAATGACTCAAAGAAGAAGTGTCATGTGAAAATCAATCATACAGAAACATGGGTCTTGTAGGAAGATGAGAAAACCCGGACTCCTTTATGCAGTGTAAAAGTTTATGAATGTGGGAATATTCACAAAAAAGCTGTGCACTAGTGCAACACATGAATCAGGATTCTGGTCACCAGGAGGAGCATCCTTAACATTTCCCATTAAGACAGGGAAGTGGAGGCACATATTGCATCTGATACATATTTAAATTGCTATCTATTATTTACATTAACCACTTCCTTTATCTGCTAATACTCCAAAACAGTCCAAAAGAATTATACCATCTTTCTCTTTTTTACATATTGAAGTAACTCACTTGGGCAAGGGCAGATGAACAGACCCAAATCCCACAGCTAGAAAACAAAGAAGAAATTCTGGAACCTAGATTCCTAACCCCTGGTAGGTGACTGTTTTCTCCCCTACTTATGGTTCTTGCTAGTTCTCTCTAATAATAAAGTAGTTTGCATGCTTAGGTTTAGTAGGTTACACATCTTAACTTAACTTATTGGAAACCCCTTCAAATCTGCAGAAGGAATTATTTATGGTCTCAATGCCATGGATTTAAAATCTGGACATTTTTCTACTACATGCATTTAACAAGGTTGCCATCTTCTCAAAGGTAGTGAAAAGAGCTTGGGCATGTGTTACAATATTCTCTACACTTAGGTAGATACAGATAATTTATGTCTCAGTAAAATTTCATGCAGGAGTCACTAGAAAATCATAATAGAAATGTTCCTCATGAGGTAATAATGAGAAAAAGCTTGAGAAACGTTGTTTCCCTCCAAAGGTCCACTGACATTCTTTTCCTCATGCTGTACAGAATTATTTATCACAATGATGCACACAAATATTTTATACCATGTGAAAATTCACAAGTAAATGTCCATAGACTTGATGTGACATACAGCTATTATTTAAGTCATGGTCGAAGTTGCAAACATAAATTCAAAATGTAAAACATTCGTTTTTCATGTCTCCTTGCTACAATTTGATTATATTTCAAAGGGAAAAAAAAGGTATTTAAAAGGTAAAGTATTTGAATCATGGAAGATCCTGTCACACTGGCAGGTCACATCTTCCACTCATCAACTGTGGATCCTCTCAACCATCTTTACACCTTTAGAAAAATGACCTCCTTTTCTGCTTGAATGGCAAGGTATAAGTACCTTGGCCTGCAGCCAGCTATTGTACTGACTTAGACCACATCACACAATTGTCTGGCTGCCACCTTCTTTAACAGAAGGTTTCTAAAGGCTGTTTGTGATTATATCCCATTAGGAGATAAGGAAAAATAACAAGTGTCTGTTTTATATGAACTGAAACCACTTCACTCTAAGAAACAGAGTAAAACCGTGACATGTTGTATTAATCAGCAAGACTCCACTGCAAAATGTTTTAATTTGGGGGGTTTTGCTAAGCCTTGTCTCCTTAGGCGGCATAGAACAGTTGAACCAATAGCAATGAGGTTCCCTACTTCGAATTCACATGTCTGATATGTAAATAAGCCACCAGCATGAAGTGTCTCCATTTTAATACCTGGGGGAGGAAGGAAACTTGAGTTTGGGATTGAATCCAAACCACTCGAGTATGGATGAGGAAGAGAAAGAAGGAAGGACCACATAGGGGACCAATGGTTGCGCAATTCAGACCTGTGTCTAGGCCGCCCTGAGATCCAGATGAACTTTTGATTCTCCTGGCAGGACCTTTAGCAGGGCAGCGGAGCTACTAGCCAATAGTAATCTCCTGTCTTTGCATGCATCTTTCCCACTCTGCTGCTCTGTGGCAACACATACACAGACTGAGGTTATAGTCATCGTCGGCAGGAGGGACGAGAGACTGAACTCGTAGGGTTATTAAGATTTTGTTCACTCCGACTATCTATTAATTTTATTTCTTAACTATACATTATTATAAATGAACTGAACAAATATAATGCCTTAAACAAGAGCAGAGATTCATTTAACAAAATTGACCTTAAATTTATATCAATAGACTTCCACTGTTTCTCTGATCTTTCAGGATTTTACCCCTGATATCTGACTCCTAATTTTTATTGATAAAGATGAATTAGTTAATGTTTCATCTGACCCACTAAAATATGCTTAATAAACAGAAAGGGTTAATTAAGACACCTAGATATAGTAGGGTTTTTTTTTTTGTTTTGTTTTGTTTTGTTTTGTTTGGTTTGGTTTTTCGAGACAGGGTTTCTCTGTGGTTTTGGAGCCTGTCCTGGAACTAGCTCTTATAGACCAGGCTGGTCTCGAACTCACAGAGAACCGCCTGCCTCTGCCTCCCAAGTGCTGGGATTAAAGGCCTGCGCCACCACCACCCGGCTATAGTAGTTTTTTTAACTTTATTTTTTTAATGCTAATGAAAAGGAAATGGCAGCTGTGGAGAAAGTTAAAAGTTGTAACCTTTCATTTTTTATTTAGACAAAAGGGGAAATGTTGTACAACATTAACTGAAGATGTGTTACATTTATTTATGCTGTGGAATATTTGTTTAATGATGCAAGAGTGTGTTGCATTCTTTTATGTTGCATTTTTTAACTCTGTGAAGCTGTGTTACTTTGCCTGCCTAAAACAACTGATTGATCTAACAAAGATCTGAATGGCCAATAGCTAGGCAGGAGAGGGATAGATTGGGATGCTAGCCAGAGAGAATAAATAAAAGGAGAAAGAGAGAAGGATTGAGGACCAAGAAGAGAAGGAGGAGAATGTCAGGGACAGCCACCCAGGTTCACAGTTAGCCACAGAGTAAGAAGTAAAGAAAGGTATATAGAATAAAGGTAAAATCCCAAAGGCAAAGGTAGAAAGAATAATTTAAAATAAGAAAAACTGGCTAGAACCAAGCAAAGGCTGGGCATTCATAGGTAAGAATAATCCTTCATGTGATTTATTTGGGAGCTGGGTGGTGGGCTCCCAAAAGAACCAAACAGTAAAAAACTAACTACAGGATGGATCATCTATGGCTGTATGCCAAAGACTGGTACAACAGAATCCTGAGGTAGATCTATTCCCAATTTTCTGAGGAACTGCCATTTTGATTTCCATAGTAGCTATATAAGTTTTTAAAGGTTTTTTTCCCCATAGATAACCAGAGTGTTATAGCTAAATTGCTGCTCAGATCATACCAGTCTATATTTTAAGAGTTATTGGTGACTTGAAATTATTAGGCCTGTTCATATCCCAATATCTGAGTTGGGAGTCTCAAAACCACCTGTTACTATAGATTCAGGGGATCTGACACCCTCTTTTCTTATATGTCACCTGTATATACATGGAAGACATTCTTTCTCACAAATAAACATATACAAAATGTGGGAATAAAAAAAAAGATTTTGTTCACTCCGTCTGAAGAATACATTACCTTTTCTTGTTGGTAGCTACATGACACTTTTCCTATGTGTTTTTTTAGAATTTCTCTAGTTCACTGAAAGTTTATCTAAAGTAATATTTGTCTGTTGCTCCTTTGTTCTACCCATGAAGCCCAGTAACTATGGGAAGGCTAGGGCTGAAAGTCATAAGATAATCTATGTTCATTAAAGTCCCCTTCTAGACAACATTCATTTTACACACAAACTCAGGGGGGAAATGTTTTCTAAAGTTCTTTAAGAGGTAACAGGCTCAGAGTAGATCCCTGGATCCCCTAATGCCCTGGGCAGCACATTTCCCTAGTGAGTGTCTTTCTTGTTACACCACTGCAATAAAGGCCCCTCACTACCCAGAGCAATTATCCATGACCCTCTCCTCAGGGGCATTGTCCTCACGTGGTCTCTCTCCTCTTGTGACTCAACTTCTTTATTCTCAATCTATGCTGCACCGTGTTCCGTTGCCATCAGGGCCTCTGCCCTAGCCCTTCACCTCAAGCCCATGCTCTTCCTTGTCCCTATATATACCTTCCTTTCATCATCACCTTCTGCCATCCTTCCAAATTACTCCCCTAAAGGGTATCATTAATGCAGAGGTTGCCAAGTCAATTTCTTTCATCCCTGTTTTCTCCACTATGCCCTGTGTGTTTCTCCACTCTTTACTCACATTCATCAGAGATACATCCTCTTCTCCCTGCCTGCGGTAAGCATTGGTGGTATAGATGGAGACTTGATTCCCATTGTTTTGAAGCCTTGTTTTGAAATTCTTTGACCCATGAGCACATCTTTCACTATATAGGCCGATTTTCCTCAAGCCTTTCCATATTTCCCTTCTGTTGTTGTCATTAGGTTTTGTTCTTGACTTTGTCAACACAAATCTGTATACTTGTCTTTAACCATACACCTATTCTGTTAATCTGAATTTCCAAATGTCTACTCTACACACCTCTTACCAATTCTTCTGGCAATTCTTCACATCCCACTGCCCCCAAATGAAATCATGATCTTGCTAACTTTTCCTGCTCCGTGACTCCTTCTCTAATGTTCCCTATCTATTATAAGGCTATACTAAAAATATATGTGCACTAGTCCACACATGTGGTATATATCTTTAATTTACCTTCTTTCTTTATTCAATATATATTATATTGAATGTATAGTCTAATTAAATTATATATAAATTAACTTTATTTGTATTTAAATTGTATGTTTAATTATATGTAATTAAATTAACAACCTATCAATTAAATATATATTTATATGTGCACATAGTTTTAATCCTGGAGGGGACTTTCCCTAACTATTTTACATATGTATCCCTGCCACTACAGTTTCCTTCTTTTGGTCCAGTTACTCAAATCTTTCACTGATGTGAGTACCCTGAACATCTTATGTTCATTTTTCTAATCAGCTTTCACCAATCTTGACAAAGCAAAAAGGGAGTGATGGCTCCTAAAACCCTATTTTTACATTGACTTTTTCTGATACAAAGCAAGTTCTTTGAGGGTAGCTATGCTTGGCTTTGCTGGCTAATCCTTACATTCACCATGACTAGTTCAGTGCTTTACTGAACTAAACATAAACATAAACATAAACTAAACATGGGTCTTTTTTTTACATAAAGAGAGGGTTAAGTTTAACTGAAATGAATAGATCCACTTTGAACATATTTACATTCAAACATTTTATTCTGGTTAGTTTTTACATAAGTATTGCAGATTATTAGTTGTTAAATATAATAATACAATTTACAGAATATCAGCAGACTTCACTCATATTCCACCCACCATACTTGGAGCCCCATATATGCTTTCTTTCTCTCCTCTCACCTCTCTCCCTTCCTCTCTCTCTCTCTCTCTCTCTCTCTCTCTCTCTCTCTCTCTCACACACACACACACACACACACACATAGACACACACCTCAGTTTTAAACTTTAATATAAAATCAGTTTTCCTCTTGAATGTCAATTTTTCTTTATATATCTTTGTTTTTACACAGACAAACTTGGGAAATAGAAAGTCATGCTTGCTAATCAAATAGGCACATGATCTAGCTAGGTAACACTCCTCACAATAGACAGACACATTTTTTTTTTTTTTTTTTG
>NC_022022.1:24195850-24210850 GCF_000317375.1 Microtus ochrogaster | reverse complement strand
GCTCTATAGACCAGGCTGGTCTCGAACTCACAGAGATCTGCCTGCCTCTGCCTCCCGAGTGCTGGGATTAAAGGCGTGCGCCACCATCACCCGGCTGGACAGACACATTTTTATAACAACTACTTTGCAATTAGGGGTGTCTGGGATAAATTTCCTATTGATTTTGGAAAATAAGTGAAAGGCTATTATTAGAGATTACAATTTGTCTTAAAAATTAATATTTCTTTCTGAAATGAGTATAGTTGTGGGAGTGAAATTGTATCCTTCTTGCTATTTTGGGTAAAGGAGTTGTAAGCATTTCTTTTATGATCTTCAATTTGTGCGTGCTATTTATAATAGTTGTGAAAGTTGATGGCTATAGTTAGAAAAAACTGACATCTCGTATGTTTGTGTTGATGGTTCTGGACAAGGAAGAAACAAACATTTTCTTGCAAGAGAATTGATTATAGCCATATGATCTTTGTGTCATTTTGTGATTAACAGCAGACAGAGAATTCTCTGCCCACCTAATAAAGAAGCTATACCATTCGAACAGAACAAAGACCTTGGACATCTACTGCTCACAGCATCAGGTACAAATCACAGACACGTCCTTCCCAGGTTCTGGTGTCTGTGTGTAAAAGCTGCGAGGCTACAATGTCATACAGGCACTGCCTTGACACATTGTTGACAGGAACTGCCAAGCACCTCCGCCTCATCTCTCATACAATAAAGCAATGGAGTTGGAAATGATCTCCAACATGACACTGGTTACACTTTTTCTTTTCAGCTGGAGCACAGATATCCTTCCATTTGTGCCATCTTAGCTAGCTCAAAGATGCCTTTTCAACATTTCTTTAGTTCTAGGAAATGCAAATAAAAGAGGAAAATGAGCAGCTGTGAAACCACTATAAACATGTGTCATCCATCTCATACTAAACTCATGCTTTTGTTGAAGGTTTGGGATATCTGTCTTTTCTTTTTCTAACATCTTGGTACATAAAACCCAAAGGTGGACTTGTTCAAGAAGACGATCGTTATTAACACAAGCAATACATGGTTTAGGTGAGTGATCATGGTAAAGAACAGAGTTCTAACAAATGTTTACTCTGTGGCTTATTTATGAATTTGTGGATCATTCCATATGAACATGGGTTTGCCTAATTTGTCCACACCATATTGGGAAAGTGAGACTTCCCAGAATCAAAATTTCACCATGATCTTCCTAAATCAAGATTGCTATTATTTAGTAGAATTCTCCTTCCAAATATAAATGATACCTTGCACACCTTGGACATATCCCTGCAAAGTATCACATATCAGGGAGTCTTCAGGATGTTATAATTCAATGCTGTTTCTAAGGGTACTGTATAATATGCTCTCTCTGCATCATTTGATTCCAAGTGCCATTAGATAACTTCATTTTAAAATATATTGTTTCTTTTCTTTCTTTCTTTCTTTCTTTCTTTCTTTCTTTCTTTCTTCCTTTTTTTTTTTTTTTTTTGGTTTTTTGAGACAGGGTTTCTCTGTGGCTTTGGAGCCTGTCCTGGAACAAGCTCTCTTAGACCAGGCTGGCCTGAAACTCACAGAGATCCACCTGCCTCTGCCTCCCAAGTGCCGGGATTAAAGGCATGTGCCACCACTGCCCGGCTCTAAATATATTTTAAAATAGCTAGCAGAATAATACACAATTATTAGTGTATATTATTGTATCTTCTAATAAACAATCACCTTGCAGAATACCTGTAATGACTTTCCTGTTCGTGTCTTTTCGAGGAGGGATCACATCATGTAAACTTCTAATTAGAATCTTTTCTGAAATCAACTATTGACTATTTCAGATTAGCTAAAGGCAATGAACAAGGACTCAGCCTCATGATGCATTGTGAGTAGATAGAAATAGCAACAAATGTTCTAGTTCACCCAGGACTTGAAATAAACTGAAAAGAGAGAAGTTTCTGTCTCCTGTACATCTTACAAATGAAAGGAAGTTGTGAGATAAGCCGTGCGTGTGCCCTCAACTACACAAACTGTGCACAAATACTCACATTAGAATCTGAGCAGCAGAGCAATGTGACGGTGTTTGACAGAACTGAGCCATCTGAACTGGCATCCCTATTTGTGTTCTTCTAACTATTGGAAATTGGTGGGTTTGAAGAATTAATTCAGGCAGGAAATTGCATTTTTGAAACCAGGTTCATGACAACATGGAAATTATTTTACCATTCATTCTCCTTCTCCCATTTTGGCAGTCGGTCACAGGCCCTGCGCCTGGTAGCTTGTACATCACTTGAGATATAAAATCTGTATTTCTGTTAATTTGATTGTTTTCTCTTCTGTTGAAATTCTTTCCCCTAATGATTTCTTGCTGATATGTCCTAACTCCCTTATTTTAGGAAAAAAAAATATTTTACCAAAATTGATAACTTTTCATATACATAAATCTTAAAATATTGCTTTAATTTCTACCTTGTGTTTGTTAGACAAATATATGGATGGGCCAGCCTTGAAGCCACCCACATCCTGGTCTACACTGAGCAGAAATCAAGCTTCCCTTATGAAACAGAATCAATTCCACATCCTCTGCGCCACACATTGAAATTCTTGCCTTTTTTTAGCTAGTCTGTATGTCAGCTCTTTCTTTTTTATTTATTTATTTTTTTTTGTGAACTTGCGGCCTCAGATGTTAGTTAAGTTTTACTATTCTTCAAAAGCATTGATTTGAAAAACATGCGAATGGAAAATGAACATGCTAAACTAATTAGGATATGCAAATGCGGTTGAGAGGGACTGCTTTTTAAGTGAATCATACTTATTTGAATATACAAATAAAAGAAAATTTGTTTCAGTAACAATCTGGAAGTTAGTTCATGTGGAACAAATAAGGGCTTAAATTATAAGGATTAACTTTTCAGGATCTACTTTACAGTTCACCTTTTTAATGGGACAAAATGAGGAGTTGAGGCAGAGGCCATGTTAGCATGGCCACCGAGTACTTACTGTGGTCTTGTACTCATTTGGAGGGAACTCGGTGGACACTGAGGAAAAAGTCTCATGGGGGTTTTACTGATTTCTTTCAAGGTAGTTCAAAGACAAGCAGGTGGAAACCTCAAACAATGAAAAACGGACAAAAATATAATCACTGTTCTTTTAAAAATTATTACAAAGCAAGGGATAGAGATTTGGAATGTTGGTTCCCAGAGTCTCGTTTTTGATGCAAAATCAGAGAATTAGACCAAAGACAATGAAAGAATAAATGTTGAGTATACTTTAGATTGAAACTACATCCCATAGGCCGATGCTATAGCTAATATTTAGGAATCATTTCATATAGATAAGAGAGATTAGGGTTCATCAAGTTATGGTTAAGTAGTGAAATACGCTATATGCCTAAAGATATGATTCTAGAGCACTTACCACTCAGTCAGCAAATGACCTGATTGAGTGGTGAGTGACCTGGAATTTTTGTAGGATTCTATTGTTATGTAGTTCCACATTTAATTAAAAGTATACTTTCATGCTTCTTAGGAAACAATTCTAGGACCTATATTAGATGAACAGCTCTTAACAACTTCGATAGTATTTATTTTTCATTCAAGCAATCAATACTTGTGAAGCTATGAGTATGTGTCCGTCATGCTTAAGCTAGAGCATAACAACACAAACATGGCATGCTTATTCCGGGAGACCAGAATGCAGAAGCTTCATTCTCTAGGAGAAATCCTATGTTGAGTTAAGATTACCTAACATGATATCTGAGTGAGTTGATATGTTGAGGAGTTTTCTACCTGGCAGGGTGGGGTGAGAGAAAGAAACAATATGGTCATACACAGAATACATATTCTCTCTTACTCTCTATCCTATGCATGTGCTCGTGTCTATGTGCATGCACCCCCCCCACACACACACTGGTACCTACTTAAATGCCAGTGGAATGAAGGAAATGGAAAATAGCTCACTTTCAATAGGAACTAGCTTACTGGTGTTTCCCCACAGCTTTCAGGGCCAGTCTTTGAGTCCATCTGAGAAATAGAAGTGAAGGGAAACAGATTGTAGGAGGGACTAGGGAAGCTCTCTTCACAGGTCCAGGTGAAGAGAAGCAAATGTAGGCAATATCCTTTCACTTACTGTCTTTTACTTTGAAATAGTCATGATTCTACTTGGGCTGTGGGAACAAGAGGGCAGGACTCATGTCATGGGGAAATTCACAAAAAGCCTTCGGAGAAGAATTCCAGCAGACCCATCATCAAACCAAATCATGTGGCAGAAACATTAGAAGAACATAAAGTGGGAAGGTGTGTATGTATTATGGGATACATAGACACACTACAAGGAACTCTAAGTGAAAACACTTGCAGAGAAGGAGGGACTTCGAGCCCTGGTGTTTGTTACAGGACTTAAAAATACCATTGAATATAGGCAAACTTGCTGACATGAAGTTTAACTCTGGTTGTTGAATGTGAAATTTTCAGAAATGAAATTTATTATTCTTCTATGGAAATGAAGGAAGAATGAAAGGGGAGGATGATTGGCATGCAATTTGATGGACCATAAGACTTTCTCAGTCTTTGGGAGAACACCCACAATGTCAGCTTAATCCAGTGTTAAGCAAGAGGTCATCTAGCTCTGCTGAATATTATTAGGAGGGCAAATGTGCCATCTCCGTACAGCAGTGGCATGAATTCCAGTTTATGCCTAGGTTTTCAAATAGAGGTCTATACACCAATGCCATGAACAGTTGAGGATGTTACTCGATCAGATTCCATTGAAGCCCTTATGTGTGTGTGAGTGGATGGGATTTACCTTAGATTAATTATAGACCTACCTATATTTATATGGCTGTTTCATTTGGAGTTCTACTTCAGGAGTCTGATGTTTAAAGTCTTTCCTAAGTGGGATCAACCTCAATCTTGCCTTATAGCAGTCACATGTGATGCAAAAGGAGAATTGAGACATAAAAGAAACAACAAAAAGCAAAATCTATCCCCTCTAAAATGTCATGAGGGCATCCTGAAAATGACTATCTAAGCATTTTTACACAACTCCCAGGGGCAGCACTATGTATGAATGGCTACCTAACCTAGATCTTTTCACAAAGCAAAAGCAGCTCTCTTTCTCTGTAGATATCACTAAGGGCTTCCTCTTGGCAAGTGAGGTGCTACTGGTTGGTCAGAACCCTAGGATCTGAGCCCAAACAGTTAGTTATCTGCTTTCTGTATTAGTTACTCTGCTGTTGCTGTAACAAAACAGCATGACCAAGACAGCTTATAAAAGAAAATGTTTAATTGGGCTTTTGACTGCAGAGGGTTAAAGTCCATGATTGCAGGGTGGCAGGAACATCTGAGAGCTCACATCTTCATCCACAAGGAAGAAGCAAAGAAACGCACACCAGTAATGGCTAGAGTCTTTGAAAACCTCAAAGCCTGCGCCTATTGACAACTCCTTCAAGTTCACATCATCTTAATCCTTCCCAAAGAGTTCCACCAAAGGTCGCCTATGTAAATCATTTTCATTCACACCATACTACTGCCCTATCCCAAGAACATGGGAAGGGAGAATACAGAAATGCAAAGTATTCTGCAGGCTTTTAAAAGCATTTTCACATGCTCGTTCAGTCCCAGGCCAGCTGACCTTGGTGAGCATGTGATCAAACCAGACTTTCTGAATGTGGCTGACAATGAGGGCTGACTGAGAAGTCAATAATAATGACACCGGGTTTTGATTCTACTGCATGTACTGGCTTTTTGGGAGCCTAGTCTGTTTCGGTGCACACCTTCCTAGACCTGGATGGAGGGGGGAGGGCCTTGGACTGCCCATAGGGCAGAGCACCCTGACTTTTCTTAGGACTGGAGAGCGAGGGGGAGGGGGAGTGGGGGGAGAGGGAAATGGGAGGATGGGAGGAGGTGGAAATTTTTAATAAATAAATAAAATAGATAAATAAAAGCATCTTCATGCATGGTGTGTGTGTCTGTGTGTGTGTGTGTGTGTGTGTGTGTACATGCACAAGAGCACATGTATGCCCCTGTGCTTGCCACTGCATGTATATGGAGATCAAAGAACAACCAAAGTCCTTACATGTTCACTTAGTGTTTTAACCACTTAACCATCTTCTCAGTTCCTAGAGAATTTGAAGCTTAAACATGATATCAAAGACCAGAGACTATTAAAGTAAGCACAAAGCAGAAATAGGCATATCCAAGTGAAAAGAGCGCGGGGAAGAGGTATTTCCAGGAAATGATAAGAAAAGAGGATGCAGGGGTCAGCTTTTAACTACCCCACAAAGCCATGGCAGCATAGGCAGGCTACAGCAAACAGAGCAAACTTAGGGAAGTGGAGGTAATTTTACCATGTAAAGCTTGGGTTTCAGGAAGGGATCATCCTGAATTTGAACTCTTTCAATAGTGTTCATAAGGAAAGCTCAATACTGAACTGAAACACGCAAATAAAATTAAGTCAAATTTAAGACTAGAGACGTAAATTTAGGAATTACATGTGCATGTTAGAGGACATGGAAGAACCGTGCTCAGTGCCAAGAGAAACAAACCACACGGTGCTTTATTTTCATCATTAGGTGGTATAGTATATTTTAATCAGTTTTATGTGTATAGATTTTTAAAAAGAATCCCAAACCCTCTATGTCAAGATTAGCACACACATGAATGCACATGTGTATACACACACACACACACAGACACGCACATCCTTCTGCAAACTGGGAATTAGGTGGTGATGAATATATAATACTTAATAACAGGGATGAGGAAACAGGCATATCCCCAATATTAAACTTTACCTACAAAACTAGGTGCTATGTGAGCACATATTGCCCCTGCTGATATGAATGTATATTCTGCGATCAAAAAGGAACGGCACTCAGCCTTCACTGCGTTCCAGACCAACAGATGAGCTCAAGATGTATTCCCGTGTGGTAAACTGGGGATTTTCAGAGCATCATAAAAGCTTTTTATTGTACACTCCAATGCTGTCATCCACAGTTAGCTAACAAATATGATAGGTTTTTAATATAATCCACTCCATCCTTGCCAGTGCTCCTTGTCCATTACGTCATCTTTCTGTGGGCCAAGAGTTTGTTTTCCCCAGCTGGCCTTCACGAAGCTGCTGACAGCCTTCTGACTGAGAAACTGTAGAACAGCAATCTTCCAATTCACTTAGCACTACCGACAAAGAGCGAGCTGTTGATACGCTGATGGGAGAGCACTCTATCAGCCGTTACATAGTGTCTGTGTTCTCAACATGTTCCGGGCGTGATAAGTCAGAGCACATGCTTTCTGACATCTTCTGCATTTCACCGCTGCGTAGAGAGCTTCCTGGAGTTGAAATCGGGGTGACAGGATGCAAAAAAGCCAAGTGTGACATCATCAGCAACTGGTAGCAGTCACTGTGTCATAAATAATACTTTGCAGACGCGCAAGAGAATTTTTAAGTTGTGCCAAGTTCACCAGAATTCCCGTGAAGGAAATTTGAAATCAATGGTATTATTAATCTCCACACACTGATTTTACCTGAGTAGTGACAATGGACATTACGTCCAGTTTCATAATGATAGGGGCAGGCTCGACATTGGTAGGTGAAAGGGATAACCTATATTTTGAACAAATTGAAAACTAGTATTTTTTGTTTGTTTGTTTTTGTTTGTCTGTTTCAATGGTCTTCCAATTCAAAGCAGGGTCACATATCAGCAACAATAGGTCTCACAAAGCCATGGGTGGCATAGTGCTGGAAGTGGCCGTGCTGTGGGTGGAATGGCTCCTGATTATGATTACGCGTGGGTATTAATAAGGACAGCAGCTGCAGCAATCTGTTCAATTTTATGCAAATTAGCCCTGGCCCTCTGGCTTCTGGCTAGTGGCCAAGGCAGCCTTCGGCTGGGTAAAGTTTGGGTTTATGCTTTATTCTACTGCAGCGAAGGTTTATTTAATTATCTGTATTTATTTAAAGCAGAACGGTACAAAGCCATTCTGCATCTTGGCCAACTTTGTGATGGCTGAATTGTGTGGGATTTCCCACCCACCCGCAAGCTCGTTCGAATCACTGAATACATGAATCACTGAATATGTCCCTGCAGAATAAGAAGCATCGGTGTTTCTCGGTGATTTCTTTGGTAATAAATGCCTCAAGGTAAGTTCTCCCTCTGACATTAAAAGCCTGTGAAATGAAACCAAGTAATGCAAAATCACAGATACGGCAAAATTTCAGTATTACTTTCTAGGTCAGGCTGTCTGAAATAGAGAATGAGATTAATATACTGTTTTTAAAAATCTATTTTGAAGCATGTATACTTAATTGTTAGGAATATATGATCTCAAATAAGTCCTATTTGTCCATTCTTATGTTTTCCTATCTAGACTTACAATTATTTTGATTGAATATAACTGACATGTTAAATAGTAAATGGGAACTTTTCTGTGTGAATAAATTATTCCCTTTACAGATTTTCTTCATGGTAAATTTAATTTACATAGTACATTCATTTCCTACTAAGAAATATATAGAGGAACTTGAGCTCAGCTCATACATCTAAATCTCAACTATGAAAATTGATGAGGTTCTAGCAAAATTTGAAAATATTACTATCTACAAGTTATTAATTTTACGTATAATGGAGAAACGCAAGACATGATTTAGAACTTGACTCTGAGTTTTATACATACATATATTATTTTCATCATATTTGTAGTGATGCTTGGCTTACACAGATTCATGGTGCTCATATATACCATTAATGATTTCATCTGGTACTTGGGAGATTAGAATAATATCTAACTGTATCAACTAAATTATATACAATCGTATTTAACCTCATAAAAAATGCAGAGATAGCACCCACCATTTTCATGCCCTTGTAGTAAGAGTCCAGCATTTGATCATTGCTTCTCTCTGCTAATCTGGGCTCTTAGGAGCCTTCTTTTATTTTAAGCACACATTCATCTGACAGCCAGAACTTGTTCTGGTTTTGAACCAAATGCTGGCAGCGTTCCCAGAATATGAACCAGTTGTTTCTCTTACACACTCTCTCATTGTCCTTCACCACCCCAACTGCTTTCAAAGTAATGTGCCATAACCAAACTTGCACTTGCTTTAATGAGAATGACAGTCCTTGAATCAAAAAAAAAAAAAAAATACTTCTCCTGCAGCCGCTGATTATCTCCGGGGTAGATGAGGACAGTCGTATGCAGTGAAGTGATGAGAAAGAACAAGGGTATAAAAGGAATCTCTTCCCAAACTGGAGCATCACAATGACATATGTATAAAGGAACCCGCCTTCAGTTATCTGTTTCCTCATTTCAGCTGTTAGAAGCCAGATCTCCCAGCTGCACTAATTATTCTCTCCAGTAGCAATAGTAACCCTACTCCAGTTTTACATAACCTGCTGTTAGTGTTGGACTCTGACTCTATTTTTCTAATAAAGACCATCACTTGTTCTTTGTCTTCTCATCCTTCGTATTGCTAAGATGTGTCCTAGGTGAAGCAGAGATTGTGAAACAGACAGACAGTCCAGCTTAATGGAGCATATCCAGTATTTCTATAGTTCTAAAAGGATGACAAGCATTTGGAGAATGATGTAATCACAGGACTCTGTGAAATGTGGATTTAAAAAGTCGTCACCACAATTTTAAGTAAGAAACATTTAAGGATCCTTACTTTCCATAATGTGGAGGAGTCAATACCTAGTTTAGCATTCGAACCATGTTAATTTTAAAACATATACATTCTTAAGATAAAAGAAAGGGAGGATAAATAGGCAATAAAAACAATAGTGAGTTCTAAAACAGTTAATATACTAAAAATAGATATGACGTTACTAGGATAGAAAGATTATAGTAATTTATAAAGTAAAAAGTTGTATTGATTTATCTCAGAAACACATAACTAAGTAAAGCACACACACATGCACCAGGGTTACAAGTTTATAGTATACAACACAGGCAGGAAACAACTTCATCTTCTCTTGCTGATTTATTTGCCTCTGGGCTGGAAGGGACAGGTGGAAATGTCTAAGTAAAGGCCCCAATAGCAGTATTTCATTTCTTTCCTTTAATGGCCTGCCTTCCTAGGATCCACTAGCTTTGTCGTGAACGCTAAACATTTCAAAACTCTTTGTATGCTCTGCCATGGCATTTCTACTGATACTTCATGAATGGCAAGTGGGGAAGTAGGAAATTTATATCATTTTCTGGTTACAAGGAATGAAGAAATTGTTGTCCAATAGTGAGTTTCAATGACTTGGTTCCTTCGAAACATTTTCTAAAAGATGAAAAAGCAGTTTCCAATTACATTTCTCATTGGCAATGGAGGCAAACCAGAGTTGGATTTCTCCTAGCACCTGTCCTCATACCAGATAGAAAAGTGAATGTTATCCCTGAAATTCTTAAAATTGCTAAACATCTATTTGGATGGCTCAATAGCATCCTCCTTCAATGTCTATTCCATTAAGATGGAACTAAAATGTTACCACTTGATTAATTGTTCTCACATTTTCATTTCTTCTTTCCTTGACTCTTTAAGCCAGAAAGATAGACTTTATAGTGTGTCTTCATCACTAGAAGGAAAATCTCCTGCTCTAGTAAGTATTAGAGCTCAAAGGTTGCTAATACTGATAGTAGAACCATAGTCCTCATGTAAACAGGTGCTGTCCTCAATACAAAGAAGAATGACTATTGTCTTAGTTTGTTTAGTGATGGTGTAATCCAGTGTTATAAGTTTATAATGAACAAAATGCATTGGTTCACATTTGTTGGGGCCAGGAAGACCAAGAGTAGCGTCTGTGGCTATACCATCCCCCAGTAGACAGGCAAATAGAATAAAATATTAAAAGTATATGCAGAAATAGCAGACCCATCTTTCTATGAGAAACTTACTCCCAAGGCAGTGAACTTATTACTAGCCAGAAGTGATAATTTACTCCTAGGACAGAGGTCTCACAGCTAATCATCTCTTACAGGTTCCACACGCTTACACTGTGCAGTAAAGATTAAACTTCCAACTTATGTTTTTGGGGAGAGCTTTTCAAACCATTCCAGTAAACGGTTGGGAATTCCTAAAAGCAAATGCTTAGGAATTATAATAAAACTTCATCAGCTTTGTTATATTAATCTATAACATACACTACCCTACATGTCCATACCCATACATGTGTATGCATATGTGCATGCTTATAATATATTAGCATATTAGAAAACATGCAACATAAAATTATTTCCTTTTAATATATATACAAATTTTATATTTTACTGCATATGAAAATGCCATTGATGAGTCTGTGTGATAAGATTTTGACTTATTTTTCTCTTTATACTTTTTTTACACATTGTGAAATTTCTAAAGTTAGCTTATATTATTTAATGGGATAATTGATTGGGTAATGAAACGTATTTCAAGATATTATTAGCACCTAAATCCAGGATTTTATTGAATTTGAGTAGCAGTTCCCATAATATTTAAAATATTTCTAGTAAAAGCATCCACAGGACCATTTTAAAACCTAGTTTACAAGTTCTAAGAGCAGGAATGTTTAAGTCCCTAATCAAAATGGATCTGTTGACCAAGCTATAGAATTTCGCACTTTCTACTGTATTCTCATGCAAATTTCTTTATCTCTGGGTATTCTCTGTCTGCAGGGAGTATTTGAAAGTCAGATGGACTTGGCCTTAACAGTTTACTGTTAAATGGTGTCTACCAAACTACCAACATCTGAAATACATGTGGAGTTCTGATTATGTTCAGCTTCTCAGGTCTAAAAGTCATAATACATCTTGTCATCTTTGCTATCTACCTACACACACACAGACACACAGACACACAGACACACACACACACACACACACACACAGACACAATTGGATCAAGACTTCTAAGCACTTCAGTCTTGAAATAAAATAGCCTTCCTGTAAGTTTCCTCTTCCACTTATGAATTCGAACTAATGGCTTGAATTCTCTAAATGAATTTACAAATGGACACAAACATATTCTGTATATAATTTGTACACTGAACAGAAGTCTTTTTAAATAGAGATCTCAAAGTTTGAAACCAAATCTAACAGTGCATGTTTAAACTTGAGCTGGCTCTCTATATTTGTTCTTTGCTTTTTAATAGAACGGGAGCAAATTCTAAATTGGCTGAAGTGTTCAGTCTCATGAAAGGCCTCTGAGGTCAAGCTGAGAGAGATGTTTATGGATACTCAATAACACTGCTGAGTTATATTGGAAACAACAAACATTTTTATTCTTTGACATCAGAATACATTAAAAGAATATTTTTTTACCCTGTAGACATCAAGAAAAATATTATACTAGCCGTGCTGATGAAAATTCCAGATTTCAAAACACAAAATTATTTTCAGCGATGATTGAAAACTCATTTAGTGAGAAGATGTGTAGAACACCTTGCATAGTTCCAAGGAAGTCATCACTATGAGATATCTCAAGAGGCAGAAGCAAAAAAAACTTCATTGTTTATGGGACATCAAAGCTTGTTCTTAAACGACGTGTGTCAGTGCTTATCTAGAATTTTATGCATGGCATTGGGTGGAAGGACTTTTTGTCTGACTCCAATATTTGTACAACTTTTGTGGAAAAGGTATTTTTGCTTCTCAGTATGCAGTATTGAAAATAAGTCTATCATGACTGGGTGGCCACTGTGGAGATAGTTTCAAGCATATAAAATATAAAAAGCATGCATGAAATATGCTGGTATATTAAATTAACATCTTGCAAAAACCCTGCTCCAAAATCCAGATACTTTGATTGCTTTTGACAGACCGTAGGCGGTCAAGTTTTAACTTTAAAGAAGGGGCTTTCTGTTTCTGTTTTCAAGTTAAAAATAATGAAAGGAAAACACACTGAAATTCCCACATTATTAAATAAAACATTTAAGTGGCCAAGGGCCAATCATTGTCACGCCATGAACAAATGCCTTACGGTAATATGTTCCATAACTGTTTGCTAAAAACTACCAATTTTAACACATTTGCACATGATTAGACTCCATAAAAAGTTGCTTATTGAAGCCAGTGTCATAACAGACTGCTACTCATGCCCAAGGGGAGGGAAGCTTCAATGGAAACCTGAACAGAAAGGTGGTGTGAAATAAGTTCCGCGTTGTAAAAACAGATCCTAAGTAGATTTGCCAAATGGCTGACTCTGCTTTCGTGGTCAGAAGTTCATAACATCCCCGTTCCAGGGCTGGGCTACGCTACATAATGGCAATGAGAAACTTATCCAAGCAATTAAAAGATGCAAACATGGGTGCTTAAATAAAACGTTTAAATCTGTTTCGAGTCTCGAGATCTCTGTATTTGGAAAAGTAATTCTTTATAGAGAGTTTGGGTTTGAAAAGATGAACTCTTCTAAAAACTAAAACAAACAACTAATTAAACTTGCTGTACAGAGGGTTGGTAAGCTAAGAGACAAAGAAGCAAATGCTTTTAGTTTTAATGTGATCAGAATTATGACATTATTAGAAAAAACAACAGAAAATGTAAAGCAAACTTTTACTGTGTCAAAATAGTTTCTTGGAGGAAATTTGACTTACTTTTCAATGAGTTGCTTGCTATTTGTATCTAAGCTCAGGTATCTATTTTTAAAAATTCTTGTTTGGTAGCAAATCTGACAAAGCAATAATAATAGTCTTAAATTATGTCATAGTATGCAAAATTTCTGTGTATACATTTATACATTTGGTTAGAAATTCTGATCTCTCCCTCACTAAGAATCTGATGTGACATATAAAATCCAGTGTGGCCTACTGTTTAAAATCTCAAACAACTCAGAACACAGAAGCGTATACAGATTTTGAAACTGTATATTATGGAGATGATAGATGTACATGAGAATATTAAGAAAGTAGCATTAAAATATAACTAAATAATAAAAGATCGTCTGATGATTCCTTTCCCATTCTCCATTCTCGTCTGTGTGGGTTACTGTCCAATAATAATGTATCTATCATACATACAACTCCAAATGTAAAAAAGCTTTTAAGTCAGTTACATGAACTGTTTCATTTAGCCCTGTCTGTAAAATATTACTTCGAACTGTGGTCACTACGTGACAAATGCTGCGAGGAGAGGTTGAGGAAAGGGGATCATATTGAGACCTTCTCCATATTGAGACATTGTTTATTTTATTCCGGCATATGGCACTATTTAGTGTCTCTATATTACTTTTCAACGAAAGTGGGAAAAGTGGATAATCTTTCTCTCTTCCTGATCTATGCATCTGGGTGTTTTATATATGATACAGCACACTAAGTTTGCCGCCTATATCTAACATGCTAATTTTGTAATTATGGATGAGCAATTAAACTCCTAATAGCCAGAACCTGGAAACAACCTAAATGTCCCTTGGCTGAAAAATGGATAGGGAAAGTGTGGTACATTTACACAATGGAGTATGACACAGCAGAAAAAAATAATGACATCTTGAAATTTGCAGGCAAATGGATGGATCAACTCACATTGAGTGAGGTAACCCAGACACAGAAAGACAATTATCATATGTTCTCACTCATAAGTGGTTTCTAAACATAAAGCAAAGAAAACCAGCCTACAAACCACAATCCCAGAGAATCTAGATGACATTGAGGATCCTAAGAGAGACATACGTGGGTCTAAGATATATGGGAAGTAGTAAAAGACAAGAAAGATCTCCTGAGTAAATTGGGAGATTGGGGACCACGGGAGAGGGTTGAAGGGAAGGGGAAAAAAAGAGGGGAGCAGAGAAAAATGTATAGCTCAATAAAATCAATTTAAAAATTCCTTTTCAGCATCTATAAAAACTATTAAATAATATTTTCTCTATTCTATTCATGTTTCTGACAGAACTGATTAATTTTTGAATGGTGTATTTCTTAAATAAGTTAAACTCGACCAGAATTATCTTGCTCTATTCTTTATCAGTATTTATCTATTGATGTGGGAATGATTTCTTATTAATAAAGAAACTGCCTAGGCCCATTTCATAGGCCAACCCTTAGGTAGGCGGAGAAAACAGAACAGGATG
>NC_022022.1:24138651-24193090 GCF_000317375.1 Microtus ochrogaster | reverse complement strand
GAGGCTGGAACTAATGGGTCAGGCAGTGATTAAAAGAATACAGTTTCCGTGTAATTATTTCGGGGCATAAGCTAAGCTAGCCATGTGGGCGGCCGGGTCCCGGGGACGCAGCTCCGCTGCTCTTAATTCAACAATCTATTGTACACAGTAGAGGTTTAATATTATTAAATCATTTCAAATGTCGTTTTTATATTCACATAATCTCTTCTTTTCCCCTAATTCTTCAATAAGTCTGCTTTCATTCTCTCTCTCTCTCTCTCTCTCTCTCTCTCTGTCTCTCTCTCTGTCTCTCTCTCTGTCTCTCTTTCTCTCTCTGTTTGTGTATGTGTGTGTGTGCAATTTCATATATTATGAAATCTAGAATCTTCAAGTGAGAGAATATGTGATACTTATATTTCTCTACCCAGCTTATTTCAGTTAATATCAAGATTTCAAGTTGCATCCACTTTTTTAAGAAAGGCACAATTTTATTCATAATTCTTTATAATGTATAATATATTACATATAAACTAGTAATACTATTGAATATTGTATATAATATGCTAATATTATATAATGTATTATATAATCTTATTACAATATATAATTGATATATTATATGCATTAAATGTTATATATTAATATATAATATAATCTACATGTTCCTATTCATTCATCTGCTGATAGACTCCTAAGCTAGTTCCATAATCAGGTTATTAAATACTTCTTCAATGAACATGAATGAGGGACTATGTCTTCAATGGATTCACTTGAAGAGATTCAGGAATGTAGCCAGAAACATTATGGGGGATCATATGTTTTTTCTACTTTTATTAGGTTGAGGAGACTCCAGACTGATTTCTATATCAGCTGGGTGAATTTATATTTCTACAGGTTATGCTTCATTGTCCAAGAATGTGCAATTTTTGTTTGCAAATGTTTGCAATATGGATTTGGAGGTGACACAAGTATCTACACCATAGCTACAGTTCACAGATCAATATCATCTATGTATAGGGATACAGCCCCCCCCACACATACTAAAAAACAAAAAAAAATTAAGCATAATAGGGATTGAGTGAGAGGGTAACAGAGTGGAAAGACTAAAATTTAGTATGTATGTATATGAATTGTAAAAGGATAATTAAATAAAAAGAGAGAATGATGAATTAATGAGGCTCCTTCATTGTCGATTTATCCTAAATGATCTTGGGGGAAATATAAATAAACTATACTATCCATTTAATCTATTCTTTATATATTCATAGCTATAAATAATAAATGCATCACCTAATTCATTTGCTTTTGGACAAATCATAGTTTGTGGAGCCATTTCACGCTACCAAAAGTCAACATAATGAAACCCTTAACACTGTAATCCAAACTTTTTCCTAAATAGTACAGAAAATTTGAATCTTTGTTTTAATTCCTCCCTCCATTTTCCTCAGCAGAGGCCAACAAATACTAAACTTGTTGTATTAGTTATTCATTCTCTTTTTCTACAGTTCCAACATTGAAACAGTTGATACAATATGTACATATTGAGCCCCTGTGTCTTAAAACATTTCTTTCCTTTTTTTTTAACTTTCACTAGATATTATAATAAAGCAACACTTCTCTGTAGTTGCATTTCACTTGCATTTTATTAAATAAAACTACCTGAGAACCAGAAAAGTAAAACAGCCACACTGGCCAGCCTTACAGACCAGGCAGCAATGACACACACATTAAATCCCAGTTACCACACTAGCGTGCCATAGAAACCAGGCAGTAGTGGTGCACGCCCTACTAGAGAGAACTAGTAATCCCAGAACTAGAGAGAACTATAAAACGGGAGGAGACAGCTCTCAGTTTCAGTCTCGTTATGAAATTCCTGGGGTAGATCACCATTTTCAGACTGAGGTCCAGGTAAGAGCTTTGCTTTTCTGGTCTTTAGGTTGAACCACGATATCTGTCTCCGAGATTTTATTAATCATGCTTCACTTCTAATTTTATCTTCACTGAATAAGTAATCAGCTAAATTTCCTTCTCCAAGAACAATGGTGTTTGGCATGCTCAGAGCTTCAACTCTAGAAGGTACATGTTTAAGAATGAGTTTTCTATTTATTATGAGGTTGGTTGATACATTAACTAATCATTTAGGGTTTTTTTTTAGGTGATTGTCAATACATTTTATTCATTTTTCATGTCTTCCTGTGCCACTTAAATTTTTTATTGATTTTTATTGAGGTTTACATATTTCTCTGACCCCCTCCCTGCCTCTCCCCTCACTGTCAACCCTCTCCCAGGTTCCCCATGCTCTCAGTTTACTCAGGAGGTCTTGTCTTTTTCTATTACTCATGTAGATTAGATCTATGTTTGTCTCTCTTAGGGTCCTCATTGTTGCCTAGGTTCTCTGGGATTGTGTTTAAAAACCATTTTATTCATTTTTAAATATATGGTGCAGTTATTTTTCCTTCACCTATATGGGAATCACTTGTAGATGGGATCTTCCTTCACTCTGGCTTATACAGAGTAAAAAGTGTCGTATTTCAATCATTGTTTATCTTTTCATTTTGTCATTGTACTCTTGATCCTCAGTTTTCTGGTATAATTTTAGCCATAATGGGGTGCAATTTTTCAGGGTTTGCCTCTATAAGTATTCTTCACTATACATATGAAATCTTCTTTAGGGCCAGATAGATGACTCAGAGGATAAGACTATTTACAGCTCTTGCAGAAGACTCATGTTTGATTCCCAGAAGCCATGTTGCACTTAAAGGCACCTACAATTTCAACTCGAGTCAATCTGATGCCCTCTTCTGACCTCCATAGGCTCTTGCACATGTGTGGTGTGCATAAGTTCATGGAAGCAAACACAAATACACATACATTTTAAAAAGAAATAAATATTCCCTTGAAGGGGATTTGAGAATGAGGAAGGAAATAAATGTAGTTGTATACAAAAGTGGATGAGAGAGGCGCGAATAAACCAGAACAAAACTATTGAGGAATGCCATGTTGGTCCCTATTGATCTTGTATCAATTTAAATAACCTAATAAAACAAAACATTTCTCTAAATTAATGTCATAATTGTGCCGCCTGCTTATTTTTTTCTTGTAAACATTTTAAGATTGTAGATTTGTTTTAATTTTGGTCTTCTTTTGTTCTAGAGTTTACTTTTGAAACATTTACTTGAAAATCTGTCTTGCTCCTTCTTGATACCCACCTGTCCCAGCATTCCCAGAATTGTCACCTTCATTGTGATGTGGTATCTCAGCTGGGTGCGCTAAATCTGCTTGCTGACCAGTGTGTCCTTTTTACTTAATTCCTCAAAAGGAAAACAGAAAGTAAGTGACCAGTGGAACTGCTCCTCGATAAAATAAGTACATTGGTTTTACATTTTGTCAGTAAATAATTCCCACGAGTGAAGATTTCAGTGTTGCCTTTAAAAAAATATTCCTGGAGAGCTTTCACTATTAGTCTTGGAGCTATGATAAGCAGCTTGATTTTAAAATAATTCCAAGTAGTATTGTTTTCTTTTTGTGCTACTGGGATATTTTCCAGTTCCAGACCAGGCTCTGTGTAGTTCTCCAGAAGCCTAGCAGGGGTGAACTCCTAACAGTTATGTTGTATAGTGGACATGCATGTGCTTTACTTGTCTCCTTGGTATGGTTTTTAAAGATCTCAGTGTCAGAACTGAGAAATTGATACCACATGTGTAGGAAATTTGGTCTCAAAATGATTTTCTGGAGAACATGTGTATACTGTCAGAACTAGACCCATTCTTTACTGATTTCAAGTCAAATTTTACAAAGGTTTTCGATTATGTTGGAGAATGCAGATATATGTGCTGAAACTATGACATATGTTCATATATAGAAACAGCAGCACACATGGTCAGGGTTTCCCAGTGTAAAAAAAAAAATAGAGCAAGTTCGGCCTCTGCTAAGGGTGAATGGCTCTACCCTCCATCCCCCGCCAAGCTTCATTGGTTACAGATATCTAAAGTGATCCCTCCATCCTTATTGTCCATCCGTATCTTTCCTCTCTACCTTCTGCAGATCCAAGCCTTCAGGAATCTCTTTCTCTGCCTTGAGGAGGCTCCATTCTCTGTATTTGGCCTTAGCCTTGAGATATATGTTTCTTAGTGTCACAATGACAGTGATGGCCTTCACATCGGCCTAGGACCTCAAGAACGCAACCTAAGAATGTGTATATAGTCTAAGTCAAATTTCATTGGCACTAAATAAGTGGGAAACTTTAAAAGAGAATGGCATGTTTTTAACTAACTAAAATAATGCTATACACAAAGTTGGTTCTGTGTTTTAATACTTAGCCCTTTGAGTGCATGCAGAAGAGACAAGGCTTAAGAAATCCTTCTAGCATGCAGAAACAAATTCAAGACACACATGGTGGGAGATTGGCAGTGGGAATCTGTCTTCCCCAATCAACCAAGTGCTTCAGTGGGTTATACAAAGGGCTCTCTCTTACCCAATGCATGTTAGTGACTGACAACTATTTTATCATCAAACACAGACTCCATCTGAAGTCCCTTCAGAGTAATAGCCTTCTCTGGTATACACTGGAGCAGAATGAGAAGCGGGAGGAAATTGATAAAAGTGTCACAATTCAAGTATTATTTATTCATAATATATGCCAGCAATATTTTTCTATTTTATATCACATATATAAAACCTGAAATTAATTTCTAATAATTAGCCAAATCAGTTGTGAGGATAGACTGAAACAATAAAAAGGACAATATGCTTTTAAATGTAACTGCAGAACTGTACAAAAATAAAATTACTTTGTCCTGGAAGCTTTCCTCAAAGATTTTCCTTCCCGTCAGATTTACAGAACCTCCTTAGAGTGTCTCAAGTTGACAAAACCAGAGGAAATTTGGGGTAATCTAACTCTATCTTGCACATTTTCTGTATAATGCCTTTTATTATCCAGTTGGGAGCATGTAAAGGGGACTCAGACTTCCCCCCACTAAGGGAACTTGACCCAGAGCCAATATCGAAGCCAGAAGCAATTAATGTTCTAAGCCTGAGAAATAAAGCAAATGAATATAGGCTAACTCAGAGCAGCGGCACTTGCAGCAAGGCAGAGAGCAGATCTGCCTTGCAAGTGCATTATGTCAAATACAATATAGATCAAGGTTGGAGACTTGCGATCTTTTCCTTCCTGATATCTTAACAGTTTTAACTATTCATATACTTTTAAATTCTGATGACAATTTTAAAACAAGTGAATTACAAGGAAAACATGGTTGTAAATGAAGATTTACTTACTTTGGTTTCTCCAGCCCAAACCAGTTCTCTAGCTTCTTCCCATAATTCCATAAAACTACCTAACACATACCCTGTTCCAAATCTGCTCTTAATTGTTTTCCACTCCGGGCTTTTCCTCGGTCCTTTATTCAGTGGACAGTACCAGTTGTTGAATGTCATGTGACCAAGGTTGAACGCTGAGTATCTTTGCCAACTTCCTCTCAAATCTGTTCTCATTTTTGGACTTTCACTGTTGCTCTATTCTAACCATTTTCTATCGCGTTTCACCTTGAACCCCAAAAGGACTCAGAAGCTTCCTTGATTTACTCCTTTCTTTTCTTACTCCAAGGTAGCCTGTGATTAGTTAATAATCACATATTGTGATACTTTCTAGTTTAAAAAAGAAAAAAACCGTCATGGCTCGCCAGGACCTTCATAGCAATTAGATATCCTCCCAGTGGACTTTCTGATCAAGACCCTTTGTTTCTTTACTCTGACTGTAGGCTCTACCCTCATTTATTCAATGTACTTTAGTCCTGTCCTAAAAATAACAAAACTTCTCTCCATACATGAAGCATAAACATGCAGCCTAAATGCTTAGGCTCTCTTTGTCTGCCATATGATATGTGTTCAAGTCATCACTAAACATTTAACAGACAACATCAAGGTCAGGAAGAACAGTGAACTACTTTTACTAGAACAGACATGAGAAAATGAATTTTTAAAAAAACGTTTTACTATGAGGCTGTACCTTAGTGCATTGTATTCTGATGTTAATTCTGTTTTTTCATGAAATCTAATAAAGACTTCCTAAGACAACTTCTACAAAAAAGTTTGCAATTTTTATTAATCTATATACCATTTGTTATATTGCATTTTCTCAGTTTGCCTGTAAGCAACCCCAAAAATATGAATATATTATCTGAGAAAACCTATTATCTGAGAAAACCTACTGAGTTCCTACTACATGAGAGAAATTGTACTAATTTACTGGGGAATGCTGAAAAGAAAAATATTCAAGTCTCTAGTAACTAATGGAGCAATTGTAGTTAGTGCTAAGTATAATAACCATAAAAACAAATATGTTATTATAAAGTCAAACTAAGTGTTGGTGAAAGTCATACTACATGAAAAGAGTTCCATAGAGAAACTTGGAGTAGTGTAGGGAAGTTGCCAAAGGCCTTACCTGGAAAGCAATGCCTAGGTTAAGATAACAATGAATAGAAATTAAGTAAAGGGCAGAGAATTCATAGAAAACACTGGGAATTAGAGAGTTTTCTCAGAATAGAAATAACTAGCGAAAAAAGTTCTGAAGCCAAAGAGCTTGAGACATCCAGGAACAAGAATGAAAACCAAGATTTCATGACCTTCAAAAGCAATAGGGGATTTGGTTAAAAATGGTATTGGAGAAACAGGCAGGAATTGGGTAACCCAGAGCCTTCAAAATTATATGGTGAAGTGCAACATAAAGATTCTTTTTTTTTTTTTTTTGGTTTTTCGAGACAGGGTTTCTCTGTGGCTTTGGAGCCTGTCCTGGAACTAGCTCTGTAGACCAGGCTGGCCTCGAACTCACAGAGATCCGCCTGCCTCTGCCTCCCGAGTGCTGGGATTAAAGGCGTGCGCCACCACCGCCCGGCTAACATAAAGATTCTTAAGAGGGATTTATAAAGAAAGGAACATATTACTGAAGGGTTTTATCAGCTGTAGGAGCTCCCTGGTAGAGTTTTTGTGGTCACTTATATATACTATCATATCATCTGCAAATAAGAAAAGTTTGACTTCTTCGTTTCCAATTTGAATCCACTTCATCTCCTTTTATTGTCTTATTGCTATAGCCAGAACTTCAAAAACTATGTTGAATAGATATGGAGAGAGTAGATAGCCTTGTCTCGTTCCTGATTTTAGTGCAATCGCTTTGAGTTTCTTTCCATTTAATTTGACGTTGGCTCTCAGCTTGATGTGTCAGGATACAAGAGCAACTCCAAAAAACAGTAGCCATTCTATATACAAATGATAAAGAAGCTGAGAAAGAAATCAGAGAAACATTACCTTTCACAATAGCCACAAATAACATAAAGTATCTTGGGGGTAACACTAACCAAAGAAGTGAAAGACCTATTCGACAAGAACTTTAAGGAGAACCCAAAGAAAAACATATAGCTATCCTCCTGGTTATGGGAAGTAGACAAAATTGCCGGGCAAAAAATTGAAGAAAGAAATTGAAGAAGATATCAGAAAATGGAAAGATCTGCCATGATTTTTGAATAGGTGGGAACAACATAATAAAAATGGCAATACTGCCAAAAGCAATCTATAGATTCAATGCAATCCCCATCAAAATCCCAACACAATTCTTCACAGCCCTTGAAAGAACAATAATCAACTTCATATGGAAACACAAAAAACTCAAGATAGCCAAAACAGTCCTGTACAATAAAAGAACTTCTGGAAGCATCACCATCTGTGACATCAAACTCTATTACAGAACTCCAATAATAAAAAACAGCTTTATATTGACATAAAAACAGAGAGGTTGACCAGTGGAATCAAATTGAAGACCTGGATATTAATCCACACACCTATGAACACTTGAGTTTTGACAAAGAAACTAAAATTATACAGTGGAAAAAAAGACAGTATCTGAATAAATGGTGCTGGCATAACTGGATGTCAACATGTAGAAGAATGAAAATAGATTCAAATCTATCACCATGCACAAAACTCAAGACCAAATGACTGAGTCAAAGACCTCAGTATAAATAAGTCCACACTGAACTTGAGAGAAGAGAAAGTGGGAAGTAGCCTTCAATGCATGGGCACAGGAGACCACTTCCTAAATATAACCCCAGTAGCACAGATACTGGGGGAAACAATAAATAAGTGGGACCTCCTGAAACTGAAAATCTTAGGACACAGTCAATAAGACAAAAAGGCAGACTACTGAGTGGGAAAAGATCTCCACCAATCCCACATCAGACAAATGACTGATCTGCAAAATATATAAAGAACTCAAGAAATTAGACATCAAAGTACTAAATAATCCAATTTAAAAATGGGGTACAGAGCTAAACAAAGAATTCTCAACAAAAGAATCTCAAATTGCCAGAAGACACTTAAGGAAATATTCAACATCATTAGCCATCAGGGAACTGCAAATTAAAACAATTCTGATACCATCTTACACCTGTCAGAATGGCTAAGAGGGAAAAAAACAATGATAGCGTATGTTGGAGAGGTGTGGAACACCCATCTGTTGCTGGTGAGAACGCAAAATTGTACAACCACTTTGGAGATCAGTATGGAGGTTTCTTTGAAATTTGGGAATCAACCTACTTCAGTATCCAGCAATACCACTCTTGGGCATATACCCAAAATATGCTCAGTCACAGTGCAAAGATATTGGTTCAACTGTGTTCATAACAACATTATTTGTAATAGCTGGAACCTGGAAACAATCTAGATACCCCTCAACTGAAGAATGGATAAAAAAAATGTGGCACACTTATACATTAGAGTACTACTCAGTAGAAAAAAAAAGACAACTTGAAATTTGCATGCTAATGGATTTAACCAGAAAACATCATCCCGAGGTAACCCAGACCCAAAAAGATAAATATGAAAAAGATGAAAATGGTATGGACTCACTCATAAGTGGATCGTAGCTGCAAACAAAGGATATCTAGGCTATAGTTCATGACCCTATAGAAGCTAAATAACAAGGTGAAACCTAAGAAAAACATATATGGATCCACCTGGAAAGTAGAAATAGATCGTCTGAAAATGGGAGGGGAAGAGGAGGGGAGAAAGGGAGAGGAGCGGAGAACTTGAGGGAGCAGGATGGTTGAGATGGAGGAAGGATAGAGAAGAGAGCAAGAAAAGAGTTATCTTGATTGAGGGAGCCATTATGAGGCTAGCAAAAAAACTAACACTAGAGAAATTCCCAGGAATCCACAAGGGGGTACCCGAACCGGCCTTACTGTGTAGTCAGACTGATGAATATCTTTTTTTTCCTTTTTTATTGATTTTTATTGAGCTCTACATTTTTCTCTGATCCCCTCCTTGCTTCTCCCCCCCCCCTTCAACCCTCTTTCAAAGTTGCCATGGTCCCAATTTACTCAGGAGATCCTAAATATCACCATAGAACCTTCATCCAGCAGCTGATGGAAACAGAGACAGAGACCCACAGCAGAGCACTGGACCTAGCTCCCAAATTCCAGTTGAAGAGTGGGAGGAATGAGAATATGAGAAAAGAGGCTACCTGAGCTAATGGGAGCTCACCAACTCCAGCCAGACTAGGAAGGAACAAGCATAGAACCAAACTAGTCCCTCTGGATGTGGTTGACAGTTGCATGGCTAGGGCATATTGAGGGGCAGTGGCACCAGGATTTATTCCTACTGCTTGTACAGGCTTTGGGGAACCTATTCTCTTTGGAGGGATACCTTGCTCAGTGTAGATGTAGTATGGGGGGGGGGGCGGGTCCTTGGATCTTTATTAAAGCAATGTGCCTCACCCTCTCTGAGGAGTGGAGAGGGGGCAAGTGGAAAGGATGGGAGGAGGGAAGGAAGTGGGAACTTGGATTGGTATGTATAATAAAAAAAGACAGCTTTCTTTCTTAAAAAATTAAAAATAAAATAAAAAGAAAGGAACATAAAGCTATAATCTGAAGCAACTACTTAAATGACATTATGGAGAATAATTTTACGAGGTTTCAGTAAGCCCTGGATGAAGTGGAGACTAATTATATCAAGGTGACAAAAGAAGGAATTGGGAGAGATGAGTCAATAGCTAAAGGAGAAATTCAAGGGAAAAATCAGTACCCTTTTGGGATAATCTTTGAGTATAAAGCAAACCATGATAAAACTATTGAAGATGAAATTTGTGCTCCCTTGTGCTCCATGCTTTTGAATGGAATTGATATGGGTGCCACTCAATCACTGGAAATACTGAAAAATGATTGTTTGGAAGAGATGTCTACAAATTCTATAAACATATTAATTTGGTATTATATAGAAAAATTACATGGAAAGATTTTTGTTCTAGAATTCATTGGTGAACAACCTATACATTCTGCATATCGCCTTTTATCATTTTGTCCTTCTTTACCAATTAACAATGTATATAAAGATGGGAAAGCACAAATAAAAATATGTATACCCACTAAGCAATTTATTCTAAAATATGTATTACATAAATGCATTTTAGAAAAGTTTGAGTATTAAGTAGTATAGCTTTTTAAAATACAGTAATTTGATTCTGTTTGTTTATTCTAAACAGCACACATTGCAAAGTGAGTCTTTTAGCCAGTTCTAGTATAATATAGCTGTCAAGTTAGAAGCAAATGCAACCTGTTGTCAATATGTTGTGTTTCACCTAGAAATAATTTAAGAAGAGTAAATTTGCTGCCAGACCACATTTAATGCATTCCTAATGTGCAGTGAGGCTGTACATTTCCATCCTTCTAACGTTCCATTGTGTAGAATCACAAAGGGCTTCTCAAGCATAGAAAAATATTAAAATTGCACATGTAGAAGAAATCTATAAGATACACAGGAATTGATTGGTATAAAAACTCTTGATATAGGAAACCATGCATGTTCTGCGACCAGTGTACATAAATGCTGCCCTGTAGACGAGGACTGATCATTTACTTCAATTTTGATAAGGCAAGCTGACTTTGAGAAATAATCTGCATTAATCAATAGTGGCAACTAAAGTGATACTTGATGATATAAATACTTGTGCATACATGTATTTTAAATTACAATGCATATTTGGTATAGGAAGATATATTCAGGAATGCTCATAACAGCAAGGGAAGGGCAATAACTTGGCAACAAATTAAATTACGTTGATAAGATTTTTTAATCATTAATTATGATGATATGAAATTAACAATAATTTTCAATCTACATGCAAGTTCTTGTTTATTGATTTGAAGAAAAGTATGTAAAACAGGAAAAAGCATGAATATAACCCCACTTGCTTTTGCTAAACAAACTATGTAAAATGTCTAAATATTTCATAAACCTTAAATGTGCTCAATGATAGCAAATTTTCTAAATGTTTGGAGCGTAATAATAAACTAATGTGAACAAAGATATTTCTTCTGACTCAGCATACTTTTGTTAAATGCACTATGCTAATGCTCTTTCTCGAACCTGAACTGAGTTTTAAACAGATCCCATGGCTCTTAAGGCAGGGAGGGAAGCAGAGAAAAATGTAGAGCTCAATAAAAAAAAAATCAATTTTTTTAAAAATGAAAAAAACAAGTATACACACACACACACACACACACACACACACACACACACACACACAATCACCCTTAGGCAAATTGAGAAGTTCTAGTGAGTGGGCATTTTCTACTCGTTAGTAAAAGGAATGAAACCAGACAGAGCCAATAAGCAGCAAACATCAGGTTCTAATGGAGATGTGGGGTGATGAACACCATCAGTTGTGGCATACAGTACAGATGTTACCTCCGTGATACATATGTGGGGGGGGGCTATAAAAAACATGAGGAAACATTCTAAATTTCCAACTCTCTCTGAACCGAAAGTTGTACTAACAATTAAAGGCTACTGAAAAATGTAAGTGATTAAATTTTTTAATGATGATGTTGATTTTCAAATAAATTCTATAAAAGTATAATAATATCAGAAATGAGGGTCAGCATACTGTAAGTTCAGCAGTATTAGATGTTATATTTTAAGCAACACTATATCAAGTTATTAAAATTGTAGTCTATATCATCAAAAAGTATGGTGTGATAATTGGATATTATTTCACAATAACTATTTTAAAGTATGATTTTTATATATTTCATTGAACTTTATTTTCTTTTACATCTCATTTATTTATTTGGAAATTGGGTTTTTTTTTGTAGATGTGAATAAAGTCTTTTTCTGAATGCCCTCTTATAGAGGAAGTTCAAAAATTTCCCATATTGTTTTTCTTTTTCATTGTGCTGAAACTTCAAGTTATTATAATGTTACAGTTGATCTAATTCTGTCTGATCATAAATGTGCCAATAAATAAAAGTCGACAGTATATTTTTTCATTTACATTATTTTATTTGCTTGTCTTTTTCTATGTTGGGATAGAATCCAAGGTCTCACACATAATAGGCAAGCAATCTACCACTGAATGGTAGCTACAGCCACTAAATTCTTTTATGCTTACCATGTTAAAACTTGATTGTGTTTTAACCTAATTTTAAGTAACTGAAAACACTAGCTGTTTCGAGTTTTTATGTGCCTTCAGCAGTACTTCAAGAAAAAAAAAACTAAAGAGTATTGGTGACTATTTAAAGTAATGTATTCCATTTACTTTCTCTCTGACATTAATTCAATATAAAATCTCTTCTGCTCTGCTCCAAATACTGTGTTGGGTTGGTGACTGAAGAAAATAGGCCGTCTCTCATTTCTCTTCCACCTCCTCTGACATTTCTTCTCACCGGCTCTTCAGTTCTTAGCTGATTGAGATTTTGTGAAGGTCAGACGTATATGTATGTGTGTACATATACATATGCATATAGATGCCAAAGGAGGCTAGAGGAAAAGATTGAATGTTATTTCTCTAGCACTTTCTACCTTTTCTTTGGACAAGGTCTCTTGTTGTCCTGGAACTTCACCACGTGGGCTAAACCAGCTGTCCAGTGAGCTCTTGAGAGCCACCTGTCTCTGCCTCCCATTTCGACGTTCCTAGGATTAGAATTGCATGCCATTGCTGACTTTTTATGCGGGCTTTGGGGATCAAACTGAGAACCTCCCATTTGCAAAGCAAACACTTAACTGTCTAATCTAGCTACTGAGTTCCATGTTTTTATTCTTAGTGGTCACCTATGAGTCTTTCTGTAGTTTTGATGAGTGGATTTTAGACCCCTCGTTTTACTTCATGGTTGGTCCTGGGGCTCACAAAACTTCATAAGAAAGCTCACACATTTAAGAGTGTGTATTGTGTGTGTGTGTGTGTGTGTGTGTGTGTGTGTGTGTGTGTGTGTCTGAGTGTCAGTAGAGGAAGCCATCAATTTTCTTTCCTCACTATTATATACACAACCCCACCTACTTCAGTTTCATTGGAATAACCCTGACTCTGAATCTCAGGGTCTCCCAGTAGTAGAGATCAGTTTCTAACCTTGTGAGGTTCTTCAAAAAGCAAGATCCATTTTCAGGACCAATGTGTAGAGGCAGAACTTTCCCTTTAACATCTGCTACTGAAGTTCTTTCTTTGGGAATCTAGACTGGAAATTAGTCTTTTGGTCTCTGGTGTCAAGTTCAGCACCACCTTATTGCGAATCATAGGGATGAGTGTTCCATTCATCTTAACACCTGTTTTACAGTTTCCACATTCGTGAGGATTTGGGGGGAGGCTGTATATCCCATGAGTCACTACGTAGACACAGACCCTTAGGAGGTGCTCTGTAGATACTTTAGATGTGATTAGTATGCCAGCATGACCAAAACCAGATTCACACACCATTGTCGTCTTCACAGTTAGAGCAAAGAAAGCATCATCATAATAATCTGACCCAGAAAAGTTGCCTTAAATTATTTAATAATAATAAACGGTGGGCAGGAATAGAATTGGCAAAGAAGCGCCAGCACCATTGTGTTTGTCTGCTTCTTTTAGTACCTTTCTCCGTGTTCTGATTCTCAGATTTTAAGGGTTAAGCTGCATCTCTCATTTCTCTGCCTAAAAAATATTCTTTTTCCTGTCAGCCTAGACTAAAGCATGCTTTAAAGCTGTTTGTCAAACAAAATACTTGGTAAAAACAGCACTGACTCAATTGTAGGAAACACTGGAGATTTTTTTAATGTCTTAGATAATTGCAAATACACCGTTTATAAAAAATTTGGCATTACCAAATACTCAAAAGGTTTTCTTTCTCTCACTTATGTTTCTGGGAGGCAACAAGCGTCACACAGAAAGCAACAGGATTGCATTAGTGATAATAAAACTGGCCTGCTTCTTGTAGCACTGAGACCATTGGCTACCTTACTAAACTCCTGAGTTACAGTCTTCATTCTTCAGACAGTCCTGGAGCCTGTTTTATGGTGTTGTTTAAAAGATCAGAGATAATGCACACATGTTGCTGAGCCCTAAAGGAGCGTTATCTGCCTTATCAGCTATCAGTCTATCTGATCCTGGGTAGGGTTGCCATGCTGACTCCTTCTTTCCTAGGGACTTGAAAAAATGTTTTCAGTTAAAACACACTTTGAGTTTTCAAAATTACATTGGTCCTGCAATTCAATGAAATGGTCCATTCCTCATTAACCATCGCTGACTTTACTGGCAGGTCCACCTGGGCAGAACGTGGCTGGGCCTGGTGAAGGAAACTTGCCTTTAACGTTTGATGAGTTTGCGTGAAAACGGCATCTATTCTGGGGGCTGAAAATCTTAGTGGAATATGAACAATATAAGAACTAAATGTAAAACTGAAATTGGGATATGACTTTCATAGTCAAATAAAGCAAACTTCTTTTCTGTTGTTCTTTTCTGCAGCTTGATCAGGGGCTGAGGGGGAGTGGAAAACGGTCCTATTTAAGAAAAGTAAGCAATGTATTGGCAGGTAGTGACTTTAAATTGCACATTAAACTAATCCAGGGCTATGCCTTAATAAAGGCTAGGGCTGGGAATTCTTATGGATTTTCTAACTCACTGTCAGGACAACATCGAAAGGCAATAAATGTCCTATTACTTACACAAGCTGATAGCTTTCGGAAAATTAGTCACCAATGACCTTTTCCCCTTTGCCATGCTCTCTCCTTCTTGGTAACTGTACCTGATCTCACTCAAATGCAGACCAGTTCACAGTCAAATAAATACTTTTCTTTTCTAACCTAGCTTTAACTCTCAACAGCTCAAGGACCAGGAAAGCACATATTTCTATACATTTACCTATTATTTCTTAGAAAAGCACGTTTCTCTATGTTTGTTTTACCAGATACAAAAGTTATTTCTACCAACTGTTGGGTTAAATCAAATAAAGTGCAGCTCATTTTAAGAATAAATCTCACTTCCAGCATCTCAGATAGGAAAATGGCAAGCAACTAGAATTTCTTCATTCTTTTATACATCACAGTAATAATTTGACTTTGTTTTTGGTACTCTGTTTAATTCAGGATAATATGTATATGGACAAGGAGTGGGTTGTGAGGGAATGAGGTGGGGCAGAGCAAGGCTGATCCAAGAAAGGACCAGAAAAGGAGAGACTTCGTGTGACTTAGGGGTGCCAATCCTTATATTGAATTATATTGATTAGTTTTCCAGTTAGCAGAGAGACCTCCTCCTGACCCTATTTTCAGGGTCACTAGATCATAATGCAATCTCATGAAGAGCCTGCTCTGCTTCCCCATATTGCTTTCTGAGAAAACTCTGGTTTTGAAAAATCATCCATCAAAAACCTTCTCATTTTTAATTCTTTTTTTTAATTCTATCTAATAGATAGATAGATGCACATGGTAAATTCTACATGTAGCAACACATTTTGCAATTGACATAAAATAAGATATGAGGATATAACCAACCTTTTTTTCAAAAACTCTTTTAGAAATTAAATCTCGGCTATAACATTCCATCGGAATCAGGGAAATAAAACGATAGTGCCTGGCGGACAGGTGTCTCTGCTGCAAGATCCAGACAACTTATAAAGAAAAAAATTATTATTTTAAAGTGGATTTATGCACACAGCAAGTATCATAATAAAATATATATTGGGTTTACTCAGATACATTTTAATCTTATATCAAGTATCAAAGAATAGGTCACAAACACAATAATTATAGACCTATGAGCCTAATGATGCTCTAGGATACTTCAGGATGTTGGTATAGGTACAAGAATATTGTATTCTAAAATTTTTATCTGCATGAAATTTTATGGATAGACATAGACATAATTTAAACTAGATTTTCTTTTTATGATTTTTTATTTCATTTTATATTTCAACCACAATTCTCCCTCCCACTTCTCCTCCCTCACCTCCTCTCCCCCCATCTACTCCTCCCAAAGGGTAAGTGTTCCCATGGGGAGTCATCAAAGCCTAGCCCATTAAACTGAGGCAAGACCAAGCCTCTCACCCTCTGCATGAAGTCTGAGCATGGCATCCCACCATAGGGAATGGGCTACGAAATGCCAGCTCATGCACCAAGCATTGATTCTGGATTTATGTCAGACCGACCAAGCCAGATAACTGCCTCCCACATGCAGAGGGTCTAGTTTGGTATCATGAAGGTTCCACAGCTGTAGGCCAAGAATTCATGGTTCCTGCAAGCTTGGTTCAGCTGTCTCTAGATTTCTCCTTCATGATCTTGACCTCTCTTGCTCATATTTTCCCTCCTCCCTCTCTTTGACTCCATTCTCAGAACTCAGCCTGATGCTTGGTTGTAGATCTCTGCATCTGGTTCCATTCGTTACTGGATGAAGGCTCTATGGTGACAGCTGGGCTATTCACCAATCTGATTACAAGGAAAGGCCAGTTCAGGCACCCTCTCCATGGAGATTTTTCTAGAATTCATGAGAAGCTTACAGAGGGTCAGTTTTCTGTTGTGTGGACAAATCAAGTGTCATATTCACCTTTTAGCTAGTTGGGTTCAAGTTAGACTCATGCATGAATAGTCAGTAGTCTCATTTGATATGCAATTGTAGATACTTGGTTGGGTCTATTGTGGCTTTGGGATCTACCTCCTTACCTGCTTATTCCATTTTGTCTCCCTGTTCTATTTGACTGAAGAGGACTTCCTTATTTCAATTTAGTTAGGACTGAATTATCTTCACTAGGATAACCTAACACCCTAGCTCTGGTCTATGTTAACAAAACATTATTATTGCTCTTCTATGTTATTCTCCAGGCACACTCACTGTTTGGTTGTAATACATCTTTCTACTTAGGAAAAGATTTTAGACTGTCAAGACAGCTCCTTTCTTCACAAAGTAGTCAATTCGGTGCTTGAGATTCTCTCTTCCATCTCTTGTATTCTTCTGTTCATGCTTGCATTGTGGTTCCTGATTGTTTTCGCATGATTTCTGTTTCTATACTTCTTTTGGCTTGTGTTTCTTTTATTGTTTCCATTTCAGTTTTCAAGTCTTGAATAGTTTCTTTCATATGCTTTATTGCTTTTCTTGGTTTTCTTTAAGAGTTTTGCTGATGTCTTCCAACTTTTTGTTTGTCTTTTCCTCCATTTCTTTGAGGGAATTTCTCATTTCCTCTTCAAGAATTTCAAACGTTCTCCTGAAGTTATGTTTTAAGTCATTTTCTTCTGCTTCATCTATATTTGGTTTTTCAAGTGTTGCTGCTGTAGGGTCTTTAGGTTTTACTGGTGTCGTGTTGCTCTTTGTGGTGTTGCATATTTTCTACTCATCTTTTACTCTGAAGGTGTGGTTGGGGCTGTCTTTGATTCTGTTGATTAATCTTCTTGATGCCAGTGAATCCTAGGCTCAGATGGTTGTTCCTCGTGGTACAGTCAGTGCCATGGTTCTAGTTACCCCATTGGTCACTCCATGTTCCAGGAGGTTGCTCAGCGCTCATGGGCTTTGTTCAGCTCCTTTGGAGTTTGCTGTCTCAGGCCTGCTCTAGCCTAGGTTGTCAGTTCAGACTTGTTTCTGTAAATGTCCCCCATCTGGGTCAGCTCACTCAGCTTGCCTCAATTTACCCCCTGAGAACTGCTACTGTATGAAATTCCTTTTGGAAATATGAGTCATTCTATAATGTAAACATCTTAACCACCCATGTGGGATGGAGATGTTGAAAGGCTAAGTTGGAGAATTTTTAAATTATGAATATTGGTATTTTTTTAATTTTTTAAATGTTTTTGAGAAGTCATTGTTTTTTTACCACAGCGTAGTACTCTAATGTGTAGATGTTCCACACTTTCTTCATCCATTCTTCCATTGAAGGGCATCTTGGTTGTTTCCAGGTTCTGGCTATTACAAATAATACTGCTATGAACATAGTCGAACAAATGCTCTTGTCGTTTGATAGGGCATCTCTTGGGTATATTCCCAGGAGTGGTATTGCTGGGTCCAGGGGTAGGTTGATCCCGAATTTCCTGAGAAACCGAAACACTGATTTCCAAAGTGGTTGCACAAGATTGCATTCCCACCAGCAATGGATGAGGGTACCCCTTCCTCCACAGCCTCTCCAGCAAAGGCTATCATTGGAGTTTTTTATTTTAGCCATTCTGACAGGTGTAAGATGATATCTCAAAGTTGTTTTGATTTGCATTTCCCTGATCGCTAAGGAGGTTGAGCATGACCTTAAGTGTCTTTTGGCCATTTGAACTTCCTCTGCTGAGAATTCTCTGTTCATTTCAGTGCCCCATTTTTTAATTGGGTTAATTAGCATTTTAAAGTCTAGTTTCCTGAGTTCTCTATATATTTTGGAGATGAGACCTTTGTCTGTTACGGGGTTGGTAAAGATCTTCTCCCAGTCTGTAGGTTGCCTTTTTGTCTTGGTGACAGTGTCCTTTGCTTTACAGAAGCTTCTCAGTTTTAGTAGGTCCATGGGATATATCTGGTCTCTCTGAACATGGCAAACAATGAGGACTGATGAGAAGCTAAGGACAATGGCACGGGGTTTTGATCCTACTTAATGTGCTGGCTTTGCGGGAGCCTAGACAGTTTGGATGTTCACCTTCCTAAATATGGAAGAGGGTGGGAGGAGGGGGGGAAGGGTGGGAGGAGGGGGAGGGAAATGGGAGGCTGGGAGGAGGTGGAAACTTGTTTTTTTTTTCTTTTTCTCAATAAAAAAAAATAAATGTTTTTGAGCATGAACTATGTAGAGCACACTATTTTATTGAAATGACAAAAGGTTAGACACTCAACAACAAAAATGACAACTGTGAAGATAAAAATTGAATCTCTTCTTTTTTAGGCCAATTTCTTCCTATGCGTTAATTCAATTTCTATTAGCTAGCTTATGATATGTTAATAAAATCACAAGGTTTAAAGAATGAACGAGTGGATGCTACCTAGGTCTTAATTGATTTTTCTATTTTCTGTCATGTACAGAACTCTGGTTGATGAACAAAATTGCATTTTCTGCCCTCCATTATTGACAAAGCATCCATTATGGTGCGATTGCTGCTAATTTTGTATGTGTCTAATTGTCTTTATTTTTTTATACTGTCAACATAATCCAGAAGGAACCGAAGCAGTCCCTGGACACCGCCTTGAGTAGATTGTACATCCTGCAGACCAAGTAAACTTGGTAGTTCTCCACCTTAGCTGAATAACATATGCTGAGAGAAATTTTGAAAATTGAAGTGAAGGCACAATTTGTACCAAATGCTGCATACTGATGTTCAGCAGTCACCATCTCTTCTAGTGGGAAGCATTAAAATGTAAAACCTCTTAGGTTGAGCAGTTTAGCAAACAGTTTCCAAGAAAGAGCTCAACCTTAGAGGTTTTACATTTACTTGTACACCTTGAACCCTACATCTCTATAAAGTTCTGGGTTCTGCTTGGTTTTTGCTCTCCCAGTACTGTCTACCAGTCATCAAGTTCAGCTTTCGCCAGGACCCTATAGAGACCTTACTAGGGCAACTCAACTCACAGAAGGCATAGTCTTTTATATCCTGAATAAGTTTACTTTGAATTTGAGTTGCATCTAAAGCATCATTACAAGGTTACTGAGAGACGGGAATGAGCCTTCTATATTTAGTGTAACTAATTTATTGGCTGTTACATATGGTGTACAAATGAATGAATGAGAGAGTTCTACACATGACAATTCATTTTACCTTATGTAAATAGAATTATTGTTATTACTACTCATTCATGTATATATTTATTAAACATGCATTGATTAACTATCTGTGATGTGTGACGCCTGGCAGATTGTGTGTGGTCTCTAACTATAAGGTGAAACTTCCTGCACTCTAGCCCTCATTTTTAAATGAACTAAGAGAGTTTTTATTTCCTTGAGCTTTTTGTTATGTATTTTAGCTTTCTAGGGAGGATATGTAATGATTCTGTTTAAAAAATGGCTGTTCACTTTTATAGTATTTCAGACTTGGTTAAATAAAGAGGCATTTTAGTGAAAAGATGCAAAATGGCCTAAGTTTAAATGTGTTTTATCAGAAGCTCTTTTGATGATTTGCTCTCTTACCTTGAAATATCAATGTTATACACCTATACCCTCACGTCTCCAGTTTTGCAATAAACTAATTTTAGTTTAAATTTATAACCTATTAGAAAATGCGAACTGCTTGAAATCTTAACAAAAAATAAGCAGAATAAATAGATTTAAAAAATTGAGTCTACTCATTGTAGAAAATTGAGCTGTATAAACTTATGGAAGCATTTTAATTACACAGAACACAGCACAATGTTTGAAAAAGTCTCCGCAAGTTCACATATAAACACACACATGAGCTGGCATATATAAGTGCACACACACCAAAACAGTGCAAGTCATATCGTTTACTTTTAATTCCCAAAGACAAAAATGGGAATCAATTCTTACAAATGTTTAAGGAAACTAGAGAGTATGATTTTAAGCCAATTAAACCTAATATCTATGTATTATATATATATGTGTGTGTGTGTGTATATACATATATATATATTACATATATTCTATTTCCTTTGTTTTTCTGTACTTTTAGTAATTAACCCAATTTTATTTTTTTAAATGTATGGTCTATAATGAATTGATATAAAATATACATAACTATGGAAGTGATACCAGGTTATTCTCTTTTCTATGAGAAGTACTGGTCCTCTAGAACAGCCTGCTAGACATGCAGATGTTGTATCCTCATACACTTGAAGAAAACAAGAATATTAGAAGGATCATGCAATTCAATCAAATTCACAGAGCAAGTAATAGATTCAAATCTGCCTTTACTTACTCCATAGCTTACCTTCTTTCCTTAATATTATATAATAACTTATTAGAGAGAGTGTTACAAACCCATCTACCCACTGTTTTAACCTATAAACCATAGAAGACCAACTTATTTAGTAATATCTGGGAAAAAACATCAAGAAGTTATGCTAATTTAAGTCTGTGGTATAACTCAGTGATCTAGCCTTGCCTATTATGTTTGAGGTCCCAAGTTTTATCCTGAGTACACAAGCAATCATGAAGAAGGACAGAAAGAGGAAGCAGATGTGAAGGAGAAAAGAAAGAAGTAAGTGGAGGTCTGGAGATGACCTGTATATGTGTACTTTTTTAAACTATGTAAAGACAGGCCTCAACAGCAAAAGAAAAATTTTAAACTAGGCAAGTAAAAGAAATAAATGAGCAAAGCTTAATGTTAAAATACTCTGAGAGTTTAGGGAGGAAGGAAAGAACATGAAGAGACCCAACAAAAAGATGATCTGGTTTATAACTGGGTTTAGCATTTTACATGGAAGAGGCTTGTGCCCTTTGTCTGAAGAGAACCATAAAATTCAAAGACATCCGTGGCTCTCAAAACATTTGATGACTATCCATTGAAGACATTATTGATGTTCATACCACCTAGAGAACTAATTTTGAAATAAAATTCAGGATATTTTCACTATGCTAAAAAAATTAAGAGCAGAAGGCAAGTCAGAAATTGTTATTAAAGACTGTGTTTAGCACGGTTTTACTATTCTTATCTAAGATAATAAATAAAATTAACTAGCAATAACTTCAAGAAAAAGTAAGCTTCCCTGCAAAGATTCAATGATTAAGGAAAGATTTAGAAGGGCTGTAGAGATGGTGCAGTGGTTAAGGACACTCAGAACTCTTGAAGAAGACCAGGCTTCAGTTCCCAGCACATACAGGGTGGTTCACAACCATCTGTAACTCTATGTCCAAGATCTGATGGCCTCATTTATCATGTGCAGGCAATCTGTGCATTTGGTACATATGCACACCTGCAAGCAAAACACTCCTTCACATAAACATAAACTAAAGATAAATAAGCCATTAAAAAAGAAATATTTAGATTTCTATAGCCATATTGGAACTTCTTCGAATCTCTTCAGTGCACAATTTGGTAGAGAACCCGGTATTTGAGGTTGCTACTGTGACTGGACTGTAGATTAAAATTTCAATGTCTACACAAAATGTAAGGAGTGTTGATGGTTAATTAAATTAATCATAAAATATGCTTATGTAGCCTGAGTGATTGTTTGTACCTCTAATTCTAGCACTTGAGAGACTGGAGGTGACTTAGCAGTTTCAGACCAACCTGGGCTGTGTTGAGACCATGCTTCAAAACACAAAATCTAATAACAAAATGCACAGAGTTTTATAGGCAAACTTTGAATGTCTTCCTGAATTTACCTTTGTTTTTCAACATGTCATGACTAGAGAAGTCCATTTACCCAACCAATTACTGGCTCTGTGGGTTAATAAATACCACTAATATCTAATGACAGCTACCTTGAATTTTGATATACAGTTCCTAGACCTTTAGCTATTTGCTGTCTAATATCTTGTATATGAGACTAATTCTTACACTTACCAACTTAAATAAACACTAAATTTTAGCATTTTTGAATCACATATAAATTTACCTAGCAAAAAAAAACCAAATTAATAATTTCTGTCACTTACTGTACAAACCCCAAAATATGAATGTAAAATATTACATTTATCACCATTTTAAGTTCTTATGCTTACTTGGTTGGAAAATAAAACTTTTCATGCAGAAAGTATCTCACGATATTCCCTCTAGGTAGTGGAACTTGAACAGGGGAAAGAAATTATGTATCCCTCTCAAGTGGGATGTTCATGACCCATAGCAAAGGTTAATGTTTTGTCTCAGTAATCCAAGACTTTTAGCAAAGTGTGTTCTGACATTAGTTGAATAAGTCAGAAAACATTTTTCATGTGTCGGTAAGCATCATCAAGAGGAGCTCACAGTCATTTGCAGCAGCCCTGTTAGTAATCTTTGCTGGTGCAGAAGCTCTTTCCAATTACAGAGCCTATAAGGAAGATCATTCCAGTGAATTTTGGGCACACTGTGTTGCCTTTCCAGGTCAGCCGTCTTTGTCACTTGGAATAGTTTCACTATTTTTATTAAAATTATTGTGAAAGAACAGCTGAAAAAATAAACAAAGATGTCTGGATGAATATTAGTGTCATCAAAGAAAAATTGTCTGTCTAGAGGCAACATAATACAATGTAGCTGCCAAACAAAACCATGTAGATATAAGTATCACTATTGAAAACTGCCCATGGCCACAGGAAGGCAAGATGTTTTATAAGTTTTATAAACTAGCTGAAAAAAAAATGAAAGAATGGAAAATGTTCTACATTTTTATATTAGTGATAAATAAATGGTGGAATACATTAAGAACAAAGGAAAAGCATAGTAATGAAGGCAAAAGTAAATAAAATAAACTACATACTACTAAAATAATTAAAATAGTAACCATAATTTTTAATTATAAATTCTGTTGCACTCATAGGTGCTAAACTATAGGTATTTTTTAAAGATATTGAATAAATAAATCTGCATGGAAAATCATTTATTACTTACTTACTTTTTGGTCCTTAATTCTCTAAACATTTAACTGCACTAAATATTATTGGTGAGGGGAATCAGTTTACAAGAAAATTATCTTTGACTACCTCAAGCATTCAATAAACATGAATTCTGTTTCTGTCAAAATAATTCTCACTAAAATCCCAGACATATTTTTAACTAATCTAAAACCTTTATTATATCAATTTGAACATTTAGAAATCAAAACAAGATTACTTAAAAAGCATCAGGATAATTTTGAAGATATTTTTTTCCATTGAGGAAATAAAGCTATGCAATTAATAGAAGGTACAAATTAGAAAATAATTAATAAGGGCTGAAAGGATAGCCCAGCAGTTAAGGGCATGTATTATTCTTACAGAGGACCTAAGTTTCCTCTCCTCTGCATCAAGGATGAGCAAGGCAACCTACCACATAGAATAGGTTCCAAAAAGTCAGCTCATGCCAGGGTCAGATTCTGGTCACACTGCCAAAAGCCCTACACACAAACCAACCTACACAACCGTTGCCCACATGCAGAAAGCCATTTTCATGGTGAGTTCATAAAGATACAAGTTATACCAAACAAATGTACTATTAAGTCATTGGCATAAATTGCTTGGATTCTCTGTCAGAAGGATCAGGAAATGGTCATTAAAGACTATCAAGAAGTGAAGAAAACTGTAGGAACGTGGGAGTTATGAATAGTTCAATAAAATGAAGTGTTTTCCCAGTTAAATGTCATTGCTTTGTTAAAATAATCAGAATTAGATGTTTTAAATGTCTAGTTATTTAATTCCATGAAGGATCAATCAGACATCTGGTTATGTGATTCGTGATACCAGAATAACTACCTTTTATTCATAGGTGCAGAGCACCTGCAGCAATAGGACATATTTCATCTGTCTCATCTATCAGTCTATTGCTTTGCAGTATCAGGTTCACCCTTTATGACTGCACCGTGAAAAAGAAGCTGAGCCCCTTCACTGAGCCCTTTATTTTTCTTTTGACTTCCTGTGCTGAGGTTATATTGATACAGTCTTCTGGGGAATCATCACTATAGGCTGAGATACTGCTTTCCAGTTCTGACTTAGTCTCCTTCCTCCCTGTTTTCCTCCCTGTCTCCTTGCCTCCCTCTTATGACTACAACACAGATGGATTCTTTGGCACCAGGATCCTTGAAACTTCTCCATTGTCCATCTCCTGCAGAACAAGAAAGCCAACAGAATCCAGAGGCCACTCACTCCTTTGCCTTGGGCTCCTTGTGGATAGCTTTACTTACTGCTCCAGATGGTAGCTGTTCTTCTACAAGTGCATCCAGCTGGGCACCACGGTGCTGTTTGGGACCTGGGCTATGTTTTCTTCCACAGGGTCTGAGTGCTAAGACCCTTAGCGAAGAGTCTGTGTCTCTCCCTTGAGAGTCCTATTACAGCACTGGTGGTGGTATTTATTCCAGCAATAGCCATTTGTCCTTCCATTTATCATTATAAACCAAATGGTCATTGTTCTAACTTCCTATTGCAGCTAATGATTCCTAATAATAAACTTTCCCATTCTAATTACTATGAATTGTCTCTGTTGGCAGCAATAGGATGCACTTTGCAATTTTCTACTACCTAAGAAGATTCAAATTGATCTTCCATTTCCTGTACTGACTCAGCTTTTCACTGGACATCTAGTAGGTGCTGTATTTATGTCAACTACTGAGGATATAGCAAACAGCTTATAAACAAGCTCCGTCCTTATCTTTAACCATACTAAATTCCATGTACACTGACGGTAGACAAATGGAACATAAAACAGAATGGGCTTAGGAGTAGCACATACCAAATCAGGAGAGAGGGTAGGATACTAGGAAGTTTATTATGAGGTAGGCAGGTAGGCATCCTAGTCCTGCAGAAATAGGCATGAAAGTACACTGAAAGTAAAAGCAATGAAGGAAGTTTCAAAGAGGGATATGAAGAAAGATTATCTTAGAAAGATGTTCTGAGCTTTTTTCAGACATGGCAAGCTTTCTGAACCAAAGTTACGTTAGCTGCAATGTTACAAGCATTCTGAGAACTTGAACAATTTTCAGTGTTTCTTCTCACATTTTCTCCTATGACTATACAACAGAATTAAACTCTTTAATTAAGTTATCTGTGCTTCTCCTCTTTGTGCCCTGCTACTTCCGTTAATGAATGCCCTGCCTAGAATAACTTTAGAAGGAAGGGTTTGCTCTAGGTTTCTTTATAAAACTTTATTCCACACAGAGAATTAGGTACAATTTGGGGAGATGGCATCAAACTAATTCTGTAATTTATTTGAGTCCTTGGATGTCAAAGACTCATGCTTTCATGTATATATCAATCAGTAACTGTCTGGTTTTGCTTCATCTATTTTATTCCACAAAATTTTAATCAGTAATGACCTATTTAACAATTGTTTTTATTATAGATATCTCTGGTAGAACTCTCTGTCATACTTCATTTCAGGTCACCTTAGAGTGAGCTCACAATTCTTACCCAACCATAGCAAAGATCACTACAAGAATAGTCAGATAAAAACGATCTCTTGCTATTTGTGTCTAGGTAACCAATTTGGTCAGATATAATTATAAATAATAGACATGTCTATAAATGCCTTTTATATTGACCTAACAGTTCTCTCAGATCTGAAGTTTGAGCTGTCATTTGTAATATGATATAAGAGATTATAAATATGAATGAATTTATCTTGAGTAGTAAATATTGTGGTAGCTACAATAGTTTGTTTCAGATAAACTTATATTGACATATAAAATAGGTATTCATAAGCCTATCATATAGACTTGCGGATATAAAATGAAGACATTGTAAAAACTGGAATCTCAACAGAAATATCTTTTTTAATTTTCATAAAGTTTAAAGTGATCATATTCTTTTCTGTCTTCCAACCCTTTGCAGATCTTCCCCATTTCCTACCCACGCAACAGCATGTTCTTTTTCTCTAGAATAAACTAGCTGAGCAGTGGTGGCACAGGCCTTTAATCCCAGCACTTGGGAGACAGAGGTGGGTGAATCTCTGTGAGTTCAAGGGCAGCCTGGTCTACAAGAGCTAGTCCCAGGAAAGGCTCCAAAGCTACAGAGAAACCCTATCTTGAAAACAAAACAAAACAAAAACCAAAAAAAAAAGAAGAGAGAGAATAATCTAACAATAACTTGGAGACTATTTTGTGTTGGCCAACTGCTTCTGAGCTTAGGACTTGCCTGGAGGTGCTTCATGTACCCAGCGGCATTCCATTGAAGAAAACTGGTTCTCTCTCTCAGAAGCAACCATTTGCAAATAGCTTCTGGATTAACAGTTGAACTGTGTGCTCACAGGACCTCAGTTCAATTCCCAGCACACTCATGGTGACATAGCCATCTGAAACTCCAGTTCTTGGGGCAACAGTGTCCTCTGGATTCTGCTGGCACCAGGCATACATGTGTTGGAAACACATACATGCAGAAAAGCAACCATACATATAAGGTAAACAATTTTTAAAAGACTCCTGATTTCTGGTCTTTATATTTTAATTTCCATTAAAAATTACAAAATCTCCTGAGTAAATTGGAAGCTTGGGGACCTTGGGGGAGGGATAAAGAGGGGAGAAGAGAGGCAGGGAGGGGAGCAGAGAAAAATGTAAAGCTCAATAAAAATCAATAAAAAATTATTGTGGAGAAACGGCCAACAATGAAAATAAAATTAGACCTAATATAGGAGGAGAAGAGTTTCCCACAAGAATAGGGTCATGTTTTACTGTCGACAGAAACCACAAAACCTATCTCTTCTGTGTCCAGAATATATTCATATTCTCTCTCTCTCTCTCTCTCTCTCTCTCTCTCTCTCTCTCTCTCTCTCTCTCTCTGTGTGTGTGTGTGTGTGTGTGTGTGAATGTTTAACTTGGGGCAGCTGTGGTTATTTTTCTTCTTATTGTGGGCTGTATACCAAGCAATTGCCATTCTTTCAACAAGTTTCCTAATAGTTATTTCTAAAGACACAGAAAATATTAATTTTTAAGCTTTCTTTTGCTCCACATTCCTCGGCACAGAAAGCAATGGGAAACACACTTTCCAAAGCATCTAAGTGTGTGCGCAAGCTGGAAACCCTTAATCCTGATCCACTAAAGAAAAAATGGAAATGATTTAGTGGGCCACAGATCAACACCTAAGAAACACACCACATGACTGCAAGATCGAGGATGACATCCTAAAATACGGGGGAGGTAAATGGGCAGTTTTCAGAAAGGAGTCCTGGGGCAACAGTACGAAATGATCAAAGGGAAGCATGGCTAATGGCTTTAAAGCTCCTGGTAAATTAATGAGAATGGTGGTCTAGCTTCCCTCATAAATAGCTAAGTCAACTACTGGGACACAGGCAGAAAACAACGTTCAAGCTTCGATGCAAATGAACGCAATTCTAAGTGTTCAAAGAGGATTTACAATGTACCTGTCTTCTTAGTGTGTTTATTTTTCTTCTCTACAACATACAATGCTATGCATTTTGCTGTATCTATTCTTTCGATATTCTTTATTTTGTCACATACCATTCAGCTTCATGTGAAGTCCTGTATAGTGCACACTGACTTTTCTTTTAATATGTGTACAAGCTAAGCTGTGTTCTAAAGAGAGGAATCATTGTCAATGCCTCCAAAGTTCTGGTTCTACCTCTCTTATTTTGGCCATTTGAACTTCTTCTGTTGAGAATTCTCTGTTCAGCTCAATGCCCCATTTTATAATTGGGTTGATTAGCCTTTTACGGTCTAGTTTCTTGAGATCTTTATATATTTTGGAGATCAGACCTTTGTCAGTTGAAGGGTTGGTGAAGATCTTCTCCCAGTCAGTGGGATGCCTTTGTGTCTTGCGACAGTGTCCTTTGCTTTACAGAAGCTTCTCAGTCTCAGGAGGTCCCATTTATTCAATGAGGTCCTTAATGTCTGTGCTGCTGGGGTTATACGTAGGAAGTGGTCTCCTGTGCCCATGTGTTGTAGAGTACTTCCCACTTTCTCTTCTATCAGGTTCAGTGTGTTCAGACTGATATTGAGGTCTTTAATCCATTTGGACTACTTTTCTAATAGCATAAAATTTTAGAAGTATTAATCCATTAGAGAACAACAATGAACAAAAATATCTATGAAAAATAATACTTATCTCTGAATTCCTGTTTCATTTACACTTTAGATATTATTATTATTTACTTTAATTAGTGTTTTGCTTGCTTATATGTGGTGTGTGTGGGGGGGTATATCACATGCATGCCTGGTGCCTATGAAGATCAGAAAAGGGTTTCAGATCTCCCGAGACAAGAATTAGAGCTATCAGCTGCTATGTGAGTGCTGGGAGTCAAACGCAGATCCTTTGGGAAAGAAATAAAGGCTCTTAACCACTGGGCCAACTCTCCAGCATGAACATCATCACCATGTTATCCAATCTTGTGGGAACACATTGGACTTTTCTACCAGAAATTAATCTAATTAAATAAATTAAGATTAGTAATGTCTTGCCTATGATTCCAGGCTTTTTTTCTCTTTTCAAAAATTAAAATGTTTGTTGAAGACATATTTTTTCCTATGGAGTAAGTTAATTTTTAAAGAAAAGTTAAATTAATGACTCCTTTAGACAGGTAAAGGCTCCAAAAATTACAGTGCACTGCCTCTTCATTTTCTTTTGTAACATAATTCATTCAATTTGCATTTTTCTTCATCTCAATTCATGTCAATGATTGTTCTATTTAAGTTATCATATTTATGGTCAGTAGGTTGTAATACTTACATTGGAATATCAAACTCATATAAATTTTATGATTATGACTTCTTGATTCTGTAATTCATTTGGTAGTTAGTTAGGTTACTTAAAAAGAAAGAAAGCTGAGTACTGAGTATAGAAGCAGATACATTGCAAATACATCCTGGTATTAATTCTCTCCGACTCTTAAGGAAGACAAACATTCACAGGCATACTTAATCATAGTTAGAGCCACTTAATTTATTCAAATTGATCAATGTAGTGAAGAAAGTCCACAGAGTCCTTCTATGTGATAAAGTTGAATTTCTAAATTAAATTTGACAAATTGTGACTGCCTGAGAGTTCTACAGGAGTCATGTAGACTTCTGGTTGACAGGTGGCGATGCGCCTGCTGCGCATTTCCTTATTAGCACACACTGGTTATTGGGATGAACACGGACAATTGCTTAACCTGATTACGAGTGGAAAACCCTGGTGAAGACTGTGGTATTGAAAGGCCGAGACTTGGTAGATGAGTCCAAGGCATCACCACCTTCTCGACAAGTGATGCACGCGTGAAGTGACAGAGATCGTTAGAGCACATACAGGACCTTCGCAGGTTCAAATCATACAACACAGTGAAGAGGAAGTAGACACAGAGCTCACCCCTTACCAAGCAGCTACTTACAATTGATTCCTGCTGGAAAAGGGAAAACAAGTTTTCTCCAAAGGACTGTCACTTGCTCTATCAACTGCACTCCATGCCAGGCCCCGTCCATGCTCAGGGGTAGCTGCAGAGCACAAAACGGACTGCAGGGATTTTTGTGTGCTTATTTTGTTTCAGCATTTTTTTTTGCCATATTGGGTTATTTTGTTGTTGTTTGTTTTCATTTTTGTTTGAGCTTTTTGTTTTGATATTGTAGGGATGGAAAGAGAAAGAAGATAAAGTTGGGTGAGTAGAGGCAGGAGGATCTGGAAAGAAGATGAAGATGGGACAAAAGTATGATCCAAATATATTTTATTTAAAAAATTAAAATTAATTATGAAAGAAAATGTTTACTTAACTAAAACATTTTAAAATGTATTAATTAATTTAAATATATAAATGTCAATCCTTTGGTTATTTATCTCACAATAGAAATTAAGGCTAAGAAAAACTAGACTGAGATGTAATGGAATAATAGGATTAGGATCACGTGAAAAAAAAACCTTCTGAGATAATGTATCTATGTATTAAAACCCGTCCTTCAGTACCACTCATGCTCATTGTGGCATTCAATTTCATACCCATTGGTGTGAATGAGCATTGGTTCATTAAACAGAGGAAGCATTTGCAACTTTGGAAGGGGTTTTGCAAACATTTTTTTTCTAAATATAAAAGACTTATAAGTCATCTTTTGCCAATCTGCATTGTGATATTCTCCAAAATAAGCCACTTCAAACCAACAGTAGCTATTCATTTCAATGAGCTGCAGAAAGGTTTGCAAATTAAATTTTTTACTTCTAAAGTCACAATTCCAGAAAAGGGAAGCTATCATTGTATTAACTGATGTGAGTTTGAAAGGCCAGGTAGAAGGCAGGAGGGGTTCCTAAACAGAGGGCACATTTTCCTTACCACACAGTTACTCAGGGGACAGCCTCATAGAATGGTTCAATACTATCATGGAGGATGTACTACTTGGAAATTGTCTTTCAAATAAACTGCAACGGTACTGTCACCTTAAATTAAAGCTTTTTTTTTCTCCCCTGTTATATGCCTTCATGATTCTGACTTGAACATATGTGAAGTTATTTGAATTAAAAGTATGACCTAATACCTGAATACAAGATCTGATGCTACCAAGTACAGCGTGTTAATCCCTTTTGTGATATTCACTCCCTTAGTGGCCTAAGGCAAAAGTCTTTGTCTAGGTTTCAAAGACATATAAAAGTGCGTGGAAATGTCGAAATTGCATGCGCCCTCCCAAGCTCTCCACCTCAATCAAAGGAAGAAACTTGCTTGAGATTCAGTCCACATTTAAAAAAAAAAAAAACTTAGAAGTGGTTTCTGTAGGCAAATAAAATGCTTGAAGCCTTCTTCTCACCTCAGTATGTGTGAAATCCTTCCAAGCCCCTCTAGGCAAGTTGAGGAATGATTCTCAAGGAGACACTGACCCCTGGAGGCAAAGAGGTCTGCCTTTTGGACAGACCTTGCCTTATTTAATATCAGAGACACTAATTGATAGACTGAGAAGAAGGAATGAGATCTGTGGCAAATCCCAATGTAGACCTAATCGGCTACCCTATCCTTTCTTCTACATCTTCTCAAATATCTGTAGGAGACATGTCAAGATCACAAATGGTGAAAGATACATTTGGGAGAAACCAAGCCGAGATTGTAACACATTTGCCGTTACTGTCTCACCTTGAAGGAAAAGTGGGTTTTACTCAACACTAAAGAAAAGATTATGGAAAGATTACAAGAAAAAATAATAAACCATCTATAATTGTCTATTTTACAAAGATGAAATAAATCATATGAAGTCCCAAAATAGCAGACTACAAGAAAGTTGATTGAAGATTCTTCAGAAATATTGTGGGTGAAACCAAAGTTTTGAAACATTCAAACTGAGATGAGAGTCGAAGAAAGAATCATGTGACTAGCATCAATTACAGTTCTGCTATGCCACATTCCTGATCCCTGTATCTTCATCTTTAGTGAATTGATGCATTTGCTCATAAAGAATCTATAAACATCATTGACTTCATATGGCAAAGAAAGAAAAGAGGGGGGGGCGGCTTGCTCTGTATTTTAGTTTTCTGTGGCTGCGATAAACAGTGTGAACAAAAAGCAACTTTGGGAAGCAAAGAGTTTATTTGATTTACATGCTCATTGTGAGACAATTCAGAGCCTAAGCTCAAGGCAGGAACCTGAAGCAGGTACTGAAGCAGAGGCCAAGGAAGAAGCTGCTTACTGAACTCTCCATGGTTTGTTTGGCCTGTTTTCTTATTAAACCCAGGACTTCTTGCCTAGGGGCAGCAATGTCCACAGTGGTCAGGATTCTCCCATATCAATCATCAATCAAGAAAATGACCCACAGAGGTGCTCATAGGATCATCTGATGGAAACAAATCTTTAACTGAAATTCCCTCTTCTCAGATAAGTCTAGTTTTGTGTCAAGTTGACAAAAAACTAACAGCCCATGTGGCTGACAACTTCAGGCCAAAATGTAAAGTCTCCTTGAGAAACCCTGAAGTTCTCCAAGATTCCTCTCTTCCTGTGATGACACGAAGTAAAATAATTTAAGACACTGCGTGGTTTGACATTGTTCCTGGTAAAAGATGGCTGAAACATTTGATGGATTACTTGTCTTCACAGCACTGACTGATTCAAGTAAGAGAGAATTTGATTATGAGAACACATGAAGTTGCTATAATTCTGAGAACTAAATTCTCCCAAAGAAAGGGAAGACAGCATTTTTTCAACAATTTAGCCATGGGATTTTAATCTTATTAATGGTATCAATAATAAGTCTGTCCTGTGGAGCATGCATTAAATCTAAAGCAGAAAAAGATTGGTTGCTACCATAATACTCATACCACTATTGTACCAATGAACATATCTAGCCCTGGGAGTGGTTATTGGAAGTTGCAGGGTTCACAGCTGAGTAAGAGTTTCTTTCGGTTTGCATACATAGAGGCTTCCAGCACTATAAATGCTAGTCAATAGGGAAGAAACTTCAAGAATCCTGTATCCATGCTATAGGTAAGTAATATCTGTCCCCAGTTCCCATCCTTATGACTTGCTTTATAGGTTTCATTATTTTGATTAAGGGAATTAAGAATAAAGGCTGTCTTTTCTGAGATTTTATTTTATGAGCATCCAAATTCTATTTTAAAGCATATATTTCAAAGCTTGAGAACATTTTAATTATAAATTTACTGCAAGAATTAATGCTTAACCAAAATGACTAATTCAAATGCACAATCTGGAACTTTTTGCTGTACATTTATGTCTTTTGATTCCCTTATTTAGGATTAGTTTCTTAATAATTTGAAGTTTAATTTTCTCCTGACTTATTGTTGATAAGCTTGTGTTTATTGCAGTTTACCTACTGGACTTATGTGTTTAATTTTATCTAAAGTGATGGCCTCAACAACAGAAGGGTAGTGGGTATTCTTTCATTGAGTTCTCCTTCTGTCTAGCAGTAACTACTGGTTCCTTCATCTTTCCCACCTACACTTTCTCTCTTCGTCCATTCCTCTTCCATTCCCCCATTCTTCATTCAAGTACTTCTGGTTATAACTAAACAGCCAAGAACCTTACATTAACCAAGGACATTGAGGCAATTGGCATTTATTCACAGTCTGATATTGTCTGAAACCACATGAACAAAATCCAAAACTCCCCCAAAACATTAATCTAGGGTTTTCTAGAGATGTTCAATACTAAAAACGAGTTCCACTCTTTTTACATTGTGCAGGAATCAAACTAACACACAGGAGCATCATTAACACTTTGTTAGTTTGATAGTATTCTATTTATCTGAATAGTTTTTAGAATATCATACCAGTGGATCATTAACTGCGGTATTTCAAATTTATGCACAGTTTAAATATCTATTTCTTTATACTATTAACTTTTATTTTGAATAATCACATTTATATATTTCAGGTACTGCTAATTATTTATTTTAACATGTAAATAGAACTTATAATTACAATAAGAGGTAAAACAGAATGAAAGGGAAACTATGTAGTTATCACCTAATTTAACAGGACCATAGCAAGTGTTTTTAAATAAAGTTCTACCTTTTACAAAACTGGTTTAAAGAAAAATTAGATATTATTTTGATTTTTCATTAAAGTCCTAAAGAAAAGCATGCAATCTTTTTTACTCTCAGCATTCTTGAAAATTCCCTCAAGGAAGGCACGTCAAAGCCATAATGACACAAACTATTGATGATATCCAAATGGTCACATTTTTATAATTTTATCACTACAAAAATCAGATTTTCCATTAATTCAATGGTTATGAGAATATGTCTGAGTAAAGCAAGCAGTTGTGTATCTTTCTAGAGATTTGGTATTGTAGCTGCATCCTGAGCGAATCATTTGGACAAACGCTGGGAGACATGATCCAGCAAATTATAATCAATAGGAGTTTATTTAATAAATCATTTGGTCCAGAGAGTAGAGCCCTGTGCGGAGCAGCGTCAAGAATTCTGTGTGACCTCCCTTCATGCCGTGACTTGCTTTGCGAATTGGAAAAATCAGTTAACCTCTCGGTACTTCAGTTCATCCATCTATGAACTGAGGAGGGTAACATTTGCCACCATGCTCTCCAGTCATCTGGAGGTTAATGGGCTTTGGAGTTTATCAAGTGCTTTTTCTACAGGCATGAGAAGACTCTGCAGGAGGACTTAGTGCCATGCAACTGGGAAAATTTTTTCTTACAGCTCCAATAACATACTCTTTTTTTTAAAAAAAATAAAAGACCTTACAGACATTACAAATTACATGATAAAATACCCCCAGTAGCGTCTTCCTGTGCTTGCCATGTTATCAGAGGAATATGAACACTTCTGAGCTCCAGCTCCGTACTGGGCACACATCCCTCAGGCTAGTTATATCTGGAGCATCTGTGCCCATAGCTCCCGCACGTTTGACAGCTCTTCCAACCTCAGCTCCAAGTATTTTTATTCAAGTACTTCATCAAGTTGTGCTGTTTTATAAACTGATTACTAATTTGAAAATAAATAAGTCTTTTCATGCAATTAATTTGTCTGCTACTCAATGGCACATTGAATAAAAAATGTTAAGACCTTGAGTGAAAACTACAGAAGTAAGATTTTTGCACCAGCAGAAAATCTGCCCTGCCCTTCTGTGTCTGCTGCAGCAATTGTGTCAGAGCTCTGATCAAGCTAAAAAGGGAAACCATAATAGCTTGGTTTTGTCAGAATTTTGGAATTTGGTATAATCCTAAAATACCATATTTTACTGCTTTAATTAATTGTATGCTTTATATATTACTTCAGACTTGACGGAGAAAAAATATCACGTGATACTCTGGTACTAAGGAATCTAGATTAGAGCTTTAGATCTGCCAATGTCTTCACTCATTTAATCAACTCATCTTGAAGTATAGTTCATTGTTTCACCTTTGTGTTAAATATTTTCTGCACTATATTACAATAATATGTATTTATAAAAGCATGCTTTTCATATTTGTGTTATTTTATTTCTGACAAATAATAAGGAAAAAGTGAAAGGAAAAAAATTAAAGCCATATGGATTTTGCCCTATGAATTTCTCTTTTAACAGAGAAAATGACTATTCAAAAAATGCTTTCTTTTCCTCCCCTTCCCCCCAATAATTGAAATCAGGGAAACTATATGTTATATCTCTAATCTAATCAGTAGATGCAGATGAAGTCAGTATCACCTGAAAGATTTCCAAAAAAAACAAAACCCAGAATAACTCTGAAGATTTTTACACACTTCCTATCCACACTTTGTTCCTGGTGGAAGATACACCTTTTAGTTTCCCAAAATACAAACGTCAGGCAAAGGTGATACAGTTAGCTTTCCAGATTATCCCCGTCCAGCCCTCACAAACTTCTATGTTCTCCGTCAGGGAACTGCCTGTCTAACAGCCACAGATCCACATCTGTGTAGAAGCTTGACCTGAACCGCCTTGCAGAGGCAGAGGCAGGCTGTGGAAAGGACAGCATGAGAAGGGTGTCTCTTGCAGCTCTATCAAGCCCCAGGCATACAGTTAAACATTTATGAAGGTTTTCTTACTTATTTTGAATTTAGATATGTGAGTGTTTTGCCTCCACGTATGTCTGTGCACCACTTGTGTCCAGTGTCCTCAGGGGTCAGAGAAGGTGTTAAAAGCTCTTGAACTGGATTACAAAAGGTTGTGGGTGGCCCTGTAGGTTCTGAATTCCTGTCTTATGACAGAGTACTGAGTGTTCTTAACCACTCAACCACCTCTCTAGGACTTACTATATATTTTTGAAGATAATATTCCTACTTGTCAAAGTAAAACATCATCAAGCCTGCATTATTCCTGGGTATCCCAAACCTCTATATTTTTTTGTTTTATTTTGAGATAGAGTCTGGCTATACCTCTACATTTTTAGAAATAAAACATTCTGACCTCACAAGTACAAAACTCCTAATATTCTTTAGTTATAAATGTCATTACAATCATTTCAGTCAAAAAACAATAAACATTATCATTCTATGCACAATTTACAAAGTTTCTTCAGCCATTAGGATGTGTTATAGATTAATCTGAAAAATAACAAAGGAGATAAATGCTATTTATCCTACTTCAATATTTCTAAAGAAGAGTCAAACGAACGAATTTGGGAAGTTACTAGCAAATCTGATACCTCTTCATAAATCAGTTGTGTCTGCCTTAAATGATATATAACCTGTAATTCATACAACAGATCTCATTTAAAAGCTATAAATGATTAATAAAATACTGGAGACAATAAAACATTATTTTGTAAATTAATTGAAATATACCTTTTAGAAGCCAAGCACACACACACACACACACACACACACACACACACATACACACACATACATGACCAGTGTTGTCTTACCTCTGTTGGTAGAGCTGCCTGAATTTGAGCTCAACTGTAGTATTTGCCAAATGACCCAGTGATCTTTGTGAAGTGATCCATTTTAAACTGAGGTACACTGATTTCTATGACAATTCTGGTTTCAGTAAAATAGTCAAACATGTGACTGGCAAAATGCTCAGGATACCCTCGAGAATTAGCCACTCAAGCAATGACTGCTGGATCAATTTTCTAATTTGGCCACATTCCTGACTCAAACTTTTCAGACTTCTGAGTGAGTCAGTAACGTTACTGGGAGCACCGTGTAGCATCATGAGCACTGTAGGAAAAATCAGATTTCTTCAAGTCCTCTTCCCTATCCTCTGATTGGCAGAAAGTGTGGCTGGCATACTTTGATGGCAGCCTGGGCAGAACAGTTGTCACGGCATGATCCTAAGTGGCCAAGCAGAGTCCTTTCCGACTTCAGAATGACAGTTTCATGAGGCTATGGTCTTCAAATATGGTACTAAATTCATGGGCTTGTTTTATCTTTCTATGTAAAACTTGGTTACATTTGTGGAATCCTTGCGACATTATCTTGACTTTATCTGCATACTTTTGGTCTCAGTAGACTAAAAATGCTTGTGTTGGAAAATTCCTGGACAGTGATTTTAGAGGGCCATGACTGCAAAAAAAGAAAGAACTATTTCCTCCATCTTGCTGCTTGACTTAGCAAAATAAACTCATTTTAGTTTTAAAAATGTAAGCAAGAATTGAGTTGCACGGAGCCCTTATTTTTACTTTAAATGATTTAATCTTTTGCCTTTACATAACCTTTTAATATTATCTTTTAATAAAGTGAGTAGGCTACTTTTGGTATTGAAAAGAGCATTTGAAAGTATCATTTTCCAGCCCAATATATATTGCATGCTAAGTACAAGACAGAAAGTTTTATTTGGAAAATAATCTTGTCAGGCTACCAATCAGAAGGCCAGTCTGCATTCTTCTATTCAAGACAACTCTTTGGAAGTAAGAAATATACAGACAGCAAGAGAGAGGGAAAGGGTGAGAGAAAATAAATATAAAGAAAGTGAGAAATTGAAAAACACATATCTGCAAAAGTGAATTCCATACTTTTTCTAGCATTTAATTACGTATGCATGATTTGTGAGGTCTCTCCAGATTAGTAATGATCTCAATACAATAATCCAATATGACATAAATGAGAATATTAAGTAGTACTATCCTTATGAAATTTCCTTCTAGAACTGAAGAAGTATTAACCAAACACATTCCTTTCACCGATGGTATTCACTGTACATTTTCAGGGTTCTGATTCACTTTAATTTGCATATTTAGTATTGAAAGGCGTTTGGGGATGGATCAGTTCATTACAATGACATTGATTTGGGTCCTTGGTAGTCAGATAGGCCCTGTCAAACCCAAGCTCAAAGTTTTTATCACTATCTTGGCTTAAGCGAGTCTGAATGAGATGGCTCAGCTTCTTTGTCTCAATTTTTACACTCATCACATGTTATTGAGCTTGTTCATTCAGATTCGTCACGGGATTTGGGTGGAAATATATTCCTTTGTCTTAATGATGAAGCAGCTAACAACAAAATGTTTCCATATTGATGTCAAAATGTAGAAGCATACGTAATTCTGCACTTTCCATAACACTGAGAATATTATGAACACTACTGAAACAGAGCCCATATCAGATTCTCTAGGACAACTTGGGCCACTTTTCACCCCAACATCAAAAGAAACAACTATCTAGATACTCAGAGGGTCTTCTGTCATTTCATCCTGTGTTTTTATATCTTAAGAGAAAGACAAAAATTCAGATGATATATATATATATAGTCCAATAATTACTGGAACTACAAGTTTGCTATACACAAAACTGTTTTTAGGCTGCCATAGTAGAGGACAGACTTAGTAACTGAAACAGAAATGCATTGCCTCCTAGCCCTTTAGCTAAAAATCTTAGATAAAGTGTGCTTGGTGCTGTTTCCTTTGGGGGGCTGTAAGTACCTGGTATCTTTTCTACCTGTGCCCAAAGTTCCCCTCTTCCCAAGGATACAGTTTTATCAGTTTAGTTATTATCTCCTTGAACGAATCTGATCATCTACAAAGTCATTCTCCAAAACCCACAATATTCATAGAATAATAATACATAGTGGTGCCATGTTTCTGTTGGCTTTATGTCCGGGAATATTCATGACTTTATATGGGGCATTGACAAACATAGGTCATTTTATTTCATTCCTTTCGCAGTTAGTAATATTAACTCTCAGCTCACACATCATACTTTACACAGTGGTGTGTATAAGTGTCCCTGAGGGACTAAGAGAAGAATAAATTTTCCTTACTGAAGACAAAGCCAGCACTACAGGTGGCTCAATATTAGCAAAGGTGTCCAGGCTCAGGTCCAGTTCTAGCCACAGAATTGACTCTGGTCACAAAGGATCGAGAAGGATGGAGATTTGAGTATGAGTGAAGTAGAGATATCATGTTCAGCAGTATAGTCAGCTATAGATAGTCAGAGAATATAACCTGTACATCCAATGACATATACACAACCTGGCCTGATACTGGGTGAGAGGATGCTACTGCTTTCCAATGCTGGCTGCCTCCACATCAATATGATCCAGGTACGCCCATGTTGTATCATCTTTCATCCTGGTATTTTTGGTGAGCTTATCATCCTGCTTTCTCAAATGTAGTTTAGATGCACCTGTGTGTCCATGTGATCCTGGTTTATCTTGATAAATTTATAGCTGGGAATATGTAATTTGTATGAATCAGCTTTTGTAAGTCTTCCTCATAGCTGATGCTGGGCAGGAGGTACTTGATCATGCACACAAACAAGTTGCAGGGTGTTCCAGCTTCAATCGTCCATAGGAAATGGAGCCAACTGCTGCATCACTCAGAGCAAGGTGCAGAGCAAGCCCCTTGTCTGCAGTATTGCATTACCGTTATTGTTTATCTCACCATCGACACTTATGAGCATTCTTAATAATTGACATGAAGTCCAAAGTTTGAAAGAGATAGTTTAAAACAATTTTGATGCTTCCTCAATCTGACCCATTTTAATAATTACAGGCTATAAGGATATTTGTTTCTCTATTGTCCATAGAAGATGCATATGAAGAATAACCGAAGGCTAGAGAAATATCCCTCCATACAAACAGCCCATTGGCTATTTGGTGACAAATAAGCAGGCCATAACTCCACTGAATAACAGGTCCTCTTTGCAGCCACTCTGATGGTCATGTCCACTCATTCCTCCACTATAGACAGAATCCGCTCTATCTGCAGGCAATTCAATTTGTCATTAAGACAACTGAAAACACTCGATTGACTCCTTTCTGATCTGTGTCATATAAACACAATTATTGTTAAAGTGTTCTCCAGTCCACCATCTGACTATGGGAAAAATAAAACCTGATTCCTTTTTGTCAAATTTGACTAACAGGGAAAACAATAAAGCAGGCGCCACAATCAATTTGCTTAATACAGCCCATTCTTTGAATGAGCAGATTTAGGGATGAAACCCAAAAGACACAAAATTCTTGAGATACTCAAACTATCTGGAGCTAAACTGATTTAGGATTGATGGCACAGTGTCTGAAAAATGCGTTTAGTCTCTTAAAATGAAAAAAAAAAAAGGCAGCATTGGCCGGGCATAAAAAACAGCATTAGGAAAATATGAAAGTTATGAAGAAAGCATATGTCAAGAAATTCCAGTGACTCATGTGTGTTCTCTAATTTCACTCAAGCATTGTAATGGGCATGAAACCCTTGTGCTCCCGTGTTTACCTATGTTCAGTTAAAGTATGTCTCTGAGAGAAGAGCCACGATGGCCTGAGTACTTACCTCCTTCCCTGATTTTCTAAGTGCCTCACGAATATCATCCCATTACTCTTCAAAACTATCCAGGCAAGAAATCATACAACTCATCTCAAAAATGATCCTTGACAGTGAGTGCAAATTTATATCCTCCAATAAGTGTGTATACTATATGTGCACTTAAAAGTCCTCCCTTCAGTTTTTATGTTGGAGACAGAGTGAGCGAGAGAGAGATTAAGAAACCACCTAAACAGGATGGGATGGAAGAAAGCGTAAATCAAGAAGTTGTTCGCGGGCCACTCCCCAACATGTTTGTTTTTTAAATTAACATTAAACCCTCAAATAACAATAGCTTGGTGTGGATTTTCTGGGAAGCAAACATGAAGGTCTAAATATTTAACTGTATTAAGGGCTCCCTTTCTATTTACATAATAATATATAGTGTTTATCTTCAGAGCCCTGTAAAAATATCAGTAACCATCCATAATAGGGCTCTAATGAAAGGAACATGGCTTTAGAATTGCTACTCTATGTTAATACCATTTTGGTCAGGGTCTCGTAATGGCTGTTAGGATTTTGACCCCAATAGGTCAGAGAGAGAAGATGTGAAAATCCTTAATAAAATGTTGTTCGGAGCTACAGGTGGGAAATAAAGAAGCTCTTGTGACCTATAATCTTATCCCCTGCTAAAGTCACCAGCGAGCCCTGTGGGCTTCAGCAGCTGGAATTAGACAGCATACTGGTGGCGTTCCAGCCATAGCTCTGACAGTTCGACGTAATCACCCACAGTGAAGAACAAATGAAGGACACGGAGTTCGCCATGCTGTTCTCTCTGGGTCTAATCAGCCTGCTCAAGCCACATGAGAAACTCTGCACTAGCCACATTTTATTCCTATTAATAAACAATGCACACATTGTTTTTGCTGGTCAGTTCAAAAACAAACATCAGACTCTCCCCTGGGCTTTATTATATAACAAGTGTATCTAAAAGAAAACTTTCCCTTTAAAGGTCTAACCTTCAGCCAGATCAGCCCCTATACCACATGGTTCCATACATTGGCACTGTGTATGTCTAGCAAAGAGACACAAGCAAATTTTGAAGAGATTAAGGATCCTGGTGTTACTGAACTCATTGAGTAGCTGCCTCTGTGAGTTCCTACTATGGTGTAATAAGCTTTGACTTTCCTCTGACCTCAAGGCCATTGAGTGTGGTTCAAAACTTCCCTATTTCTGGCATAAGCATTAAACTGCCATGTTTAACTAGCTTGTTTCTTTTGTTTAGAGAAGGTAGAGTTTAACTTGTATTTTCCTCAATCTGAAAGAGAAGAATACTGTGGTAGGAGATCATTACTATGCATTTTATACAAATACACACACATTAATTTTTAATGTCTTTCTTCTTTGGTTAGGGAAAACTTTTATCAATAGTAGTATTGATAAGATGAAGTATTTCTTTTAAGAGTAGTTAGACAATGACTCTTTTCATCTCTCACCACTGATGAAAAGCATATCTCCAATTAATATAACACACAAAAGTTAATATTTCAAAAACTAATCAATCCCACATGGACATTTTAAGAAGTATGTGCAGTCCATCATCTCAAAACACGACAAGCTAAAATCAGTCCCTTGCATCCCAAGTAACACAGCCATGTTCATAGAATCTATTTCCCCTAAAAGTTTGTGGAAAAATGAGTTTCTTGTTATTAGTTGAAGACCAACTCGTAGATATAATTTGTGGTCAGGCATCTGAATAATGCTAAGGTCCGGATTCAGTAGATGCTCGAGGTTTATCATACCCTTCCCATTTCTCCACATATAGAACAACTTGATTAAGATTAATTTGTTGAGCAAGTAGTTTACTTGACAAATTATGTCAAATATTTGTTTTCTGAAATCCCAAGAATTTGTTGAGCGTGATTGTACTGCACGTTAGCAAAAGAAATACGCAGTGACTAAGGAAGTCCTATCATTAATTTGTCAGAAAAAAAAACAAGTTGTCATATCTGAAATGAATGTCATCGAAGCTCCATTTCATACAGCGAAGGGGCACTGTTGCTAATAGACTTCGGAGCTTGAAATAAATAAATCTGTGGAATCCTGTTGCATCTCTTGGGGTGTGACATTTGACAGTCTTTTATAGCACAGAACGAAACAAGTTTGTGAGCTGGAATTCAATTGTGGTGTATTGATTCCTTGCATCAGTCATTATTCCCAGCTGATTGACAGGTGAAAATTGGTTACGTTAAGTATTTCATATGTTATATTGGCTGACATTTGCTTGCCTGCTCCTGTGTCAATATTGTTGTAAAGATCTCCAGCTTTATGAGATAGCAATAGACACTGACTGTGGCTTTTGTGTGATGTTCCAGTGTTTTTCCTGACATAATTTAAGACATATTAAAAACCAGCAGCATCTTCCCTCTTGAGAAGCTTAATGCCAATATTATTGTCTTCCAGGGGAAGATCATGTATGCTCATAATCGGGTGCTAATTTCCACCCGTGCGCTCATGTTTAGGCATTAGGCACTATAACTGTAAAATTGAGCCTTCTTGATTGATTCATGTCAAGCCTCATCTCAGCTCCTGCAGGGGAAGTCATCCTGCTGACCCTTTTTACACTAAAAGAAGAGATTTGTGTTCCTTTCTTTCACCTGGAACCATCAAATTGACTGAATAATCTGTAATACATTAGTGCTGACATTTGTTAGGGGGGAATTAAACAAGACACAGTGATCATTCTCCAGAATAAAAATTGTGTTTGATTTCCAGCAGGGTTCTATTAAAGGGATGACAGAATCTGCTCTTCCAAGGTGGAAATCTGTGAACGTTCTCTGCATTAATGAATTAACACTTTCAGTACTTATAGGACCTGGTTCTGTAAGTCTGAGTTTTAAAGTACAGGGACCCTTCTGTATGGTCAACAGAGGTTTGTAGCCATGGTTAGATTGTTAGTGGAGAAAGACCCCTTTGTTTTTTATGTTGTTGCTTTTGTTAGGATAGTAAAAGGTGGAGCCATAGTGCTCCCTGGGATATATAAAACCAGTGTAAAATGCACTCTACTGCCTACTTTGAGACTCATCCAGAACTATGAAGAGATCAGTAAGTTAACTATCAAAGTACTGAATCTTGAATATTGTTTTTTATTGTGCCCTCTAACTTGCAATACCTTTGAAGTTAGACCAAGAGATGTCTTACAACTTATTCTTTTTACTTTAAACAATGTACTAATCATGATAACTGAACTTGACTTGGCTTCATATTCCTCAGGCTTCCTTCACAACACCTGCTCATCAACTCTGGCTACCAACACGGAGCTGAATCATATCACACCCATGTGGACATTAGAGAAACCACAGAATTTTACACCTAACTTGTTTGTGTAGGACCAGTTTTCAAGATGAATTTTTCATAAGTGATTTGTGTGATTATGTTTTCCACTATGTGTTCCCACTTCTCAGAAGTACCACTTAGAAACGGACCTTTTCCACTTTTGACTGCATTTGTTGAAGCAGTTGTCAAGTTTATTAATTGGGGTCATTTCAAAGTACTAACACACTTCTCTTCCAGATACTTCAGACTGCGTAGAGCAGGTTTTGGTAAGAAAATTGAGCAGGTTTTAAAAGAAGTAATGCAGAAAAAAAATCCAAAAATTTCCACCTCTTCTATTGTAACTTGCAAAATAGATGATCAATGAGCAAGATGGAGGAAAGCTATCAATATCTACATAAACTCACATCTTAACTTGATGGAGGATGTTTGTTTTGCTTCATTTAATTTGACATGTTTGGGGAGAGGAGCAGAGAAAAATGTAGAGCTCAATAAAAATCAACTTAAAAAAGAAAAAATTGACATGTTCATTGGTTCAACATCTAACAATGCACATTTTGTCTCTTAAAACTTTATTAAATAAGCACAAATCCTAAAGTTTTTGCCAAATAACTTTTAAGAAATTAAATACATATACTAATTGAAGCTATTGAATCCACAGTCCCTTGTGAGAGAGATAAATCAATCTACTTACAGAAAAATAGGCTAAATGACAAGGGGAAAGCTGTACAAAGCTTCCCTTTGAGACACACAGACTGGAAACAAAAAGTACAGAAAACATACACCAGGAAAATGGACATTGAAGAAGCTATCCTTCTAAAAATTCAACGAATTTTTAGTAAGAAACTCTAAAGAGAGACAAACGTGGTCATTGTATAATGATGTAATGGTAAATTCAAGAAGAGACTAGAACAATTATAAATCCATATGCACTCAACACTGAAGCGTCTAAATCCATAAGGCAAATGTTAATAGGTCTGAAAGGAGAGATGGGCTGTAATGTAACATGAAAGGACTTCAACATCCTTTTCTCAACAATGATAAGATCACTCGAAGTCAGCAAAGAGCTGTCATATTTAAGCTCTAGACCAAATGGACCCAACAGATATTTACAGACATTCTTAGCAACAGCTGCAAATATGTGTTCTTTTTAAGTACACATGGAATTCTCCAGGACAGATCATATGTTAGGCCAGGAAGCAAGTCTCAGCTCATTGAAGACAATGCAAATATCTAGCATGTCTTCTGCCACAGTGGGATGAAACTCGAAATCAGTAAAAGAAAGAAACTCAGAAACATTACAAATACAAAGGAACAAATGTCAGTCAGTGAAAATGCTAAAATGATCATGACAAAACTTGAGACAAATGAAAATACAGCCCCCAAAAGCAATGAAATGAAGCAAAGCCAGCTCTAATCAGGATGTTTATGATAAGTAATGCCTACATCAAAGAAGTCTCAAGTAAAAATTTAACATGGGCCAGAATAGAGATCTGAGTAGTTAACAGCACTGGCTATGCTTTCAGAGGACATCCACATGGCAGCTGACAATCATCTGTTAATTCCGTCTTGGGGAACCAATGCCTTCTTCTGACACCACACACACAAGCATGTGTGGTTCACAGACCCATGTACAAGCAAAGCACATACACATAAAACACAAAATAGTACCATTGCACCTCCAGAAAGACATAACTAATTCATAACTAAAGTTCAAAAATCAGTAGAACTTTGAGAGAACACAAGAATAAAGTTAATGGGCAGGAAAAAAAAGATTAATAAAATGAGGAAGGAGTGGATCCTCTGAAAAGACAAACAATCAATACATTTTATTTTTTTTTTTTATTAAGAAAGAAAAAAAAAATTTTTCTGCCTCCTCCCAGCCTCCCACTCCTCCCACTCTCCCCCCCCTAACTTCCCCCCCCCCTCTCGAGTCTGAAGAGCAATCAGGGTTCCCTGCCCTGTGGAAAGTCCGAAGTCCTCCCCCCTCCATCCTGGTCTAGGAAGGTGAACATCCAAACTGGCTAGGCCCCCACAAAGCCAAAGCTAGAAGTAGGATCAAAACCCAGTGCCATTGTCCTTGGCTTCTCAGCAGCCCTCATTGTCCGCCATATTCAGAGAGTCCGGGTTTATCCCCTGCTTTTCGAGTCACAATTCAGCTGTCATTGGTGAGCTCCCAATAGATCAGTCCCACTGTCTCCGTGGGTGGTTGCACCCCTCTTGGTCCTGACTTCCTTGCTCATCTTCTCCCTCCTTCTGTTCCTCATTGGGACTTTGGGAGCTCAGTCCAGTGTTCCAGTGTGGGTCCATCGCCAGATGAAGGTTCTATGGTGATATGCAAAATATTCATCAGTAAGACTATAGGATAGGATCATTTCAGGCTCCCTATCTTCAGCTGCCCCAGGAAGTAACTGGGGACCTCTCCTTAGGCACCTGGAAGCCCCTCTAGGTCCAAGTCTCTTCCCAACCCTACGATGGCTCCCTTAATTAAGATATGTGCTCAACCTACCCCTGGACCCAGCAATACCACTCTTGGGAGTATACCCAAGAGATGCCCGATCATATGACAGGGGCATTTGTTCAACTATGTTCATAGCAGCATTATTTGTAATAGCCAGAACTTGGAAACAACCTAGATGTCCTTCAATGGAAGAATGGATGAAGAAAGTGTGGAATATATACACATTAGAGTACTACTCAGCAGTAAAAAACAATGACTTCTCAAATTTTGCATGCAAATGGATGGAAATAGAAAATACTATCCTGAGTGAGGTAACCCAGACCCAAAAAGATGAACATGGGATGTACTCACTCATAGTTGGTTTCTAGCCACAAATAAAGGTCAGTGAGTCTTTATTTTGATATCCTAAAGAAGCTAAATAAGAAGGTGAACCCAAAGAAAAACATATAGCTATCCTCCTGGGTAGGGGAAGTAGACAAGATTGCCAGGCAAAAAATCGGGATCTTAAGAGTGGGGTGGGAGGGGGGTAAGGGGAGATGGGGAGAAAAGTGAGAAGGGTTGGATGGGGAGAACTTGGGGCAACGGGATGATTGGGATACAGGAAGGTAGGATAGGGGAGCAGGGAAGCACATATCTTAATCAATACATTTTAAATCATGCTACAATGGGGAGAGATCCAAATCAGAGACAAACAAGAATATGATACAATTGTTATGACAGAAACACTTGTAATTTGAACATTTATGTGTCAACAAATTGACAGACACAGAAAAACTAAATCTGTGCCTGGACATATGTAACTTGCCAAGACTGAATTACTGAATTAGAATTTTCATAGTAGCAAAAGGATTGAGTTGGTAATTAAGTCTCTTACCAAGTAGATCCCTATGGCATTCCTAGTCAATATGAAATGTTTAAACAACAATTATTTTCCTCTAATTGTTCCAGATAATTGAAGCAGAGGTAATTCTTCTCAACTCATGGTATAAGGTCAAGTTAAAGTATCAAAACTGACAGCAATGCAGCACAAAGCTAGTGCTTAATATCTTTGATGAACATAGAAAAATTTCAACAAAATACTAATACACTAAGTCTAAAAGCATGTTGAAAAGACTGCTCTGACCAAGTAGTATTCATCTCCAGCATGCAAGGATAGTTCAAGCATGGACAAATGAATAATATATTCAGAGAATGAAGAACAAAAACTATAAACATTTAAAAAAAAAAGCAGTAAAGAACACTTGACAGAATTCAATGTCTCCTCATGATAAAGCTCTCAAAAAAGCCTTTTGTACATGAATTGAAAGTCATTATTGCTTGAATGTTGTTGATATCCAAAGCAATCTATCAATTTGGATAGGATAATTGCTATCCAAATGCTAAGGTCCTGTTTACAGAAGAGAAGAAATCAGTTATAAAGTTTGAATGGAACTGAGCATCTGATGAAAATAGTCAGTAGATATAAATAAACATTTCTTAAAAGACTACATATAAAAACCCAATGGATACATGAAAAGGCTTGACATTGTTAGTAATTAGGAAAAGGAAAATCAAAAGCAAACTGGGCCATCACTACAGCTACATATTATTGTCAAAAGACAGTAACCACTGTTGGTACGAGTGAGGAGAAAGGGGGCTCTTCCACATTGTTCCAGGGAATGGAAATCAATGGATATATCTGAGGTCACCATAAAAGTTCCTTTTACAATTTTTTCAGCCTTCCTTAATGATTTCTTGCATTCATGAAGAAGATGGAAAGCAGGAATATTATTTTCTCACACCACAAAAATATAGTTACATGAGGAAACACACACATTGATTGATAGCTTCCCACAAACTGGTTATACTTTGTGTGATAAGCAGTAAGACCACACAATGCTGTCTACAAATTTTAAACAGAAAAATAAAAGAGTGAAATGTTTATGTAATACACATGACCTTCCTAGTTTGAACTCTACTACTGTACTATTGTAAATAAAATGCACACACATTCATATTATAGTAGAAGTTTTTCCTCTAACAGAGGAAAATTGTAATGCGTAAGAGAAACATATATGTGTGTATATAATTTATGGGAACAGAGCTAAATATTTGACAGCTTAGCTAATGCCTCTCCATGAACCTATTTGTTGGCAAAATATTTGCTCTGGGTAGAGGACACCCCACCTCCACATCCCAAGTCTTCATAAATATTCATTTTGGGAGTATAAGGAAGCTCTTTGGTTACCAAGTATCCATGATCTGAAAAGTAGGAGGAAAACTTTGAAAGGCTTCAAAGAACACACACAGCTTCACTAAAATAAACTAGATGGAGATCAAGCTAATCTATTGCAAATTCCCATGGAATGCTACAGAACAATGATGAATAGGATGTGTGATAATTTTACCTCCAAGTTCTCACCTGGCAAAAAGGTTTGGAGCAGATGAACTAATTTCTGATATTACTTCTAGAATTCAATTATATAGGAAACAGAAGGGAATGAGTGAAATTGAAAATACTTTTCAGTTTAGAGATCCATTGCTTATTTTTTAAAATAGTATCAAATAAAGCATGGATGACATTCATTACTGCTATGAGTTGAAAAGTAGAGTTAATCAGACAAGTGGCCCTTGTGTCATGTGTTTGTGTGTCCAGGGGAAGAACAGAAGAATTGTCTACATCTCACAGCTTGATAAACCCCATAAAAGAAGCATGTATAAACTGAATTACTTTTTAGAGGTGAGAGTAATCATTTGTGTAGGCTATGGGACAGGGTCCGATGCAGAGGTGGCATTTGAGTTAGATAGACATTAGTGTGTGGGCTGCTCAGAGCAAGTGAGAATGAATGAAGTCCCCCAGGAATCACTGTCCTTAGTTACCCTTCTGACAACATACTTCAGTTGAGGTTCTGTTTCCCAGATAACTCTAGCTTGTGTCAAGTTGACCATCAAACAAAACAAGTAAAAATAACACCAGTAAAAGGAAAGGCAATGGGCACAGACCATTCGTTATTTCTTAAGAATTTATCACAATATTCTGTTTTTTTTGTTTCAAAGCTCTTGTAAGTGCCAACACAAATAAAAGTATAGTTAATAAAGTGCTTAAATGCTGTCTATTGATTTTATTTTTTACTTTTGGGTTCAATAGAAATGAAAGAGAATTTTCTATTTATACACTAAGAATAGATTTTCAGACCCATGGAATCTCTCACAAAAGCAACACACCTTCTTAATCAGCTTTTAGTGTTGTAATTGTATATATTATGAAGTTACTGAGAGAAGGCTTGAATGGTGGCAGCAATATGACTTTTTAAACTCCCTGAATTCTCATGTAAAAACAGCCAGATCTACTAGCAGCAAAGCCAACAAGCCTATGACATCAAATGTAGATGACAAGTATATCCTCCCTACTTAAATAAAATGCAGCTTAAGAAGAGATGGATCACATGCCTTTTAAGGGCTGCATGCTAGTATGTCTATGTAGAAGAAGGTAGAGTAAAGGAAGAGAGTGATTGCTGGTGGAAAAGACATCACAACCTCAACCAGTTAGCAAGGAAAACAGTGAGTCCCAAGGAGACATGGGAGAAAACTCAAATAAACTCCACTGGGCAAGTGTCTACTGTTGTAGCAGTTTGCCTCCAGGAACTCTTAAAACTGAACCATGATACCTGATCAAAGGAGAAGACACCAATATTTAAGATACTGTGCCAGGGCAGAATAAAACTTGAACAGAAAAGGTAAAGGGAAGAAGAATCTAGAGCAAAGAGTTGAGGTAGATGGCAGATGTAGAGCATGTCTGAGATTAAGTGGTCCAAGTCCTCGCAATCTGAATATGAAAAATGTAGTAGCAACAAGGACAAACTGGAGGGTTTTGAAGTCAAATTCTATAAGAAGAAATTACATACAGTACAAATCATGAAAAATATTCCAATTATCCAAGACTATTTGACAATTACATATAGAGAAAAACTGAAGATAACATATATTTTGATTGCACTCTCTAAAGAAATTGAGCCTGAATAGTGATAAAAACCTACCATCCACTCATCACTCATTCACTGTCTCCCTATCCACTATTCTCCTACCCTGGTCCTGCCAGCTAGTTCTCTTAGTGACTGAAGTTACTATAAGGTTGCTAGGAAAGAAAAAGCATCAATGGCCTTGCCAGCTTTGAATACTGTGAACTACAATATCAAACTGCCAGGTAAACTTTGGTCATTTGTGCAGTAGTGGCATACCTGCTATGGGGTAACCAACACTATGCACTTGAATTTGAGACCACAGGAATAAATATAAACTTCGTACTTTAAGCACACACAAAAGTCCTTCATGGTAGAAGTCATAGGTTATAGGAAAGAATTTGCTAAATTGGCCAATTACCCATATGCCTAGTACTTGGAGAAACCTCTTTCCAGGAAACTGTGAGTGCACAGACAAACAGATGAGGGAAAATGACAGATGAATTTGCAACCATAAATAAGGCATTTACACTGTGCTCCCCATATTTCAAGAAAAACTGAGGTAAGAATGTGAAAACCTAAAATGTAGGTAGAAGAGCTGGAGAAGGCCAACCACTGAGGAATATATAGCCATTGTAGTAATAGACTTTCAAGAACTATGGATAACTGCACAGAGTTTGAACAAAAATGAGCTCATACAGTCAGCTGCATATGGAGGAATGACTCATGGAGTCCTACCTCCCACTTTTGTAGAATTTCCAACAGAGAGATTGTGGGAAATTACCTTCAATTTTGGACCCAGCATGACCAACCCAGGATGTAATGGACAGTCCTGATCTAATGGTCATACAGATGGCACTTATTAAACTAATTGAGTCACAAAGTCAAATTAAATGCAATGAATTTGAAAAGTGGACCGATAGTAGGGGTCAGCATTATATGTGTATGAAACTTTCAAGGAACTTGATATAAAGAAATGCTCCCCTCATAGAAACAATAACAACAACAAATGATCCTATACACTCTTTCCAAGAGACAAAAACATCCCTTAGGTTAGTTTGTGTTAGGTAAGAAACTAGCTAAAATGTACCAGCTCAAAACTATCACTGATTTTGTTCATAACTATGGTTTTTATGTAAGGGAAAGAAACCCTCTTTGATCAGTTTATCTTCAATTCATATACATGAGGCAGAGGAACCAAGGCTGAAGAATTCTGACACCATGCATACGTGCACACATGTGCACATATATGTGCACACATTCACAATATATATATTGATGTTCTATCATTTTCCAGGTTCTCTCCAAATCATCTGAATTGTTTGTGGTGTAGTGATCTTAAATCATGCACACACATGAGCATATACATGCACAGGCACACACACACTATAGATAGATAAATGGATAGATAGATAGATAGATAGATAGATAGATAGATAGATAGATAGATAGATAGATAGATAGATAGATGGATGATAGATAGATAGGCAGAGATCCCTGAGCCTACTCAATTTCCACTCCCAAACCTATATCACTTAAAATCAACCCCTAATAGATATCCCTAACCCTGAGAACAAACTTTGTTGTGAGAGGGGATGTCATCTTATAGAATTATTTCCAGCTTCACAGGTGCAATGTTATTTCTATGGGATCCTATAAAAACTAAAATGATGACTAAGTTTCAAGATTTCTGTCTGGTATAATTTCAGATAATCTCTGAGTAGTCAGTTGGGTTTTTCTGAAGTTCTTATTTGAACTGGGGGTGTTTTGGGTGCCAAGCGGTTGCAGTATTAAATAGTTCCACACTAAGAAAGGTTTACTTATTAGGGGGTAAACTCACAGGAAGAGTAGTGATCAACAGTCCTTCACTTGCTCTGGAAACTAGAACTGAATCCAGCAGCCAAGCAGCCTGTGCACACTTTTACATACTAATTTATAGTACATGAGACCACACCCAAAGTGGCCCAGTATCTCAAAGGCTATTGACTGAAGGAGTTCCCACAGCACCAGTACATTTACATAATGGAGTACTACTCAGTGATTAAAAATAAAAAAGATGACATCTTGATATTTGCAGGCAAATGGTTGGAACTAGAAAAAAAAACATCCCTAGTGAGATAATTCAGACCCAGAAAGGCAAACACCATATGTATGCACTCATAAGTGGATATTAGATGTAAAGCAAAAGATAATAAGCCTACAGTCTATGACCCCAGAGAAGCTAGGCAGCAAGAAGAATCTTGACAAGGACGTAGAAAATACTGGGAAGATCAAACAATGACATCTTGATAATGAACTAAGTGTTGACTTGGAAGTCATGAATCTTGGGATCTCCTCCTCCTCTTTCTCCTTCCTCTCCCATTGTCACTGCAAACTATGAGATAATTACTATACAGTTATTTAAATAAATACATTCAAGAAAATTAATTGCACATGTCTCAAAATTACTACTAAGTCAGGGATAGCATCATTATTGCTCAATGTTTATAAAGGAATTGATTGCCCACATTCCTGTTCATAAATATTGATCTAAATGAGTTTATCAAAACTCAGCAATTAAGCTTGAAAATAGAAATTTCAAAATAACAAAACATCATTACACTGTTAAAATTCTAAATTTTGATATGAGTATATTACCCCAATAAAGAAAAAAAGATGATAACTACCCCCATTTTGGGGGCAGAGAACTTTTAGTTCTCTATGGTTTAATTTTCCTTTTAAACCGCATTATTTTTGTTATTCAGTGCAGATTGACAGTGAGTAGCTGTATATTTTTAAAAACTGTGCTTGAGGTTGTTGGTTCTATCTCCAGTACCACAAAAGATTAACTAATAAAGTCTATATTAGCGCCAGATGGTAGTGTCATATATCTTTAATCCCAGCACTTGGGAGTCAGAAACAGGTGGATCTTTATGAGCTGTGAGTTCAATGCCAGCAAGTTCCACGACAGGCCCCAAAGTTACACAGAGAAACTTTGTCTCAAGAAATCAAAAAAAAAATTATATTGCAAAACTATGGGTAATCTTTAAAAGAAACAATATTTTTGCTGAACTAAGAATATCTTGACACTTCAAAGAAATTCTCACAAAAAGAAATTTGAGATTGTTACTCTGCTCCAAATGGAAGATATAAATTGAACTATAAAAGTAAAAACTATAATTTTATTAGAACAATATTCAAGTTATTTTATCTCAAGACCTAACTAAAATCATAATCTATTTGGAAAACATGTTTTCTCCATGATGTTAAATTCTATCAATAGGCCTTTTTTTTTTTTTGCAGAATTCTGTTACCTTATTCATTTTCTTTGTTTTTCTTTATTTGTCGAATTGTTTGTCATCTATGGTATATACAGTAGTATGGCAAGTTTCACACAATTGATAAATTTGATATACTATTGTATATACTATAGTACCAAGTGCTAAATTACAACTAAAGTTTCAAAAGTATTGCAAAGTTGTTTATTTCACTGTGAATTGAAACTTTATCATCTACTTATTTTTGAACCATTTACTCAAATTTCCTTTTGCTACAACAAATTACAATCATTGAAAACATATAGTGAATATGTTTAGAAACATGGCACCAGGTTGAAATTTATTTACCTAATATCCCTCAAAGGGGGAAAACATTAATACTAAAATAAAGTCCTTTGCAAACTTTTTGGAAGAATTGATCCCTAAATGCCAGCATTGGTCCACAAAATAGTGTGCCAAATGATTATCAATTGTTTCCTGCAATTGCTATTAAAAAGGTAACACAGAGGGTGCTATGGCTGCATTCCTATGAAGTGTTGAGCCGGGCGGTGGTGGCGCACGCCTTTAATCCCAGCACTCGGGAGGCAGAGGCAGGCGGATCTCTGTGAGTTCGAGACCAGCCTGGTCTA
>NC_022022.1:24137372-24138551 GCF_000317375.1 Microtus ochrogaster | reverse complement strand
GACAGGCTCCAAAAACCACAGAGAAACCCTGTCTCGAAAAACCAAAAAAAAGAATAAAATAAAATAAATAAAAATAAATAAACTGTTGACTGGGTCCAACTCACCCCATTTGTAGATGTGATGTAGAAAGCTGTCCGAGATTGAACAGCAGTACTTCAATTTGGCTTCCTCTCTGAGGAGAACTCACACGGTACAGCACTCATTAAATCAACTGGAGATGGTCTCGATGAAGACAGCTTGTATTTCCATTCATCTTAGCCAGTGTTTCTATCTTCATCAGCAGAGACGCTCACACAGAAGAGAACATGACATTTTCAGAATGCATACACCGGAAAGGGCATGAAATCTGCAGCAGGCAAATATCCTGAGGCAAACACAGTGAAAACAGAATTCAGGAATGTTAACGTGCTCTCTTGTTGGTAAGTCCCTCAGACACACCCAGTTGTCCTGGGAGTTAATTAAGTAAAACAGTGGACGCCCTTGACTTTCCATGGCTCTGTTTTCAGTAGTGGCTCATCTCACGAAAACCTGAAAGGTTTCATAATTTCAAGTTGAAGAGTTCAACGTAAGTCAATAGTGTGATGCGGTTGCCAAAACAACCCGAATTTCATTTTAAATGAAGTTAACAGAGCCAGAAAACTAAAGATCAAGATGAAGCGATTTCCTTTGTGTCTTGTGCTGGCCAGACCATGTATGGAGTGTAGGCCTGAGGTAGAACATTGATGAGGTATAGTGGAAAGGCCCAGATGATTTTTCAACTGGAAGTAATTAAAGAAAATTCAATAGCTTTAGAGAAGAAAAGAATACAGGAAAACAAGACAGTTGTTTCAAATATACGAAAATAGTTTGTAGACAAGGAATTAGTATTGATTTGAATAACTCCAAGAGCATGACAAGACTCAACAGATTGAAGTTTTAGAAAAGTCAACTACATGGTTTTTGAAAATTAGTTTCCTTAATCCGCATGGCCTCTAGCTTCACACCTGAAATGTGGGCTTTAGAGTAGATGGTCTCCAAAGAGGCGAACCTACGATTCCTAATTTCCTAAAACAGCACAATTTCTAACGGCTTTTAAAATATTTATTCCCAATAGAACATCCCCATTGTCTCAGTGTGTGGGTGCACCCCTTGCCGTCCTGAGTTCCTTGCTCGCGCTCTCTCTCCTTCTGCTCCTGACTT
>NC_022022.1:24129676-24136792 GCF_000317375.1 Microtus ochrogaster | reverse complement strand
TAAATAAAATATTTATTCCTATACCATAGTTAACTGTAGTTCTTGTGCCTCATCAAAGATGCTTCTCTTTGCAGCAGACAGAGACTTTTCAAAAAAAAATAGAACTAGTCAAAATGAAGAGGACAACTGCCCATGGTTGCTCAACCTGAACTGATATATTGGCAGTATAACTCTTGCACTTATAGCTCAGGAAGAGGGGTCAAAAAGATTGTTAGAGCCAGGAAACCAGGAAATATGCTGTGAAATTGTGTCTTCTAGACATGACAGGGAAGCTACATCCATAACTCAGCAGTATGGGAGCCTAAATAAGACCGGGAGCGGGACAACACCAATAGACCACCAACACGAACGCAGGAGGATATGGTGGGGTCCCATTCCTAGACAAAGGACTGCAGCAACTAAGGAATGGCAGGAAAGGAAAATGTAGTCTTTCCAGGATTAAGCTGCCTAATTAATTATTAAATAAAAAGTGGTCCTTCCTGAAATCATATACCTACAAGTAACACTAAAGTGATTCAGTAGGTTGTATTCCTATATGTATGGAAATGTGTGTATAGCAGTAAACAAAGAAAACAAGACTATATATTTGAATAAAAGAGGATGTAGCTTGAATAAAAATAATTCCCATGAGCTCATAAATTTGAATCCCTGGTCTCCAGAGAGTGGCACTATTTGAAAGAATTAGCGGGTATAGCTTTATTGGAAGAGGGTTGTCATTGGGGATGGGTTTTGAGATTTCTGAAGCCCAAGCCAGGCCCACCCTGTCCATCTATCTGTCTGTCTGTCTGTATTTGTCTGTCTGTTTCTGTTTCTCTCTCCTCTCTCTCCATCTTTTCCCTCCTCTCTTCCTCCCTCGATCCCCCCCCTCTTTCCTTATCTCCCTCCCCACTCTGTGTCTATGTGTTTGTGTCTGTGTCTGTATATCTGTCTGTCTGTCTTCTTGCTGCCTTTGGATCCAAATGTATACTTCTCAGCTAGCATGACTCTCTCTGTGCTACCATGCTCCCTGGCATGAGCACAACAGAGTAAAACTCTGAAACTGTTAGCAAATCCCAGTTGAATCCTTTCTTTTATAAGAGTTGCCATGGTCCTGGAGTCTCTTCACAGTAATAGACCACTGACTAAGCTATTAGGCATGAAGTAAATAATAAACCAATCTACAGTCCATAGAACTAGAGAGGATAGGTGTAGATTAAAGGACTAGAGGGAGAAACAGAGCTTATTATAAAAGAGAGAATAGTTACTTATGGATGGATGCAGGAGTAGCAAGATCAAGTAAGCAGAATCAAGTAAGGGTGAAGGGAGAGGGTTTATAGGAGGGAATAAGGGGAGATAAAAAATTTAATGGCTTTTTAAGGGTAGTATGGAAACCTAACACATTAGAAATTTCCAAAAATATATACACAATTGTTACCAAGTGACGCTTCCAGTACCAGGATTAGGTTACAACTAATTGAGTTGTTGGCTAATGGGGCCTCATGAATCCCCCCTGAACAGCACAGATTGTTGCTAAGTCTATAGCAAACTGACAGTAAGGCCCCATTGCTGAAGACAACTCCTACACAACAGGGAGATGTCAAGATGGTGCCTACATCTCAGTGTGTCTGAGACTCGAAGGTACTCTACACTATCGAAAAGTCAGTGTAAGCGCCAAGCCAGCCACAAATCCTTTATCTACGGTGATGCTCTACCTGCAAGATAAGCTAGTGCAATGGTGGGACAAAGCTTGTTGGAGTAAATACTGAATTTGACTTACGGTCCACTCCACAAGACTGAACCCATACTAGGCACTGCTTAAATTACCAAGAACCTAAGTCTAGATATCCCAGGGATTTAGGGTAAAATCAAATGATACCAGGTTAGAAAAGAAAAAAAAAGTGTAGTAATAAAATAACTCCTAATGATATTGAGCTATACTCATAGACCAGTGCTTGTTCAACCAACATCAGGGGGCTTCCTCATGCAAAAGATGGGAATGCATAAAGAAACCCACAGACAGACATTATGCAAAGAGTGAGAGACCTTGGAACAGTCAATCCTAAATAGGATGTCACTATTAAATCACTTCTTTCAGATCTCAAGGGACCCCACAGAAGAAAAGGTAGAAAGAGTGGTAGAGCCAGAGGGGATGGAGAACATCAAGAGAACAAGGTCCTCTAAATTAACATGAGCAAAGCTCATATGAACTCAGAGACCGAAACAGCATGTACAGGGCTGACATGGGTCCACACAAAGTCCTCTGTATTTATATTGTGGCTTCCAATTTAGTGTTTTTCCTCCTGAATATGTTGATGAATGGGTCTCTGATTCCTGTAATTTCTCCTGCGTTCTTTTCCTTCTGTTTGATTGTCTTGCCCAGCTCCTTTTGTTATATATATATATATATATATATATATATATATATATATATATATATATATATATATATATATTAATGCTTTCATGAATGAAAGGAAACCTAGCCACTAGTTTAAAAGACAACTGAGCTGTCATTTATACCTGCTGAAAAAGGAAAGTCAGCTTTCTCCAGCAGAGTGACACTGGCTATACCAACCATTCCAGAGCATGCCTCATGTTCAGGAATACTTTGCAAACGTAGAATGGATTCCACAGGGTTTTTTTTTTGTGTGTGTGTATACTTTTATTTTGTTATAGTTTGGTGGGAGTTTTGTTTTGCTTTGTTCTTGGATGTTGTTTTATTTTGTTTTCTTTATCTTGGGTGATTTTGTTATTGTATTGGATTTTTTATTTATTTTTTGAGAAAGAACTTAAAGTTGGGTGGATATGAGGGATGAGAGGATCTGGAAGGATGTGGAGAAGGGGAAGAATATGATTAAAATATATTTAAATTAAAAAATTGGTCTAAGTAATAAATATGCTGTAACACTTATTTCATCCTGTACAGAGTAAAACTGAAGATAATTTAACTCAAATAAGCAAAGTAAGAAAATAATTGAGGGTGTAATATTTTCAATAGTTAAACGGGTGAATAAACACAACAAATCCTCATTCCATCACTTTTAACATGTTAAAGTCTTCTAAAACAGTCAAAGACTCAAAAATACACTAAATCTTAATTTATCTCCTTAAGAAGAGAGTTCCAGGACTAATTTCACAATGTTTTAAACTTGTTTTTATAAAATTTGCATATGTTAGATGGAGCATGGTGAAGCAACACTTGATGCAGTGAATAATTAATAAGCCAATCCTTCTGTTAGTTTATGATGTGTAGACCAAGAATAAATTATAAATATAATTTTGATGATTAAGAAAACATTATTCAGAGGTATCAGCTCTGCATGGTCACATATTGTGAAATAGATATTTGAAATCCAGACTAAAACTGCTCACATGGTATACCTGTCAGTCAGTGATCCCTTTCATGAGCCTTGCTTAGTTTTTTTATTGACTGTAATTTCCAGGGTGTCACAAACTTATAACAACAGAAACTGGTCCAACTACTGATGAATTTCAAATCTTTTGTTAAAATTCAAGAACTCAAAATTAAAATCTACCCTTTCACCTCCAAATGGCATTCAGCAAAGCAGAAATTGTCTTGGGAATTTACAGTTAGCATGCACTTGTACCTGCTTTGGGATGGTCTCGAAGGCCAGCGTGGGTTCTTTCTTCACTTTGGCATTCAGTTCAAAATACTTTCTTTCCTTGCAAGATCTAGCTTGCACAATGATTTCCTTCACGCAGACAACTTGGGAATTTTCTCTTGTTGTTGATACTGCTAAGTGAGTCATAACATAAAGGCATGCTCTTCCCCCCCAGAATGTAATTAGCAGCTTCAACTTCTTCAGACTCACTATATCAGACATGGCAAAGAAATATAACAGATGCTCTTTAAGATTAAAACCTCGACAGTGAGTTCACGTAGTCCACTAACAGCCAGGCTTTCTTAGGCTCTCAGAGTGGAGGAAAGTCCCGTAGAGGTAATAGGTATACATTCACCTGAGTGAATAAATCCATCAATTTAGGAAGATTAACCACCCAGAACCTAACTCAGTCTGCACTGCCCCGCGGGTGAAATGATAAAATAGACTTTTCTACATAATTTTACTCATCTTTTGTGAAACGTTAACATGTATCATAAATATTTCCCCGTCTATTTCAATTGTCATCCATGTTTCATATTAGGGCTTGAAATGAACATCATCTCTAATAAATTCATCCACATCATGATATCTTCTCCATCAGCTCACAAAAACATCATGAACTGTTTGACGTTTCATCCTGACTCCAGGGAGGAGCCTAGGAAATGGATCCAACTGCAGGGTGCCGGTCACACTTTGTTCTTGCAAGATGAGAAATATGCTTTTTTTTGTTGTTTTTGTTTTTACATTTTCTAAGTTATCTTCGGAGCAAAATTGCCTGCAGGTACAAATGGGTTTAGCTGCCCACGTCCATCTTGTGGTGTCACCTGCTAAGGTGAAGAGTCTGGAATCGCTCAGACACATTATGGATGGGTGGCCTTTTGTTTACGGCAGACAAAGCCCAAATCCTCAGGATTACTGGCAGATATCATATAACACACAAGATGGAGTTACTATTTTTCTCCTCTAAGACATATCGTGCCTCCCTTGGGCAGAGGAAAGAACACATAGCCAATCATAAGAAGACAGAACCCATTAAAGATTTATGCAAGCCTGAATTACTGAGCTTTAAACTATTTTCTTTTCTCCCCCTCCCCCTTTTTTCTTTAATAGAGAGCTGTTTCTTCCTGAGCAGCAGGCCGACATAGATAGTCTCACTAATAATCCTTGGCTTAAGCATGGGGCTCCTAAATGACTTGGATGAAGCTCGAATACTGGGCTGTTTGATTCCCGTCCTCTTTGTTTCTGTTTTGAAGGCTCTGTCACCAAATGTCCCACTAAACGGGCGTTTATGTGGACTTGAGGTCTCGGTGTTTAAGTTGCCTTTTAAGCATAGTCAATGAAACAGCTTTGAAGCTGTTGAACTGTGCAAATGTTATATTGACATTTTCTCCCACAATTAGAGACATTTCCATGGTCTTGTTGAAATAGCGTTTGCAGAGGGAGGAAGGACACCAGAAGGGAAGGTACACACCGAACTGCAAAGGCAACCGTGTGCTCTATTTATTTAGTTTCTGAAATAAATCATCCCGACTTTCATTTACACTTCCCGAGGATGGTGGTTAAGAATAGACAAACAACGGGAACTGTGAGGAATCACTTCCTTTCGCTGCTTCACCGCATTAGACCTTTCCGTTCCCACATTTCATTGGTTTGCTTAAGGAGATTTGGAAGACGCATCGGGTTCTCTAAATTTGCTAACTAATAACAAGGCCTCGGGAAGCTCATTCTAAAGACCTTAGACTCATAGGTGATGATTCAAAAATTATAAAACTACAAAGAGTTGTCCAGTTATAAGAAGAAAAGCAAATAAAGCAAATTAGACATTAATCCAAAGTCTTCCCAAGTATCCATGTCTCTATCTAACAGAAATCATAACGTGTTCCCAAATTGAAAAGCGACTGGAATCGTTGCAGTAACTACGTGTGTCGCTGCATGCATTCTGATGAATAGGCGAGGAAAGGAGCTATAATAACTTCGACTCTAAGGAAATATTTTAATAGTCTAATTTGCTACCTCTTTGCACACAGGGGCATTAGTTACTGATTCATATCATCAGGAAAAATTTTCACATTGACATTACCGAATTTATTTTCTCTGAAGTTGAGTGATTATCGTCTTAACATTAGTTATATTCCCTTTTTCTTTTTTATTGATTTTTATTGAACGCTACATTTTTTTCTGCTCCCCTTCCTGCCTCTCCCATCCCCCCTTCAACCCTCCCCGCAAGGTCCCCATGCTCCCAATAGGGTTTTTTGCTTTTTACTGGCTTCTATTCAATGACAGACATGTTTTATCATACCTAAGACATATAAAGAACATACTCGTGATATAGACATTGCTCCGCAACTATGACTTCTCATCTGCTTTGTTGGTTGCTTTCTCTCCAACAATGCAGATATGTAAGGTGTTCGAAAGGACTGATTCTAAACACTTCGTCTGATTTTGAACACACATTTATGAGGTTAATAGCAGTAATTTTATATAAGTCTCTCAGTACACACTGTTAAATTTGGTTGCTAGGTTTAATAACGTAAGTTGCTATATAAGTCCCTTCAATAGCAGTTTAGTTACCTAATTTCTTTCTGTTCTTAAAATTATGTTCTGGAAATTCTCAATTAATTGACAGTCTCATGAACTCTTTAGCATAGATTTTATACCAATTTCAATTCAAAATGTTATTTTCTCTAGTATTTCTAATATGTCTTTTGCTTAGCAACCCAAATGCTAGCTTCTATCATGGTACCATGTCTTTTCTGTGATGACATACAAAAATGTGAGGGGGTGTTTACATGGTCATGTGTCTGCATACATGTGTGTGCAGGTCTATATGCACTAGTGTGTGTGTGTGTGTGTGTGTGTGTGTGTGTGTGTGTGTGTGTGTACACATAAACGTTGATAGCAGGATATGTTTCTCTGTTATCCTCTCCATTATTTTTTGAGACAAGATTTCCTACTAAACCTAGCTTACCAATTTGGCTAGACTTGCTGGTCAGCAAATCTCAGAAAAGCTGCTTTTCCTGCTTCTGCAATGCTGGAACGACATGTGCCCACTGCTGTATCCAGTTTCTAATGTGGGTGCTGGTAATCTGAACTCAGGTCTTCACACTTGTGTGTAAGCACTTTTCAACTGAGTATGTCCTCGGTCTAAGAATAAAATCTCAATAAAAACTCAGTTCTCAGGCTCTCTAAGAAATAGCATCATAGTTTCAGGACAAAAAGAAAAAGACTATTATTAGAATAAATTTAACTATTTATAATGAATAAACCCATTAAATGAAATTTTCACAAGGTGTTAAGAGTAAAATTACATATGATAATGTTTTAAATTACATGCGTACGTGTGTTACATATGTTAAATTTTACACATGTAAAATATTCCTTGTGATATTCATCACACAAACTAAAATCATAATTAACTATGCGTTTTTCTTTTGGTTCACCTTCTTACTTAGCTTCTTTAGGATCACCATTGTAGACTCCGTGACCCTTATTTATGGCTAGAAACCAATTATGA
>NC_022022.1:24094192-24128006 GCF_000317375.1 Microtus ochrogaster | reverse complement strand
TCATAAATTATATTAATTAATTCTCATAAAAGTTTGTTATACATGATACAAAGAGTCCCAATAAAAATAGAGTTAGGAGGTTGAGTTTATTTTAATCCAATAAATTGCAAATTTGGATATTCTCAAATTTTTTTCTTCTTAACAACTTTCCACAGACAGTGTATCTGCTTAGAAAATAATTCTATTTGAAAAGGCATTTGATCATTACAAAAATCAGGAAATTGGACTGGGAGATGTTAGCAAGCTCCATAATTCCTTATTCATTTGTAAAAGTGGTTCTAGGAGCTCAGATTAATTTTTGATTATAATATAGTATTTAATATTAACTGAAATGACTTTTAAATATTTGAACTTCCAGAAAAAGTGAATTTTACAAACAAAAAGAAAATTCACAATACAAATGATTCAGAAATGGGAAATGGAGTCTGAGGGAAGATGAACAATGTTATGAACATCAAGGAATAGGAATTAGAAAAAATTTCCATGTTTTATAAGCTTACGGATCAGTTCTGTGTGACCAAAAGCATAGACTTTGTTGTTATTGTTGTTGCTGGGGAGATATCTCAGTGGGTAAAGCACCTGCCTTGCAACAAAGGAATCCTGAGTTCAATCCCAGCACTCACATAAAAAGCCAGATGTAATTACAGCTATGTGGTGATACATAAGACAGAAAGCTCTCCAGAGCTTGTTCCTCAGCCAACCTAGTCTATCTGGAGAGTCCCAGGTCTCAGTGAGTGACCCTGCCTCAAAATTAAAAGCAGATTATTACCTAAAAATGACTCTGGAAGCTGACCTCCAAAGGTAAGCATACTCACATTCATAAAAAAAGGCATACACAGTTTAAAACACACCACACGCACATACAAACAGAGAGAGAACATAAATTTCTATGAATCTCAACTATTTTGAGAATGTCATTATTCTGAAACATCAATAATAAATAGGCTGTAAGTAGAAAATATTGGTAAGAAGACAAAGAAATTTTTAATTTATTCAGTTTAAAAGTGAATAAATATAAAAACCTCATGTTTCTTTTCAGAGTTCACTTGTAGAAATTCCTAACTCAATAATATTCTTTTTCTATCTGTCACTTTCAAGAAATACAAATAAATGAGTTCTATATTAACAAAACACCATCCACTGACACAGGAAAACAGAAGGGAAAATAACAACAACAACAAAATTATGTTTGACTCAGATTAACAATAGAAGATGCAGAAAGTGGTTGGGTTCTGAATACAATTTGAAGTGTGGGTGTCTTAGCTGTTGTTCTATTGCTATGAAGAGACATTTGAACAAGGCACCTTATAAAAGAACACATTTAATTAAAGGCTTGCTTATAGTTTTGAAGGGTTAGGCCATTATCATGGTAGGAGCATAATGACAGGTAGGCAGACATGGTGAAAGAGCAGTAGCTAAGAGCTTACATCTTATACTCAAGTAGGAGGCAGAGAGAAAGAGAGCTAACTGGGAATGGTGTAGGCTTTTGAAACCTCACAGCTCACCCCAAGTGACTTACATTCTTCAACAAGGCCACACCTCCTAATCCTTGCTGAACAGTCCACCAAGTGGGAACCAAACACTCAAATACATGATCCATTATCATTCAAACTACCATACTGGGTTATGAGGACTTCTTCACAAGCTGATCCTGTAATATTGGGGGCAACAAGGAGAATAGAAATAACTTCACATACCTGTTTTTAACTGAATCCAAAAGAACAGAATCAAAATACAAAACACGGGGAAGGAAAAATATATGTAACTCACCAAGAACAGTATAGAGAGAAATGAGCAATAAGGTCAAAGAATAATTACTGAGTTATAGGACACTTATTTGTTCCTTGTAACCATGAATTGCTCGTTTTCTCAAGCAGGTAGCAATAATATAACTATAGAATGGTTTCTTGTTATTTATACACTTGTTTGAAATTACTGCATAACAAAAAGATGGCATCTCATGCAACCTGCATTTCCTTATATTTTACTAAATTAACCTATATATACAGGAATGAAGGTTGAATGAAAGATATGAATTTGCTCTTTTTCAATCATATGTGTTTTCTCTGTATCTTTCACGGTGTTAGCTTGTAATGCATATTTGTTGTTTCTCTATTACTGTGATAAAACACTGTGGCAAAGGCAACTTAGAGTGTCAGAGACCAGCTTCAACAAGGATACCATTTACCAGGGTAGGTGCATGGGGATTAGGAAAACACATAAAGAGAATGAAGATGCAGGTGAAAATAACAAACAGAAGCAGAGAGTTCCAGTGAATACTGAAAACCATCCACATTTAACTTCCATTTGCTTAATTACTCCAACCCTAAAAGATAAGAGTAAGATTTTTAAAAAAATTGCATTAGCTTGATACAAGGAAATGAAGAGACCTACATTCTTAATTAAACATTCTGTTGCCAGAACAAGCCAAGTAGTGCTCACACCCTAGACCAAAACATTCTGTAGAGAAACCACTCCCTGGGTGGAATCCATAGTTATCTCTCTAAGGGAGTAGGAACACTTGGATCCTTAGATTTTTGTTTGAAGTAGAAACAGATTTATTTCTTAATACCTGAAATATCAGGTCTGGAAATTAGCTATACCTGTTGACAATGACCTCGAGAGAGCAGAACTCTCTGCTCTACATCCAGGTGGGACCTTTGTTGGAAGTAGAAACGTACAATAACCTTGAAGAAACAGAAGTAAGTTCCAACTCTGTGACCTTTAGCCAAGATAAAATGGTAGGTGTGGGCCCTCTCATTATAGAATAAAGAGTTTATTTGTGAGTTCACGGTTCTAGAAGGGAGACCATGATGGTGGAGCAGAGGTGGCAGGCAGCTGAAATAAAATGATAACCCACATCTAGAAACACAAACATAAATTAGAGATGGCTAACAAATTTTCACCAGCCTTTTGAAACCCCAAAGCCCAACCCCCAATGACTCTTGCTTATAAGAATGCTCAAAATATTTTTTCTGTCTATTTTTAAATATATAATACATTACTGTTAACTATAGTCCCTAATTGTGAAAGGTAACATGTACTTTTTTGACCTATCTGAGTAGAACTTGTAACCATTGACTAACCAGCTCCCGTCCCTTTCCATGACACCCTCCTCAGCCTCTGGGAACAGCCATTGCACCCTTGACTTTTGAGGGTGGGGTACAGTGTGACAGTAGTATCTCATTTAAATCATGTGTAATAACCAAATGGGAGTAATTAGCATTTTCAAAATGATGAGGTTGGATAGTTCTGAGTTTTATAAAACATGAACCTTATATATCAACCAAATTACCATCAAAGTAGATGGATTAGAACTGAAAAGGCCATTATCATATTCTCTGGTGAGAATTCAGATTTCAGAAAATGATTAAACTTCTGAAAACATTTTAAGCATTTAAGAAAGAGGTTTTCAAGAACTTCCAAATCACCCAGTATATACTCAGATACTGAAGGTATGTCATTGATAGATCATATGTTTCCTCATCAGTCAAATTCTGAGCTAGCCGTGGTGTACATCTTTGTATCTGCCTAAAGACGTTTGGTAATTCTCAATTTCTCTGTGTAGGCTACCATCTCCTCGCCAGTTCAAGAAAGGGTTACTTTCCAGCCTCCCCTTAAACTGAAAGAAATGTTAATTTATGTATGAAATACTCAGATTGCTAAATCAATGTCACAAATTTGCTTATGGCTCTTAGCAAAGCAGAACTCCAGTCTCGTACTTATCAGAACAAGAAGTGGGTCATAGAAGAGTATCGCTCCCATCAGAGACCATAGTATTTGGTGAGAATATTTGTGAAGATACCCTATCCTAACAACATCATGCACTCTAATTTCTTTCTGTGTATACATATATACATATGTGTATACATATGCAAATATACCCACACATATGTGCATACAAGCAGGGGAATTAAATCCCTATATTCAGTAGGAGAAAGCATTCAGAAACACATTTTTGTGTTCCTCATAAGCTGTCTGCCTCACCATATCAAATACAAGCAAAATTAAAATTTCATTAGTACTTCTTATATTATCTTAATTTCAGTTTGGGTGTTGATTTGAAATAATGTGTACTACATTGTGTGCTCAGACTTTTATGTGCAGAGTGTGGATGTGTTCAATAATAAGCTGAATGTGTAGCACTGCTGGTGAATAATTAAAAGTGCATTTTTGCACAGGATTGAGTTTACTAATTCTGTTTTCTTTTCATTTATGCAATTTTTTTCTTTAGAGAAACAGAACTTCTCTTGATCTAAGGAACAACCTCTTTTCTCACTGAGCACCCTGTCACCTGCCCTCCTCCTGCCCCCCTTTAGACTCCAGTTTCAGTTCAGAACTGGACTCTTTCTATATTATTCTCGCCCTCCTTAAGGCTCTGCTGTCCAATGAGATTATCTATCCTCTGTCTAAGATTTGACTCATTATTCAAGCTGAAATTTTGATGCTATCTCAAGTTTAATTCCTCTAGATGGGGAAAAACAAACAAAATGAAAACCTCCTCTCCGAATTTCTCTAAAACATTCTATGCACAGGCGTTTGGTTTGCAAAGTTACAGCCGTGTTTCCTCACTTGTACGATTCTAAGAAGTAACAATTCCAGCTTCAGAAATGTGCACAATGCTTCACTGAAACTTCAGCAAGTAGGGGGCGGCTTCTAGTTAGCAGACACATTTGTTTTCCACGGTAAGTGCTCTCTTACCAGCTGTTCGGGTGGATCATACCACTCTTCCTGCCAAAAACAACATCTTCCGCCAGTACCCTGCCCCTCCTCAGCTGTGGCACTCCAAAACAATGTTTGCTCCTCGTTAAAACACTGCGATGCCAACTGAGAGTCAGGCCACCCCACAGGCAGCTCAAACCAAACCAGAGAGAAGGGACACAAAATCTGATCCCGGTGACTACCACCGCAGAGGGCCTGTGGCCTAGCCTCCGCATTCCACCCAAGCTGTGAGTTAAGAGGAAACTCTGCTCAGGGCCCTGAGAGGTGGTCCTGACGATAATTGAGCTCTGTGGCCAGGAGGGCACAGGTTGCTGTTATGAGGGCCTCGCAAAATAAATAAAGCACAAAATTAAGCTGCTGAATCTCATAGAGACCAAGCAGCTGACTAGGTACTTGTACCACTTAAGCCAATAAATTGGATCTCTGGCTCTGACCTATCTCCAAGGAATAAAAAGATTTTTACGACCAGATATGGCTCTTAACATAGATATTGGTCAATGACGTTGGGTTATTGGCCTTGCCAGTAGTCTCCTGTGATGTGGAAAGGCCCGGTACAAGAAGTAAAAGAAACCCAGATTGCTTGAGGAGAAAGGATGACTTGGTCTTATCATGACCCCAGGCAAGTTCACAGCCATGTGGGATTGATTCTGTACCTTCTCCACTCATAGCAGAGGGACCTGGTTGTAGCTGAGAGAGCTTTCCTGCTTAATGCTCTGAGCTCACCGTGGTTACATTATCAGTAATTTCAAAACACATCCAATTACAGAACACCTGTGTATGGGAATGAGAAAGACTAGTGAGTACTTGGGGGTATTGAAGGGAAGAAGGGGGGTGTGATGTAATCTATGTCAATGAAAAATAAAAATACACTACTGTGTACAAGGTCCATTCCTTTAGTCCAGTTCTTTGGTTTTTAGCACCACTCAGAAACTGACAGGAGTTCGGGAGAGCTTATTTAGGCTAAGGCTCAGTTTAAACACAACTAAATTGTTCTTCACTGAAAAATACAAGAAACTGTATTTACCTTTCTAACAAATAACTGATTGTGTGAAAAGTGTAAGCAATTGTAAAGACATCCCATAAAGTTAAATGGCGAGGCCATATGAAATAGAGCAGGGAAGTTATGCTAAGAGATTATGAGTTGCACTGGAGAGAGCTTAGGAAGTCAAGAATACAATAAAAGTATCAGGAGTCATATGCTTGACGGTGTTGTACTGAAGAGCCGTGGTGTGTCTCACTATATGCAGTAGGATCTGGAATCGTACCATGTTTCTCGGTGGTAACACCACTCAACCAGTGTTCAGACTGTGAAGGGTTAACTCCTGTTTATTGGCTCAATCAATAGGCTGTGTACATAACAGATGAAACAAAAGTGTTGGTAAGAATAGAAACAGGAAAACATTACTATCAGGTCATTCTAGCCATTAGCACATCCAGGGCATGTTCTTATGATAACCTCGGTCATGAAGTAGCCAGCTGTATTGAATATAGGGAAAGACTGTAAGTTACTAACGTAGAAAGCAAGAAAACCTGTCAGTGATTTTATATACGTGTTTGTGTGTGCATGCATATATCCTAAAATAAACTAAAGCCGAGCAGCATTATCGTTCATGATGAACATGTTGATTTGGTTTGAAACAACTTTTTACCCATTTAGTGCTTAGTAAAGTCATTTACGTTTCTTCACAAATGACTAAAATTGTTGACATAATTTAAAAACTACATTCCAATATTTTCGTTCACAGGCAGACTGATTGCAATAATAAATTAACCATTGTGAAGCTTATTCTTTTTTATAATGAGCAAAATAAAAAGTATGTTAATTTAGTCTATATTAAAGTGTTATTTCTGTGGTGTCTGAGGTAAAATAGTTTTATTTGAGTTGAAATAAATTATCTTACTAATTATCAAGACCTGAAGAATTTTTAAAACTCAACAAGAAAATAAAATGGATTCACTGCCTTAACAAATCAAAAATACGAGCACAGATTACATTGAGTGGGAGAATGTAGGAAGGGTGACTCTGAATATTCTCAGCTTGCCAGATCTATGCCTCTTCTATCATCAGCTACACACACAAACACCTTACAAATCATATTAGGATAACAGTCTGAATGCCAGATAGAGTTTAAAATTATGTATCTTACTTTAGTCTGATCTCATATGTTCTAAGTATTCATACAGACATTCATTTTGCATGTATGTAGGCATGTGATGTGTGAGAAAGCTCACTGCTTTATTACCAATCTAAGACTAATGAACACTGGAGAAATGTTTGAAAGGAAGCAATGTATTTCTAGGTGTGTGTGTGTGTGTGTGCACGTGCTTGTGTGTATGCTTGTAGTTTGTACATATATATGGTGTCACTATCCTGAGTAAGACAAGATAAGCATAAGACTTAATAAGCATGGAGAAAGGCCTTTGTAAGATAATCCAATGAATGGAAAAATCATACCTTGCATCTCAGTTGTCACGAATAATGGAAATTAGGTTTTTATTAACCACCTAAATTCATAATCATATACCTGCCACCTAAATTCATAACCACATCTCTACATTCATGCTAGCACATGTTTGGAAACATAAAGGAGCAAGATACCCGATGAGTTTAAACATCCCCACTACCTGCCAGTCACCAGTGATGGGCAGAATGTTTTCGTCAGTCATTATGGGTCGGATCTCCATGATTAAAACAGCAGGGCTCCTCAAGGGTATAAATTCCTGGTTCTCCACCTGCACACTTCCCCGTGGACCTCATCACCCTTGACTTTAAACAATTCTGCAAAAGCAAGTTCATTTTAATTGAGACACAGAACTTAGCAATAAATGAACATGGAAGCCAGTTATGTTGATCAGCAGATAAAGCTAACATGGTATTTTATTTTTAAAAATTCAAGAAAAAATGCTTGCTTTGTTGTCTTATATAATAATCTATTATTAACTGACTGGAAAATGTTTTTAAGGCTAGAAAGAACTAGAATTATGTTCTTGGACAATCAGTTGCCATCACTGGAACAATAGCTGCATTCCAGTAGCCTGCAAAGTCCAATTTGACTTTTCAATGTTTTGGAGTCAATAAAATCCCAAAGGATTTGGGGTCAATTACACACCCAGTTGTTTAAATCCTGATTCATTTTAAAGAAAATCTAATTTGTGTGATCTGATTTATTTATACTTAGCTTATTAAATAATATTTCAAAAATATTTCATGTTGAAGAAATCACCATTATAAAAATGTTGAAATCTATGCTTTTCCAAAAGAGAAAGTTAAGGTAAAGCAAGTCACTGCCTTGAAGTTTTCAGTAAGAACTGAGAGCTCAGGCTCTTTCGAGCTTCTACAAGAACGGAGTTTTTCAGAAACTGTGTTTCCCAGTCACGGCCAGATCTGGGAGGAATTTGTTCTCTCTACATATCCAGTCCTATTGAGAGGTCACCATGATTACAAACAGCACCCAGCAGTTGTTCTGACACAAGACAGCTCTCCTTGGTTAGGTGACTGCAGAGCAATGGTTTGCAATGAGCAGCTCAGACATCTGTCTCTTTTCCGAATAATAGTAACTTCTGATACAAAGGGGACAGAATGTAGTCTTTCTGTTAATTTTCACAAAAAATGTCAGAAAGAGTAGAACTTTCTCTCTCAAAACCAATCTGGAAATGAGTATCAGTCAATATTTTTATTCAAGTCTCTGATAGGATCTTATTTGTTCTTCTCAACGGAATGTGATGTTGTAACCTATGTGAACCTTGTCTATACTGTGAATTGTAAAACTTAAACTTCAGTGTCTTTTACAGAAAACATAGAACAGCATTTGGTTGATAATTTAATTTAATTATCATTTAGGTTTTCTGGATTGTATATTGTTGAAAACGTAGAAAATCTTACATCATTTAATGGTTGTCTAATAGCACAAATGAGGAATAAGAAATATAAAATTAAAAATAGAATAAAAAGCTTTTAATTTATAATAAATCCTGTCTAAATGAAATATTTCATAAGGCTTGTTATTTCTTCATGCATATAAGGTAATGTTCATTTAATTTTATAGTAGTTAAGAGTTAACAGTTATTCCAGGAAAAGGATAATAGGAACATTTTGACAACATGGGTTTGAACTCCATTTTAGCCACTTAATTGCAAGGTAATCCAGGGCAACTTACTTAAGCTCTTTATACCTCTGATTCCAAATGTATAAAAATAAAGATGGTACTTATATCCAAGCATTGTTATGGGAACTAAGTGAGTATAATTTATATACATATATACATACATATACAGACAGTCACATAAATACATATATGATAATTAGGGCAATATCATGTGTTTATGGATCTGTTCATAATATTTAATAAAAATGTTAAATATTTATTCACACACATTTATAACACATATAATACTTAAGACATCATATATATATGTATGTGCATGTGTCAGTTCATAATGGTTTTTAAAAGTGTCAGTTATAATTATTTACACACATATAAGTCTATAAAATACATATATAGTGCCTAGGACACCACATATGTGTCTGTGTGTATGTATCAGTTCATAATATTTAACAGAAAACATCAGTTGTATTTGTTTTGACACTTGACAATTGTTCTTTGCCTGTACATCCCCTCTGGTGATTGATGACAATGTCCTCCATAGGTTTTTATATTTGAACAGCTAGCTCCCAGTTGGTACTGCTGTTGAATGAAGTTTAGAAGGTATGAGAAAAAGTCTACCTCCAATGGCATGCTTTTTTCCAAAAAAAGGAGAGGAAGTGTGCCACTAGAGATAGACTTCCAGAGTTTAAAGACTCACACAATTTCTAACTGCTCTCTCTGCTTCACAGTGGAGCTTCAAAATGTGAGCTCTCATTGACCCGGTCCTGTCTCCCTGCCTGTCACTTCATGACCAGTAGCAATGAAGAGACTCTTACCCTCTAGAACCATAAGCCAAAATAGCTTCTCCTTTCATATTTTCCAACACCATATTAGTCACAGTGTTGTTTACAGAAATGGAAAGTAACTAATACATCTCTGAATTCCATGGAAATATGGAAAGGCTTCTTTAAGCTTAGAAAAAAAGCATGTTTACTTGATGTGCCTTGGTAATTAGGATTTTACGATCTAAAACAAAAAATAGCAATAACAAGATTAAAAACAGGCTAGTTTTATGATGCTGACTTCCCAATCTAACTCAGGAGTTTCTCTACCACTTTCACCTTTGTATTCTAGACCTTTGCTTTACCTGAGCCATCACCTGGTTCACACCCTCCTCATTATCTTGCTACCATCCAAGTATCCTGGCCACATCTCGTAGGGCCCAGCCATGACAAGCTCAGTAGAGGCCTGAGCTTCAGATTACCCTAAGAGAATACCTGTTTCCAGGGAAGACCATAAACTGATACCACCCAGGCACCACCCAGGAATGGACCATCCAAGGGGAAAGTACCTAACATTCCAAAGGAAATTTCTAACATTCCAACCATTATAGATAGAATCACCTGATGTCTCTAAATTCAGCATACACCTATCTCCTTTCACACAGACACGGTAGACAAATAACAGCCAATCAGGGGTCCTGATCCTTAGAAATCCATCAGCCCAACCTCTGCTATGATAAAAAAAATGTCCAAATTTGAACTTGAATAAAGACTTTTTGCTTTTACATCTGGGACATGGTCTCCTTGTTGGTTTTTGGGGGATTCTGTGATCTGGGCCCAACAATCTCTCTGGCTTGCAGTACTAGAATTCTCCATTTAGGACAGTGTCATCATTGTACTGTCATTGTTGTTGGTTTTCCCTAGTGTTGCTTCCAAAGCCCTATGGCTGGTTCTGATCTCCATATTCTCCTTCCTATAAATCCATCCAGTCTGTCTTTGGCCCTCAAACAGAGAGAGGTATTCTGAGAGTGGAACACATCCTGATCATTCTGAAGTTTTCTGCTTGTTCCATATTTCTTCTCTAGGAGTAATCCCTCTTTTATTACGTTTTTATGATAAATACTGAAGGGGCTTAAATGAGAATGACCCCCCGTAGTCTCATATATTTGAGTGTATGTTAACCATTTGGTGGAACTGTTTAATAAGGATCAGGAGGTGTAACTTTATTGGAAGAGGTGTGTCACTGGGGGTGGGTTTGGAAGTTTCAAAAGCCCTTACCAGAATCCCCCCATGCCTGTGGGTTGAATATAAAGCTCTCAGCTCCATGCCTACCTATTTCCCTCTACAACTGTATGCAAACCTCCAATTAAATGCTTTCTTTTATAAGAGGTCCCTGATCATGGTGTATTTTCACAGCACAGATCTAAGCTACTGCTCCAGAATGCCTGTCTGCTTCTCACCACAATAAGTCATGAACTGGTCCCCTAAAACTACAAGCAAGCCCTGTTAAATACTTTCTGTTATAAAAGTTCCCTTGGTCATGGTGTCTCTTCACAGCAATAGAACAGTAGCTAAGACAAATACCAAGTTCTACCTATATAAATTGAAGTTGGCTATCTGACTGCATTGAATTCTGCTATGTTGTAATAGGAGCGGCGGGGCTGCGTCCCCAACACCCCGCTGCCCACACGGCTAGCTTATGCCCCGAAATAATTACACGGACACTGTATTCATTTAATCACTGCTTGGCCATTTCTTTCTAGCCTCTTCTAGGCTAACTCTCGCACCTGGACTAGCCCATCTCTAATAATCTGCTGTAGCCCATAAGGTGGCTTACCAGGGAGATTCTAGCCTACGTCCATCCTGGGTCGGAGCTTCATCGCGTGTGCCTCAGAGAGCAGAGCTCTTGCCTCGGCCTGCAAGAGTGGAGCATCGTGTCTCTCTGAGGCGTCTGCCCCCAAGAGGAGAGCTGTCGAGTCTCTGAGCTCACTTCCTCTTCCTCCCAGCATTCTGCTCTGTTTACTCCTCCCATCTATGTTTTAACCTATCAGGGCAAGCAGCTTCTTTATTTAATTAACCAATGACCTTCCTCCATCACTGCTTTCTAGGAATTAATAAATTACTATAACCTGCAATATGAGTACTAAAGATTCCACATAACACTTCATCTCAGATGCATCATTGAAATTCCTAAACTAGACCATATCCTTCTTGATGCCTGAAATAACTCCCTTGTCATGCAAGCAATCTCTAGATACCCAGACATGCACCAGAATCATTTCCTATAGAATTGATTGATTAGTAACTAAAACTGTGTACATTGTAGAAATAACTTTAGAATCCTAGCTTTTAATTTTCATAGCTGTGAACAAAATTTAGAAGCATACTTCTCATAATCATTTCACTGGGCCTTAATAAATTACTGTTACACCCTAGCCTGCTTTTTGTTTTTGCTTTTATATACTAGTTTATTTTCTGTATACCCTAAGCCTGAACAGTCTAACCTGTGTGTGATGATTAGAATTGGTTGTACTTGTTAGACTCTGGACTCACCTAAAAAGAATGTCTCTAGATAGGTCAATGAATACATTTCCTAGAAAAGGGAGAGGCTCTCCAAGAGTGGGAAGCATTTCTAGTGCTGACCACAAGAAGAAGAAAGGGACCTGAGAGAAAAGTAGTAGAGCTGTGTTCACCAACACTCCCTTATTTCTTGTTTATGAACGCATCTACTCTGCTGCCACCAATGTTGCTGCCATGCCTCAGGAGTCAGTAGCCTGAACTTTTCAGTGAGGACTGGAGAACAGCAACTCTGCAGGAATTTTTCATAACTTCTGCACCAGATTAAGACTGCTAAGGTGTCTGACTGCATGGACTTAGCAAATAGTGGGTATCCCGTATCCAGTATCCCGACAGCCACACCTGGACTGCCCAGACTGTGTAAATAAGTAAGTCTAGCGAAACTGCTTTGTAATATATATTTATTCTATTTTGTCTCCTTCTCTAGTAAACACCAATTAACAACACAGTGATTGAATTTCATTAGTTCCAACATAATCTAAACAAACAAAAAAACACTCTTCCTTTCCCCTTATCCTCATAGTCCACACTAGTGAAAATAGAATCATTAAGCACTAAATTTTTCCATTACTTGGGGTTATTATGAAGTCAAGAGGAGTTCAAATTATTATCAAAGAGGGAATCCAAATAGAAAATTAATGTCTTGCTACATACATGGTCAAATTATCTGCCCTCTCATAGTGCTCTGCAAATGTGAAGAAGTTTCCATGGCGTCCATTATCTTAGTGTTTGTGTATATTATGTTTGTTGATATAAAGATGGAAATCCTTTTTAATTTTTTTTTGTGTATAGATGTTTTGCCTGTGTGTTTGTCTAGGCACCATATGCAGAGTGCTCATGAAGGCCAGAAGAGAGTATCAGTTCCCCTAGGAATGAAGTTGTAGATGCTTATGTACTACCCAGTCAAGTCTGAGAATCAAACCCAGGGCCTCTGGATGGGAGTGGAGGAATCCCTGAATGAATGTATAAGACGTAGATGGTATCTTTAGAGAATGTCTGTCACTAACATACTCACTGCCATGTCAAGAACCCCAATGCCACATACCCATGCAAGAGCAAAACCTTCCCTGCATTGAAGCTCAGAGAGATAGCAAAACTTTCCTCTGGTTCCAGTACCAGTGTTTATAAACGCTATTGGGCACAGCTTCCTTCTCTAGGATGACTAAAGTCCGTGATTCTCCCCCATGGAGACCTCCCACCTAGATTAGCTAAACCTTACTCCTTCTTCAGCTGAATACCATAAACCCATTAACAGCTGTATAAAATAAACTTGACTCTTCAATTCAGATGAATAAAATAAATATGCTTTGAGTTTCAGCTGTAGCTCCATCAGATTAAACATATCCAAACAATCCGCTTTTTCTATACATGGGCCTGTGGGTCTGTCCCTTCTTCATTTCATTGCTGTCCCTGAAGATGTGCAGAGCATAGCACCTGGAGGAGCAGTAACTGCTCTTAACCACTAAGCCCTGGCCCCAGTCTATCAAAATACTTCCTAAAATTCAAAATGAACTAACTTATAATTGACTTTTAGCTTGTGGTTTAAACATAATATTGAAATTATTGATAGTCAAAGGCTGCCTGGACCTGCCCATCTCTTCCATTTCTCAAGCCATATACCATGGCCATGTAAGAAGTCCTTTTTGTCATCTTTCAATCTGGACTCCTCCCTGCCCAGGTGCTCAGTGCTATTTCCTGCTTCTCGAATATCATTTACCCTCAACAGTACTTATCCTAAGTCATATCTGTTTCTCAGATCCATCCTCACCATACCCTTCTCTGATCAGCTTTTTAATTTCTAGAGACTAAGAACTAAACTGCAATGCCATATTATATAAAATATTGATTGCTCTGTTAATATTTCAAACAGGCTTCCAATTTGTCTCATTAACAGTATAAATATGTAACATTTGGAGGCCATATATCAATTTCTTTTAATTTAAGGAAATTAGTTCTTGGTCTCAGTACTAAATGTCATTGATGCTGAATAGCACCTTTGGGAAAGAAAACAATTGATTTTTTTTACATATTTTAATGGATTCCCATAGATATCTTAATATTTCTATGAAATTTATTAAAGAGTTATGATCCAAAATGTTACTAATTACTATACTATTTTGTGTCTAATTAAGTATTAATGTAACAAGGCAGAGGGAAGGAAGGAGGGATTAGATGAAGAGGCAGCAGAAAACTGGGGGGGGAAAGCAAGACTTAACGAGTATTCAACATGTTTCAATAACTCTAGTAAACTTACAGATTTAATAATGAAGTCCTCCTGTGTAGACAGAAGTTTCCGTCCCACCTGGTCCCGCATCCATTCCATTCCAAACACACAAAGGCTTATATTAAATGTAAAAATAAAAATTATAAAATATAATTATAAATTATAATTATCCTAATAGCTCAGGCTTATTATTAGTTAGTTCTTACATCTTAAATTATCCCATAATACTTATTTATGTTTAGATACATGGCTTAGTGCCTTATCTCTGTAAGACATTCTCACCTTGCTTCCTCTGGTGACTGACTCTCTGCCTTTCCTCTTCCTAAAATTCTCCCAGTTTGGTTGCCTCACCTCTACTTCCTGCCTGGCTACTCACCAACCATCATTTTATTATACTAATATAAGTGACAAATCTTTACAGTGTACAAGAGAATTATCCCACAGCACATCGGACCCATCACACAGACATTCTTAACAGCTCAGCCTCAGAAGAGAAAACTAAAGCTATCCGGAGCTAAACAATGTGCTCCAGATCCTACAGAACAAAAAAATTCAGCAACAATATAGCCACAGTAGACCTGCTCCCCACCAGGAATCTCATTGGCTGACACACTGTGTTTCTTAGCATCACACTCACTCATAGGCATCAATACAATAGTCAGCAACTTATACTCCTCCCAACCAGAAACAACAGTTGTCCTTTGGGTTTGCCTAAGGCTCATTCAGAAGTTGAGGAACAGTAGGATTAATCACCATGACAGGAATGGTCAGGCTTCCCTCTGCCAAATCGACATGGATGGATCTGGGGTCTTGTTTTCATATAGTTCTGTCAAAACTTTGGTGTTCCTTTTGCCTTGCTGTCTAATATCCGAACTCCAAAAAGAATGGCATGGTGCCTCAGAACCTTTGAGATGACCCCCTATGAATGAAGCAACCAGAACTCTTTCTCATAATCAGCCCTTAGAGCTTGGATCTTTCCAAATTCCTAGTCTTCTGAGACAGAAAAATCTTATTTCATTCTAATTGCATAAGCTACTGATTTTATTAAATGCATACTTTTTACTCTATTAAAGAAATGAGATTTGAGCCAAATTCACTAATTCATGCATTTTCCTAACAAATAGTGTCAAGCAATGTCCATCAATGCTGCATTTGAGAGTAAACGTACTAACATGTATCCCAGAGAGTGGTGCTAATATTGTCAAACACCATTTCCAACCTGGGATGCAGTTATTCTTTGACAACAATTTTTTTTCATCATATAGATATTTTTATAGCTTTCTTTCTGGTCTTAAAATAATACCTGAGAAGTGCTGAGACTGAAAACTCTTTTGAATTTGTATGTGTCTTCGTACTTATTTTTAAGGGAATACTTTATCTTTCATCCATTCCAACTATAATCTATATTTCTGCGAATATAAGTACAGGAGGGGCTTTCAGGTTAAAAAAAATGTCACTCAGCCACTGAAAATTAAATATGTATTCTCAAAGCACAATGTTTATCACTTTAAAGAGGAAAATCTGAAATGAAGGGTTGAGTCAAGATGAAATCATGTAAAAATTGACTATAGGAAAATTTGAGTGCTAATAGCACAAGCTAGCGGAAAATTCATTATCTATATACACATACATACACACATATATACCCTGCGGGCCTGTTCCCCTGAAAAGAAGTAGCAAGTGCCAACATCTGATGATATGGCACCCACACACTTTCCCAGTTCTGTATATACACTCATTCTCCTGCCTCCAGTTGCTCAGCTTAAGACAGGAACTGCTTCGAACAGCACTCGGACTGATATTAATTGTCATGCCCAGGGAAAGAAGCAATTTATCAGATAACTGGGTCCCAAGCCATACAGGGCCTGAGAGATTAAAATGATCACCTTGAATTGCACTCAGAAACTAAAAGGCAATCAGCACAGACAGCAGAGCACAGGTGGAACCTTCTCCATGGAGCCAATCTAGTTAAGCAAGCGGACCACACCATTTTCAGGGTCTAAAGCTTCCGAGTGGTCTCTGAAGTGTTGTTCCACACCAAGCTTGGAGGGTGAATTGAATACAAATTTTTCACGCATTTGAGGATTTCTCCTAGAAGAAATGACTTTTAAAGAGAAAACAAATGAAAAATCCTATGAAATTGACTCCAGAGAATTTATTAAAAACCAAAGGGCACCAGTAAAATGAAACATGCCACTAAGTTATGCGTAAGGGAGTTTGAAAACCTTCGGCACAGCAGTGAGTTGTGATATTCACACTCCTGTCTTAGACTGGAAAGTCGCTGGGGGCATTTTCTACTCCCACCCTGAGATTATACTCACTTTTTAACGTAGGATATACTATTTACTATCGCGATTGAAGTCAGAGCTAAACAAACTCATCTTTTAATGGAAGCGCATGGAAAGGTTTCCACAGGGGCAGAGGGTCCTTCTAATATCTTGGGGTCAGTGTAAGAATCACACTGGACAAACACAAAACAGAATGGTTCATGGTTGAAGTATCAGGTTCGACATCCTGAGACTCCTTTGGACATTTGGTTTGAACCCCCTTGTGGTTAGCACAGTCTTTCTTCAGTACATAATCTCAATTTGTGCGATGAACTGTGTTTCCCTTTAGGGTCTTCAGCTAACATTTCTCTGCCTGGTGTTGATGGCACAATGCAATCCCTAGAGACCGGTGTCTGTCATTAACAACAGCACTTTGCAAGGGTGCTGATGTAGATGATCACATAGGAGATAGGGTACCAAAAGACAAATTTCTAACTTTTGAGAATAAAAATGGGAAATGTAATTTTGAATATTGAAACTATCAACACATCTTCACTGGTCTGTGATTCCTTCCTCTGCACTACTTAATATTAAAAGGTATATGTCATTTCTATAATCATTTCTGTTCAAGCCTTAAAAGAATGAATAGTGTTGCCGGGCGATGGTGGCGCACGCCTTTAATCCCAGCACTCGGGAGGCAGAGGCAGGCGGATCTCTGTGAGTTCGAGACCAGCCTGGTCTACAGAGCTAGTGCCAGGACAGGCTCCAAAGCCACAGAGAAACCCTGTCTCGAAAAAACAAAAAAAAAAAAAAAAAGAATGAATAGTGTTTTAACCCACAATCAATGAAAGCAATAACAATCTACCATTAGTAGAAATTGCTTATAGTCCCCAAATAACAGGAAGAGATATGAAAGGAAATGGCTAACAGGGAAACAAGCTGGCTACTGTACTCCATTTTCTCTTCCAAGGAAAAGACCTGAAGTCACTGGTTACACTTTGGGAAGATAGTCACTGTCAACCCTAGATGAGGAACCTGTCAAATTTTCATCCCATGTGACAATCCCCAAGCTGCTCTGACCTCACAAAGAGTCATTGTTTGGAACCACCATCTCGATAGCACATTTCTCTCGTTCTACATTGGAACTGAATTTTGCCAACTTGATGAATTAGATCTAAAACTTAAATTCTTCAAGTAGAGTTTAGATTAAAAATAAGCAATATAATATATGTTCTTTTTCTTCCACTTCTCTATCAGGCTGGACTTTGGTGTTTTACCAGCTTCAGAACCGTGTACTCATTCCTTAACTTGTATTTATATAGGAGATCTGTCTATTTGTCTAGAAGACTTGAGCTATTTTATAATGCTTTCTTGACAAATGCTTGAACTTTCCAAGGGGGAAAAAAACACAATTTCAGATAGGTCTTGTCTTATTGACTGAGAGCTAGCAAACAGAAATAAAAATATTGAGAGCCCTGTACACTTGAATAATCTTTAGGAAGAAAAAGAACTTATCTAGAGTGGAAAACTGTTAAGAGCCAGGCTTGCATAAAATAGGCAGACTCATCTTAGTTCTACTTTTTCTTCCTCTTGTACATATTGCTATGTGGATTAAAATACTAAATCCAAAAACTACCAGGCTTTGATACTTCCATTTTCAGCTCGAGGATCCATATTAAAGCTGTGGTGGAGGTGACAGGCTCTACTGTCACGTGACTTCGGAGAACTCCTTGGTCATGTGTTTTTAATTATTACTTTGCAGATGTTCAAGAAGAGCAAAACTTAGTCACCACTCTTTCATTTTCTAATGTCAAGAATCTGACATCTTGATTAATACTCTATCTCCCTACACTGCTCAGTCTTCCACTGGAGTTCACAGATCATGTAAAGAAGAAAAGGAGCCAGAGAGTGCAGAGAAAAGATGTGAAATGCTATCTTCTGGACAGGACGTGGTGAGTGCATTCATGAGCTCAGAGCAGCTGTGGGCTCCTGCAAAAGGTCGAGCCAGCCAACATTCCAGCGAAGAAAGAAGTGCTCTCCAGGTTCCATCCCTGCTTGAGCATCTCCGGACCATAAGATAGCTGCTGAGGAGTATCATTCACTTCGGAGGGTGTGACCATTGGTTGGGTTCTCATGCCCCAATGGATGACCCATCCCTGTGTCTGCATGGATGACACCCACAGAACTTAGTGGGTTATCAGGAAAGATGAACATGGGAAAGGGAATATAGGAAGTATATGGAGAGAGTTGAGAGGAGACCTGAGGGTGGATATTTAGTTGTATGTCTATAAAATCCTGAACAATGAAGAAAAATTGTCTTTAAAATTCTGCTGAACATAAAATCATTTAACTATCTCCAAGATTATAAAGTATAATTTTGAGATAGAAGCTGGCTTAGCAAGTGGGAGGTTGGGTTCTATCACCAGTACTGGAATAATGATTAAGAACAACGGCCTGTTTTTAGAAGCACAGGCCGTGTTTGTGTAACATTTCCACTGATAGACTATTTTCTTTATCTAAGTCTGGATAAAAAATAAGAATCATGAGAATTACCTATATTTCCCGTTATAAAATATTGTTCCTGGTCTTTTTCTTTTATTAAGCAATTTCCAGTCAGAAAATATAAACCTTACTCTGAAAGGTTATTTTACTAGCATTTTATCAAATGGTAGAGTGGGAAAAAATAATTTTATAATTAAACAAATTTAGACGTTATATTTCTCCGTGACACCATTTTGGAAAATCTATATTTTCTTTTTGTCCCTTACTAAGTTGTGTTTGGTTTGTCAATTTATGCTTTATTTCATGTGTTAAAATAATTTTATAATGAATCAAATAAAATAAAGATATTAGTTTAAGTAGAATATTGTAAAAGAGATAAGATCTAACCTCTGCACAGAGAACATTACAACACTGAGCCCATGTTTACAACATGCATGTTTCCTGCAAAGTATTCTATGGACAGAAAGTAATTTCCCCAATTCCTTAAAAATACAGTCACAGTTAAAACAATGCACACAAAGCAAAACAATCACAGAATTCTTCATAAGTTCTCCATATTTGTCAAAGTCATACTAAGTAGAATCTTCTAATAGAAATAGGTTCTCTGAAACTTTATTACTTGGAAGATGCAACAGATTGAATAGAATTGAGGAAGAGGTAAGAGATACTTTTCTATGTATTCTTCTCTCAGACAATAAATCCTGTACACAGCCTCCCCTACCTACATTTCTCCCAGTCTCCTCAAATATCTCCTCTACACCCCAGATCCTCTGCTCCTCTGTTTCCCTTCAGAAAAGAGCAGGCCTCCCAAGGATATCAACCTAACACAGCATAACACTTTAAGATAAGACTAGGCACAATCCCTCACATCAAGACTGGGTGAGGCAACCTAGTAGGAGGAAAAGAATCCTAAGAGCAGGTCAAAGAATCAGAAACAGTCTTGACTTTCTTAAAAAAAGTCAAGAAAATAAATAAACAGTTGAAGGACACTAGAAAAACTGTTCAAGACTTGAAAATAAAAAAACAAGCAATAAAAGAAACCGCAAACTGTGGGAATTCTGGAAATGAAGAAGTATAAGTGCACAGGAACTACAGACACAAGCATCACTAACAGAATACAAGAGATGGAAGAGGATTTTAAGATTTTTAAATAAAATCCTCAGCATCACTAGCTGTAAAAAATGCAAATCAAAATCACAGTGAAATTCCATCTCCCAATAAGACTGTCCATTGTCAGAAAGTCAAAGGAGTAACAATGCTGGCAAAGAATGGAGAGGAGGGGTTCTTGTATATGGTTGTGATAATATACACAGGAATGGCCATCATTAAAAACCATGAAAAGATTCCTCAAAAGGCTAAGGCCAGATTGCTTGCTTAGCACAGCTGTGCGGCTTCTAGGTGACTTCCCAAAGGACATGACGCCAACCTCTCAAAACAGAGGTTTGTGTACCCATATCCAGTGCTGTGCTGTTTACAATAGCGCAAATTAATACGGTCCAAGTGTACCACAGCAGAATGTAGTGATGTGGCTCACAGAAACCTGTCACACTGATTATAAGCAGAGAGTGACTGGAAGAGAGATGCCACCCTTAAAGATAAGGAGGTAGGGAGCTAATTACCATGGTCTGATATTGCACGAAAGGTATGAGCCCTGATATATCACACAACATGCCCTATATACAATAATTTAAACAAACAAACAAGGAGACTTTTTTTAAAAAAAAAAATAATATCAGCATCTGTGGTTCCTGGAGCTTCTAGTCCCTGTTCCTTTCTAGAGAAATACCTTGTCTCTGGGTATTTGTGTCAGAGTGTGGTCAAAACAGACTCAAGAATTTCAAAGAGGAAATATTTCAGATATTTGCACCTTTTTTTTCAAACATTCAAAATATCATATTCTTTTCATAAATGTATGGTGAAACAAACAATGAATCTTTATTGAAGGTTACATAAATATCAGGAGAGAGTTTAATATAAAAAATAAACCCTTATAGTAATAAGGAATGTATTCTTTAACAAGCATATGTTGGTGAGGGCCTATTAGACAGTTCAGCAGCTAAAGGAGTCTGCTGCTAAGCCTAAAGACCTGGGCTCAAGTTCTGGAACACTAGAAGAGTGGTTCTCAACCTGTGGTTCCGGTTGACCTTCTTGTGGGCAGTCGACTGACTTTCACGAGTGTTGTATATCAGATGCTTACATTATGATTCACAACAGCAACAAAACTATAGTTACGAATTTACAACAAAATAATTTTATGGTTGAGGGTCACCACAACATGAGGAATTTTCTAAAAGGATCGCAGCATTAAGAAGGTTGAGAACCACTGCACTAAGAGGAGCTATCTTGAAAGTTGTCCTCTGACCTCCATACAGATGTCATGACATCTGTGCCTGCATGTACACACACACACACACATACACACACACATACACACACACATACACACACACACATGCACACACATACACACACACATACACACACATACACACACATACACTCACATACACTCACATACACACACATACACACACATACATACACACACATACACACACACACATAAACATACACACGTGGGGGAAAATAAATAAATGTAGAAAAAAAGAAAAAAGACTTAAAGGAGTAAGAGGTGCAGAAAGAGGAAGAGGATGGAGGTAAAAACAAAAAATTAGGCAGAGACCAGAGCTGGGAACTAAACTGATTATCATTTCAAGTGAACTCCTGGGGAAGAGCTCATGTAAGAGTAATTTGAAAAACTAATGATTTCACTCTAGGAAAATACTTTTGTCAACCATTATTTTTTAAGATTAAAAAGGACCACTGAGTTAAATAGAAAGTGTTAGAGATTCTTCTACAATATTAAGAGACTTTGTTTCAAAGAGAAACAAGCCTTGTGAAGGCAATTCACATAAACACACACACACATTTTCCTTTGATTTTTTTTTACCTTTATCAGAAAATAAAGAAAACTAAAATAACGTGTTAAAGGTGACCAGCTACTTTCCGCAAGCAACAACAACAAAATGTATCTGGAGGGAAAGTCAGCATGTCTGTAAAAGCAAACAGATGTTTGTGATTAATTCCTAGCTAACATCGCCCAGCTGGCTACGGATGATTTTTACAGAGGGAGAACATTATAGAATGCCATGAGTTTGTATAAATCATGAGCACAGCAGTCATGAGCCTGGGGCAGAAGACCTACGCATCTCCTTTTAGGCAGTCTTCAAATCACACCACATAACAGGAGCATAGCCATTCCTCCACAGCACAGTATCTGTTTCCCGTTTCCTCCTACATTTTGACGGGTGTCGTTAAGTGTCAGTCTGCATCCTGTTTCCCAGCGTTGTGACATACTGGACACACCTTCCACCAGGTGACTTTCATTAGTACACTTCATATTAGTGACACAAGCTTGTGAAAACATTATTTTTGCATTACTTCTTTTCTTTGGAAACACATTGTTGGTAGCTATTGAGATACATCAAAGTTTAAATATCAACTTTAACCATAAAGTTATTTGAACTAAATAATCTAAATAAAATTTTACCTCCTTATCTCCTTTTAAACTACAAATAGGGATATTTGGGTGAACTATATAAGTGCATATATAATAAAGAATCTGGATGCTTTCCTTGATGTTTTATCACAAGTATTTTTGTCAAGACTTCATACTATTTGATTCCAAAAGTTATATACAACTAAACAAGTCAAATAAAGTATGGATTTTCAGCATATTGGTTGTTAATTGTAATAGATTTGTGACAGTAATGCATTGAGGAACTGTGTAGAAAATATCATATCGAATCTTATATAGATCAAAAGTAACTCTAAAATTAATAGTTTACCCTAAAGTTACTGAGCCATTCTTAAAGCCATGTGCTCAATTTTTCCAAAGCACCTCATGGACACTAGACTTTTTCCATGGCTTTTGATTGCTTACTACTAGAGAATTTAACATGTACTAATGACATCAAAACATGAAGTTTAAGAGATTAATTAATAACTGGGAACCTTCCTCTTATTCAGCTATGTACAGGAATTGCTTTCAAATTCTTTTCCTCAGTTTATTATGGAGATGCTCATAAAACATACAACTCAAATAATGTTTATTAAGTAATCCACCCATTAGACTTTCACATTTGATCTCATATGCTCTGCCCATTCCAGTCATCTATTAAACCCTATAACATTTCTGCGCATTTCAATCAAACTCTAGATTCCTTGGAATTTATGATATATTCTTCACCTTGTCTAGTCAGAGTTTACTATCTATAGAATATCTACATTAAAATTAGATTCAGACCACGCTAAGATCCATGGCACAGACTGATGCCAGAGACCATGTAGATGTCCATAGTCTGAACTGTCACCAGAAACCATATGAAAGTCCATGATCCTTGCTCCAGGTGATTGTAATGTGCAAGGAAGCTACTTTTGCAATGTTATCAATGACTGGGAAAAAGGGACATAGAAACCTTCTGTGACAACCCCTACCCTCTCCCCCCCCAAAAAAGTAATAGCCTAGACAAGAAACCATCTAAGAGAACTCTTAAAAATTGTGCTAAAAAGGCTGAAGTGTAGCTATCCACAACTGAGGGCTTCTGGCAGGGAGACAGGTAGGGAAGGACTCAGTTTTCTTTAAGGGGCTGGATATTGGGAGTTTGACCGTGCTCCACTGAGGATATGGGCTACGCAAGTTGGCCTTGCTTTCCTCCTCCTCTATTTCTTTCCTTCCTCATCTTTTCATCTCCTTCTTCCCTTTCTTCTTCTTCTTCTTTCTCCTTCCCTTCCTTCTCCTTTTACTTCTCCTTTTGGTTGGGGGCTCACAAGGATGGGGTGAAGCTGAGAGAACTTAGAAATGTAATCGGGTTGCAGGTTGTGAAATTCCCAAATATTCAATAAAAATACTATGTTGAAAGTATATTCAAAAATCATAATTAGGCATCCTTGAGGAAAGTATACATATGGGTCACCAAAATCCCTCTCAACTCAAAAATCCCCCTCAAGTGCCCTTGTCCCAGAACATCTCTTGCACAGCTCCCCACATTGCCTCACCTCTATTTCACCCCATCTTTGACGTGACTACCATTCTGATCGTCCTACCATTACTTTCTTCTGTTTGTTCTGGATCTCTCCTGCCACCAAATGTATTTTTATTTTACTATGTCATTCAATTTACCTTGCTAATTTTGTAGTAAAGGATTGTATGACTTGGTAGATGGTGGCTTTATTTATGCATAATTAAGGCTTCTTAAACATTTTAGTGATATTGACTTTCTATTAAATCATGTTGTGCTTTGATACTATACCACTCCCAATTTTGCTAGTATGTATGACCAATATTGGTTCTATGGTCAACACGGCTGAATAGACGACACAGATTGAAAAGATACATTATATAAATGAGGTTATCTATAATCATACATGAGATCTTGACTGTTTATCACGTTTCTCTGAGTTCCCATGACTTCGTTGATTTCTTTTACACTTATACTTTTAACTGTTAAAGGATATTTTAAATTTTGCCAAGCTCTTTAGTCTACTATTTTACAAAAGTTGTCTTAGTTTGCTTTCTATTTCTATGATAAAGAAGACAAGCGAAAACAACCTGGGGAGGAAAGGGCTTATTAGGTTTATAATATATACTGTCACAGGCCATTGAGGGAGGGAAACCAAGACAGGAACTTAATGCAGGAACACGAAGTCAGAAACTGAAGCAGAGGCTATGGAAAAACACTGCTTACTTGTTTCTTCCTCATGACTTCATCCTGCTTTCAATCCAGGACCAGCTGCCCAGGGATGATACACGTATCCATCCCCTTTTCCCGTGGGCTGGGCTCTTCCACACCAATCACTATCAAGAAAATGCTGCCACAGATGTGCTTACGGGCCAATCGGATAGAGCCATTTTGTCAATTGAGGTTTCTCTACCCAAACAACACCAGCTTGATTACTCTTGACAAAAAAAAAAAAATAACTCAAAATAGCCTTAGGCGGTCCCTGAAACTGACCAGACTTACTAGAGTCTTCCATTAAGTCTAGGGTGTGCAATTAAGCTGAGAGTCCCTCTCAGACAAACAGAGCTGAGCTTCAAAGAAGATTACCTGTAGCATGAATTCTAATAGATCTTAATAATAAAAACCTGGAGTTAGATAGAGGCATTAATGCTGAAAGATCAGGCAATGCTGAAAACAGAGTAGCCAGCCACTACTTCTTTACTCTACTGAATCCTTAGGCCAAAGGAGCAATCCTGTCCGTCCAAATCCTCAGACTGAATGAACTTCTGTCTCCTCCATATGCCCAGCTATATGATTCCGGTCTCCACCTCCCAAGTGCTGGGATCAAAGGTGTGAGCTCTGTTTCTCTTTTAGACTGATTCCGAATCACGAAGCCCAGGGTGGCCTTGAGCTCACAGAGATCTGTCTGTCTCCCAAGTGCTGGGATTGAAGGTGTGTGCCACCACTGCCTGGCTTCTATGGCTAACTCCTGTGGCTAGCTCCGCACCCTGATCTTCAGGCAAGCTTTATTTGTTACCGCACAAACACAATATTACCACGATTGTCAAGGGAGCCAAGCTGAAAAGAAGACAAGACTAGCTGCCTAAAAGAAGCAGAAAGCAGACCAAGTTGTCCCGAAGAGGTTTAGAGCAACTGGAATGCCTGGAAAGGAAACTCCCCAACCTGTTCAACAACCTGGAGTCTGTGCAGTTTCATTCAGGTTCCGAGAAACATGAGCTGTCACCTATGCAGGGTCCTTTGTGACAAAGCTGTCTTTGAGTCATTTCTGTTCCTGTAAGTAACTCCTTACCTGTTTTACTGTATCTAAACCCAATAAAACCCATTGGTTCACCAAGCTAGATTTGGAGGTATCTGTAATTTTAACCTATTGTAGGTTCCCAATCTGGGGAGACTAGACATGCATATTTTTAATCTCCCCTGCAAAGGTTTTGACACACAACAAGCATATGTAAATAGTGTCACACATACACAAAGAGACTTAAGAACAACAACAAAAATATCACACTAAAGGAAACAATACGCAGAGTAAAAAGAATGGGAAAAAGTCTTCCAACCTTAAGTCAAACAGAGATTCGTTCCTATCTAGACTATAGAGAGAAATAAAAAAAAAAAAGTCAAGCACAAAAACTAAATCATTCAAATAAAACATGGACCAATGAACTGAGTGGAGAATTCTCAAAGAAAGAAATACAAATGGCCAAGAAATATTTGAAATGGTGTTCAGCACCCTCTCCTGCCAGAGAAATGCACACGAGAGCCACTCCGAGATTTCCTCTCACCCTAACTTAGTGGCTTCTTTCAAGAAAATGAAGGCTGATGAGGATGTGTTGAGGGAACCTTAAACATCACTGTCAGTAATGCAAACTGGCATAGCCACTATGGACGTCAGTGTGAGGATGCAAAAACTAAAATTAGAACTACCATGTGACCCAGCAAAACCACCCATAGGCATGTTCAAAGGACTCCAGTTCAGCATACCACAGATACACATATGTTTTCATATTTATTAACAATATCCAAAATAGCTGAGAAATGAAATTGATCTTGACATCTATCAATAGATAAATAAATAAAGAGAATGTGGTACATACACACAGTGGGTATCTTCCAGCTGTAAAGAAAATAAAATCATGACGTCTTCAGGAAAATGCATTCAACTGGAGGTAACTATGTTCTACAAAATAAGTCAGACTCAGATAATACATTTTCCTGTTACTCTCAGATTCTAGATATAAATGCGAGGAGAGTGTGTGTGTGTGTGTGTGTGTGTGTGTGTGTGTGTGTGTGTGCGCGCGCGCCTAAAAAATCTCAAGGTAAAATGTGTCTCTTTGTATGATGAAAACTTTCACAAACCTTTATTTTTTTAGCTGCCAGATCTGAGCATGTAATAGGCTGTCTCTCCTTGTCATTCTACCAGTTGTTGACTTACGTATTTTAAGACTGTATTATTAGGCGTCTAAAGTTAATAATAGCTGTGACTTTATTATAGCCTGTTTTTACCTAGACATTTTCAAATATCATATTATTTGTCTTCCTTGTGATATTAACTTCAAATGTTTGTCTTATTGAAGCAACTATAAATTCAAGAAAAACAGTGTCACCAAGTACACTTACTTAGGTTTCTAGATCCCTTCTCTGATCACCTATTGCTACATAACCAATCACCTCAAAAAATGTTCTTGAAACGGACTACATAATTGTTTCATTTCCCAGCATGTCTGCTGGATGTCTGCACAGATGAAAATTCCGAAAGAATTTCAACAGTGGCTACTCAAGCAACTGGTCTCCTGTTAAGAAATCAGCTGAAATGTTGACTAAGGGCGTCCTCATTCTTGATTCCACTCTCTTCACATGGAATTTTGGGTTCTCTTAGGCATAGTAACTTGACTCTTATAGGAACCTTTCCATAGGCGATAAGTGAAGGCTTTACCATCTCTCAATGTGTCAGGCCCACCCAGGGTCCCAGATCAACACCATCAGTGTTCAAAGTTATACTCCAGATCAGGCAAGACTGAAGAGAAAGGAAAACCAGCTTTGTGTGATGGGTAGTGTGACTTCTGCATACAGAAGGGAGAAGAGTGAGGAACCCCCACTGGGGACTATAAAATATATTTTTCCCTTGACTACTATACAAGGTTTTGTCTTGTCTGGAGAACCTTCATAATCCAAACTACTTGTAGCTATTTATAGCTTTTGTAATTTCCAAAATAAGTTTAAAGATATTAATTTATGTCTTGAGCTTCAGTTGCACACCCAACATATGCAGGAGGGATGGCAGGGCTTTTTTCCAAAACTTTTTGTTCATAACACACACATCCCTCTCTCTTTCTTGCTTTCATTCCTAATCTAGTTTATTAGTTATGATTTTGGAAGTTTCCTTTAAGTATCTAAAGGCTTTAACTCTGTTTATAATTAAAAGTGAGCAGAGTCCAATGGGATTCCTATATAAAAATGACATAGTGGCATTATGGTTGCTTACACTCATTTATAAGTTAGTAAGAGACCTGATGGAGGGGACTTCCCACAGGGCAGGGGGGTACCCTGATTTCTCTTAGGACTAGAGAGGGTGGGGGGAGGGGGGAGGAAAATGGGAGAAGGTGGAAATTTTTAATAAATAAATAAAGGATATGATAACTATTTGCAATATATTACTTTAAATTATTATGAAGAATTTCTAAGAATTGAGTAGGTATATAGAAAGAGAGGAAAGCCAAGGGGTGTAATTATAGAACAAGAACACATATGCATGTATGAAAATGTTACTATAAATTCCATTAATCAAAGCAATGTGTTAATAATCATAACTAAAATTTTTATTGGCTTTATTCCCATATAGGTATATCAAGTAGATTTATAGGGTCATGAATCTATATAAAATTTGAAAAAAATACCCAAGAATTTAATTATTTGGGAATCCTTTTTCATGCATATTCCTCCAAGCTGTAATGCAGCAATTTATAGTCCCTTAATTCTAGAAACCTGTTTACACTCAGGGGACTGTGAAATCAGCTATGACCTCTCTAATTTGACAGAAAATTTTGCATAACTTCTTAATTGCATATGTCTCAAGATTTTGCATTCTTCAACAGCTTGAACAAATGATCTTCAACAATAATTTTTATTCAAAGCAAACCACACATGTAATCTAAATTTGCTGGAATAAAATTATGGCTTAAAAAATTAAAAATAAATAAATAAAAGTTAGTAAGAAAAATAAATGTGCTTTTCAGGATTCTCTGTAAGAGAGAGTTGAAGTCATTATATATTGATGAGCCCTGCAATGGGCTCCTGGTATCCATTTGCCCAGACTTGTCACAGAGGTGTTCCACTGCCCTGGATGGCTGACAGACTACATCTAGGCTCCTGATTCATCCTCTCCCTTCCCAACATCAGCTGGGATTTTGAATGAACTGGCCTGATCCTGAGCTCAGAAAACAGGAGGATTTTGAAGACCAGTTCACTCAAGAAACAGATAAGACTGAATTAAGATATATCTTACTACTGATGCACAAGTTGATCTAGTTTATTAAATATTCATTTCATTTTAAATGTTTTAATTTTCTCAAATTATAAAAATGCACTCTTTTTTAATTAATTAATTTATTTATTTATTAAAGATCTCTGTCTCTTCCCCGCCACCGCCTCCCATTTCCCTCCCCCTCCCCCAATCAAGTCCCCCTCCCTCCTCAGCCCAAAGAGCAATCAGGGTTCCCTGCCCTGTGGGAAGTCCAAGGAACCCCCACCTCCATCCATTTCTAGTAAGGTGAGCATCCAAGCTGCCTAGGCTCCCTCAAAGCCATTACGTGCAGTAGGATCAGAGACCCATTGCCATTGTTCTTGAGTTCTCAGTAGTCCTCATTTTCCGCTATGTTCAGCGAGTCCGGCCTTTTCAGACCCAGGCCAGCTGGCCTTGGCGAGTTCCCAATAGAACATCCCCATTGTCTCCCTGTGTGGGTGCACCCCTTGCGGTCCTGAGTTCCTTGCTCGCGCTCTCTCTCCTTCTGCTCCTGACTTGGACCTTGAGATTTCTGTCCGGTGCTCCAACGTGGGTCTCCTTTCATCGCCTGATGAAGGTCAACATTAAGGAGGATTCCTATAATGTTCAAAAGAATACAGCAAATAAAACTACAATAAGTTGGACCCCCCCCAAAAAAATGCTTCATAAGATGCACCTGTAGGCAAGCTTGTGGGACACTGTTTTAATCAGCTATGGGGGAAGAGGGTAAAGCCCACTGTGGTGGTTCCATCCCTGGGCTAATGGTTCTGGGTTCTGTAATAAAGCAGGCCAAAGGGGAGAGTCCAATGATTTTAATGTATATGGAATTTCAAACTCTCTAAAACAAACAAAACAATTGTGAGAAAGAAAATGATTTGAATGCTTGAACAAAACCCTTCCCCAACCCTAACTTTTGACTTTTTAAAGCTTTTCTTAAGGTATAAGTATTATCTCAAAATTTATAACATTAATATGTATTAATATATTGTATAATATATGAGATTGTAATATTTATTGTAATATGTATTATGGAATAAAGTAAAACCTTTTCCCCAACATAGCACATGTCCCGGCTTGCATCCTAAAGTCAACACATGTTTAGTTTTTTTTCAGCAGTTTTAATTCAGTAGTTTTTTATATTATCCAATATCTCTCCACAGCCATTGCTTCTTTTCATTGACATTTATAAAATTTAAAGTCAATAAAGCACTGCATAATATAAACAAAAAATGCACTCTTTTAGCATACTCTTCATATAAAAAACACATTTACTTGACATAATACAGGACAATTTTTATAGTCCAAATGAGTATTTATACATTTCAAGATTTATTATTTAAAACATTTAGGATCAATGAAAGCTAATTTTCACATGTTTTATTACATCTGAACAAAATCAGTTTTCCACTCATATCCAATACTAACAGCTATGGCTTGCCTATGAGTTGAGGAAGTCTCCCAGAAACTGTGTGTTAAGATTTCCACTGGGAAATATTAAGAAACTGAAAACACAATATAACTGATATTTGATTTGTGTCTTATGGGAGGCAAATAAAATTAGATAATTTCATGATACTTTCAGCAAGAAGGCCTTCAATACATAGGACCTCTAAATTTTGGATCTCCAGAACTTTAAGGAACAATAACCCCCTTTTATTTATAAAGTTACCTACCTTCTGGTATTTTGTTTCAGTACTTAAAAAAAATACTGCTGTACTAACTTAATCCTAAATCATAGGTATCTTGCAGATGAATCATAGGTATCACACAGAATGAATCATAAGTATCATGCAGAATAAATCTTTCATACAGTCCACTAGACTAGAATGCATGTTTCTACTGAAGTAACATACTTTATGTCTATCTTACAGATGAGATAACTCATAGTCATATATACTTAATTTCTGGCAAGACCAAAATAGTGACTTTGTGTCTACCTTCTCCAGAAGAAATGGATTATTTTTTTATTTAGAATATTTGAGAACTTTATAAGAGTAGTATATTACATTGTTTCCACCCTTTTATCCCTGTTGTCTTGGCCCTCTGCTTTCTCTTGAATTCATTGCCTCTTCTTTTAAAATGAGTATTCTTACATATATTTGCACATGTGGGTATGTAAATATAATCTTGGACCTTATTTACTGCTGCAGGTATATATGTGTATATACATATATATGGGGGCTGTGACTAAGGATTGTCAACATATAAGGAAAATTGTCTCTGGAGAAGACTTTTTCTGACAATCTTTCCACCCCCTTTCCTTTAATGTTCCCTGTGCCTTAGATGTATGGTTACAGTGTAGATGGATCAACCAGAGTTGGACACGGGATAGTCAGTTGCTTTCTGCATTTTGACCATTGCAGCTTTCTGTAATGGGCTTGTCTTCTGCCAGAAGAAGCTCCTTTGATAAGGGGTAAGAACTACAATTACATGTGAGTGAGATGGTACGTATTTAGGGTTTGCTTTATCACAAATAGAGGAATATTGTAGCTTTATAATGAATAGAGCCAAAGGAAAGCATCTCTAAATTAGACACAAGAAAGAGTGCCTTGGTCTATTCAAGCTGCTTCTAAATGACAAAAAGGAATCCCTTACTGTTCTAAAGGCTGGAAAGTACAGATGACACAGCAGGCTGGTGTCTACTAAAGGCTATTTGTTCCCTCCCACAACACTCCCGTCTTTTATGCTCATATACTGGGAGCAGTGACCAGCTCTCTGGATGTCTTTAGGGGCCACTAATCCTGTTCCTTGCGGCTCCACCCTGATGACTCACCGATGAACCCATCAGTGGCGGCCAGGCTTGGATATGAATTTTGAGAAAACATAAGAATTCAGACAGGGTTATTAAGAGTCCCATTATACCAAAGTCAGAAAGTCCTGGTTGCCTACAGTGACTGATGGACTTTGGATGTCCTCATCAGTCAAAACTCTTCCAGGAAATTCGCTCCTTCTACTTATCTCACCTCGTTCCCAGAAACTTGCTTCATCTGCGGTTGGCTACCACTCTCTTCCTTGTCAGGGTATAACTCACTCAAGGCCTAGTCAGTATGTGACATTCAGTTGCTTATTGCACAGGTATGAGTCAGTATCAGTACCATCAGTATCAGTTGTTCTGAAAGTGACATACTGAGGAAATTTCGTCTTTCATTTACAATTCTCCTATTCCAATGGATATCACAGCACAGGGTAAGAATGGTATCCAGGTTTGACTCCCAAGAGCACTGCCAACGACTGACATGGCATTATTTCAGATGAATATAGGCAAGATGGTTTGCAAGCTTTCATCTTGGAAAGAAAAATCTTATTTTGTTTTCATTTTCTAAGGAGAATATTGCTTTTGTTACATCTAGTAGAAAAAAATACACGGCACTTATGCTTAAACTCCACTTTTAGAACAGCATATAAACAAATTTCGTGGATAAAAGAATTTTATTTTATTTTATTTTTAAAGATTTTTTTTTATTGAGAAAAAAAATTTCCGCCTCCTCCCAGCCTCCCACTCCTCACATCCTCTCCCCACTCCTCTCTCCCTCCCTCTAAAGTCCATAGAGCAGTCAGGGTTCCCTGCCCTGTGGAAAGTGGTCCTCCCCCCTCCATCCTGGTCTAGGAAGGTGAACATACAAACTGGCTAGGCCCCCACAAAACCAGAACAAGGAGTAGGATCAAAACCCAGTGCCTTTGTCCTTGGCTTCTCAGCAACCCTCATTGTCCACCATATTCAGAGAGTCCGGGTTTATCCCCTGCTTTTCCAGTCACAATCCAGCTGGCCTTGGTGAGCTCCCAATAGATCAGCCCCACTGTCTCCGTGGGTGGGTGCACCCCTCTTGGTCCTGACTTCCTTGCTCATCTTCTCCCTCCTTCTGTTCCTCATTGGGACTTTGGGAGCTCAGTCCAGTGTTCCAGTGCGGGTCTCTGTCTCTATCTCCATCCATCGTCAGATGAAGGTTCAATGGTGATATGCAAAATATTCATCAGTATGGCTATAGGATAGGATCATTTCAGGTTCCCTATCCTCAGCTGCCCCAGGAACTAACTGGGGACCTTGCCTTAGGCACCTGGAAGCCCCTCTAGGTCCAAGTCTCTTCCCAACCCTACGATGGCTCTCTTAATTAAGATATGTGCTTCCCTGCTCCCCTATCCAACCTTCCTGTATCCCAATCATCCCGTTGCCCCAAGTTCTCCCCATCCTACCCTTCTCACTATTTTCTCCCCATCTCCCCTTACCCCCCTTCCACCCCACCCTTAAGATCCCGATTTTTTGCCTGGCAATCTTGTCTACTTCCCCTACTGTTATGATCAGTGTTGTCTCCCTTGGAAAAGCCAAATAGGAAGGAGACACTAATTAATCCAAGACCATGGACTTACTGGTGAAATAACAGAAAACTAAAGTAAACTAAGTAACTTCATCTGCTAATTGACTAACTAAATCCACGCTCATGAGAGAGGTTTTGTAAAACATGTATTTAAACTAGCAGGTGCTGCTTCTTCCACAGTAATGCCAGCATCCCAATTCTTTCAGGATAGAGAGAAAACCAGGACTGACTTTTCCTTTCTCGTGTGGCAAATATTCCCAGTCTGTTGCGGGAGGTCCTTCCGCTCCTCCAGCCTATAGCTGCTGAGATACCAGCCCATTGGGGC
>NC_022022.1:24071597-24093347 GCF_000317375.1 Microtus ochrogaster | reverse complement strand
GTGTCTTTTTACTTTATCTTCACTAGAATTATTGATGCTTTTAACTCTAAAGTTTTAATCGATGCTTCATTTTCCATCAATTACTTTCTTTTAAAAAAATCTCAGCACTTGATAGTGAATAGCACAAGCCTTACACCCGGACACTCATTTGGTTTTTCTCTAAACTATCAGTCTTGTAAGGAAATTGGCACTCTGGGTGTGACCGCTGGTGAGGTAGAGAATTACCCCTTACTGGTCTAAGAACAGTGTAGCCCATCTGCAAAAACAAACACTGTGCTATAATTTATCAATTGCCCAACAAAAACTTAGTGTTAAAGTTTGTTTCTAAAATGATAGTGAAAAGGAGAAATACAAAGGGAGGATAATCTTCTAAGTAAAAGGACGGGAAAGACTCAAAGTATATTTCTATGGAATAAGTACCTTTGTGTGTATGGTTTCTGATGTTAAAAATGACAAGCATTTGGAATGCAGAAATCTTAATGTCATAAATCTTTTCAGCTAGACAGATAAAGAGCAAGACAAACACTACTAATAGATATGTTGAAATATATATTTAGTCTCCATTTTTTTTTTCAAAAATCCACACAGGGAGGATATACTTTGAGCTGATTGTGGGAAATTTTAAAGCATGTGGCTTTTTTTTCTTTGCTTTCATCTCATTAAGGCATCAACTCCAGTATGAAATACCAACCACTGCATTATATCTCATGAATGTCCCAGATCTTGCATCAGGTGCCTTTAATAGAAAGGAAAATAAGTGTTTGCTGATCAGGTATAGAAGAAGAAAATAATATAAATTATATATTCTCTCATCAACTATGGGCAGTCAGTGAGTATTTTATGAATGGTTTCCATACCAAGAAGTTCTGAATAATTGAGGATGTTTATGAACGAACCTCCAACCCTGTATTTACAGACTATTCTCTTAACCTTTAGTTAGGAATATTCAAGCCAAAATTCCTGTCTCGAGTTATAATATTGTTTGGGTCACCAGGTTAAAACAAATTTCATTTTGTAGACATTAGAGACTAATATTGGTGCTCCCTTTCTCTATTAACTACTCCTGCGTCAAAAAAAATCAAGATACACATGCATAGTTTGTAATCAAATGAATGAAACTAAAATAAATGTTGTTAATAATACTAAAAATAAAATAGAGTTATTTATTATAATTAAATTTTCCTATGTTAACTTTCTGTGTTGGTATGATTGTCCTATATCACTTGAGTTTCCTATCTTCAGTAAAAAAGATTAATTGTATCATGGTAATTTGAATTTTCTCATTAATCTGGAGAACATACCACTTATGCATTACTTTTTTAATTTTGGAAAGTTAGATACAAATATATCACACTACTGAGGAAATTTCTTAGGATTTGAGGGACTATTAGGAGTAATTTGCTTTAAAAAAAAAAAAGAGTCTGTGAAAGTGACTTGATACAAGAATGTGGAGTGATGTGGAAAACCTGTCTTGATATGTTGGAAAACCCAGATATGCCATATACCACATGCCAAAACATCTCCACCCATGGGATGTTGACAACTGTGGATCAAGTTTTTGAAAACAGCCGAAAACCAGCCCGAGCATATATTGAATCCTTAGAACTGGGTCATGTAGCATCTTGAACTTAATTCTTCCCTGATTCTTCTGATCTTGAGTCTTACAATGACATCGTAATGTGTTATAAATAGACTACTCACCAAAGCAAATGATTTCAAACTGAAGTGAGTTTACCTGATGCTCTTCCCTCTACTCTTGTAATGACTGCAGTTGCTTCAGGTTTTCATTTGCAAACACTGAGAGATTGAAGTCACAATATGCATTATTCAACAGCTGTTTAGTATTATGGTTTTACAGCACGATGATAATTTAATAGCCCTGTTCAAATGACCAAGTCCAGTGGACTCTTTCACGATAATGTTGCAGTCACAGTCTATGTAAAAAATGTCTTGGGCTCACTTGATGGCTTAGTGGGAATGGAGCTTGCTGCCAATCCTGAGGACTTGAGTTCAATGCCCAGAACATACATAATGGAAGTAGAGAACTTTCTGTCACAATTTTTCCTCTGACTTATACTCATTTCCCATCATGAGTAGCATGTGCATGTGTGTGTGCACATGCCAAAAGGCCCCAACTGAGCAATAAGCAATTTTTAGGCCATGTAACTATTGTGTTAATTTAGAACACACCAAATGCTAGATATCACTGCCCAAAGATGTCCGAATTGATTAATTTTTAAAATGATATTGGAATTTAAAAAATATTGAGCTCATACATTTTGTTGAGTGATCTTAATCAATTCTGAGACTCGTGTCAACATTTAACACACACTTAAAATGTTAAAAATATTTCATCTGTCTTAATGTGAGACTTTAGGAAGACAAAAATGTTTAGGATCCAGATAATTACATCTTAACTTCAAATTTTTTCTTCATCAGATTGAGAAAAAAAACAAATTTAAAAGAATGTGATGAATAACTTCTAACATCCTGTCCAGTCACTTTCATAATGCATTGAAAACATATAAAATTACTCTTTTGAGAGAATTTCAGAATAAAATGTACCATCAAAAGGGTGAAGTAAAACAAAAATGCCAGTTCCCAGATACTCTGTGGCTCATTCCCAAATTTAGTAATACATGTGGTAAAGAGGCATATTTTCATGAAATACTAAAAATAAAAATATGAAAACAATATCTACTTCATGCACTTTCTTTCAAGATTCAAATTCTGCTATATTTCCTACCCCAAACACATCTCATCCAAAGTTGTGTAAGCCAGAGACTAATGAGATTCTGTGCTGAAAACCTTGAAATGTTAAAGAGGGGAGTAACCTTGTAGAAGATTCCCCTACAGGTATTAAAAATATTATTATTATTATTATTATTATTATTATTATTATTATTGTTAATTGGTTTTACGAGTCAGGGTTTCTCTGTGTAACAGCCCTAGCTATTCTGGAACTAGACTAAGACACAATGGTGGCATAGGTGGCTTTCTATTGATCTCTCATTCAGAGATTCTTTATAGACCCTTCAAATGTTTCCTTAGACATCAGAATAGCTTCCAATGTATTTCAGTTGTATAATCAAATTCATTTATTAATGTTACAACTAGATTTTTTCAGACAAGCATATTTTATTCATATATAGCCATAAAAATTTGATATAGCAGATATGGGCCTCACATAGTATAAATTCAGTATTCAGAAAATGGTATAGGTGATATTTTAATGTTAATTTGATAGATATTGTTGATCAAAAACAATTTTTCAAATTTCAGTTCTTTATACAACTCTGAGGGTTTTTATTTTTATAATCTCCCTAATAAAGTTTCTTGTTTCTAGTTTATAAACTAAAACATAAATTGTTATGAGCAAGAAAATGCTCAATACAAATTTGATTCTGAATTTTAAAACATCCTCAAGAAAAATCTGAACAAAAATATTTCTTTGTATTTTTCTTACAGCTAAATGTTTACAGGTATTCTCATTATTGAGACCACTATATAAAATATATGAGAAGGAGAGAGAGCGAGAGCAAGGAACTCAGGACCACAAGGGGTGCACCCACACTCAGAGACAATGGGGATGAACATAGCGGACAATGGGGACTACTAAGAACTCAAGAACAATGGCAATGGGTCTCTGATCCTACTGCACGTAATGACTTTGTGGGAGCCTAGGCAGCTTGGATGCTCACCTTACTAGAAATGGATGGAGGTGGGGGTTCCTTGGACTTCCCACAGGGCAGGGAACCCTGATTGCTCTTTGGGCTGAGGAGGGAGGGTTACTTGATTGGGGGAGGGGGAGGGAAATGGGAGGCGGTGGCAGGGAGGAGACGGAGATCTTTAATAAATAAATAAATAAAAATAAAATAAAAAATATATATGAGACCATAATTTTTTAATTTCAATTTCATTTTGTAAACTAAGTAAGCTGGACACCTTTGTTTAGTATTTCACATATGTTCTAAAATGACATAATAGGTACATTCCTAAGAGTTCACAGGGAACGCTTCTGCTCGACTGGGGGTGGGTTGCAATGACTTTCCCAGTCTTTGAAGTGTTCACATCAGTTATAAACCAAAACTTTCTACTGCACCACTCTTTTCTCTCTCTCTCTCTTTTTCGAGACAGGATTTTTTTTTTTTTTTTTTTTTTTTTTTTTTGTGCAACAGCCCTGGCTGTCCTGGAACTCATTCTGTAGAACAGACTGGCCTTAAGCTCACAGACATCCATCTGCCTCTGCCTCCCTAGTGCGGAGATTAAAGGCATGCACCACCATCGCCTGGCATACTATGCCATTGTTAATATCTGTCCCTTCTTTCTTTCATATGCAAAAATGTTATGTACTTAACTGTCCTTTCTTTTTCTCTTATGCACTTTCTTCTTCTCTTATGTGGAATATCAGTTGTTTTTCTGTGACAGTCACCAAAATAATGTAGAGTTTTGTGCATATATTTCAAAAGAGTATCCTAGAGGACAGTGTGATATACGTGCATCATTCCTTGAGTTAGTAGACTTGGATTCAGTCTAGCAGTGGTGATGTTAAGAGAGACAGGATGGCCAAGACACATGGACAAGATAAAAAAGACCTTAGTAACTGTGCTATCTGGAATCACAGTTCAAGTAGTCTTAGTGACGTGTGTCTGTGGTTGCCAAGGAGCACCCAAGTATAAACAAAGACAGCCTGAGCCTGCAATCCATTCCAAGGATTATAGGACTTATTAGTACATTAATAAAGAAGAGACATATTAGGCATGTATGAACACATTGAAATTGATTAAAGTGTCTCCAGTCATTTCATCAGGCCAAAAAATTTAGGAAAGAAATAACTTCACAGAGAAGGTGCTGTGAGCCCTTAGATGCAGTGTTGAGTTATAAAGACCTGGTTTTATGTCTGTTTCAGTGAATTGAATCAAATAATAAGGCTACCTCTGTAATTCTTGTTCAGTAAAATATACCTAAAACCTGCCAGTGTAGAAATCAGCTTACACGATGCTATGTTAAAAGTACAATACTCAAATGACTTTTAACTACAGAATATAAAAACACTCAACATAAAAATTAGGACAAATCTAAGGAAAACTGTTTATCTAGAGTACACCAGATTATTCTCATTAATTGTTGCTTATTCTTTTTAACAAACACTCAATGCTCCATGACCCTATAATATATGTAAGTAAATCATATGCCCATAAAGAAATTTAATAACAAATTAGAGAACTGTAAATGTGAATTAATTTTATTCTCAGTTAAAGAACCAATAAATAAATGATCTAAGAATCATGTCATCAAAATATTGTTGTAATAGAAAATGATAAATTATAATTGAAATAGCTACTTACATTCTGACAAAAATGTAAATCATTTTTTATGTGAAAAATGAGACTAGGGTCTAGAATAGACAGCTCATTCTTTCTGGGATACAAAAATTTCTTTCCAGTTAGAATAATTATCCATTAAATTTAAAAATTATAGAATTTTTGAACTTGAATTTTATGAGTTTCCAGAGAATATACATTTTTAAAAACAATAGGTTAGTACTTTATTTACTACATATAGAGGGACATGAAGCTTGAAGTTGTGAAGAAAAAATGGTCAAAAACAGGGAAAGATTTGAGGATAGAGAATGGGATAGATTTTATCAAAATACATTGTATATGTATATATAATAAGATATAATGATATATTAAACATAAAACAAAATTAATTTAATATAAATTTCTATTTTAATCATTCATTTGCTCTATCAAAATACATAACAAAATACGTTGGTAGTGAGTTTCTTTTTCTCATGTAAGTATGATTTTGGCACATGGTTTGCTTTAACAAGAATCTGTATCTTCAGTTTATTATCTCAAAACACATGCCAAATCTCTTTTGAAAATATAATTGTCATCATTATGTGCTCATAAATACTGGTACAGTTTAGAATGTTATCTAAGTATTGTTGAGTGATGATTACTCATTATAAGCAGCAGTATCATTAGCTGTTCAGGTGTTTAGTCTAGACTAGTGATCAGAAACCTGGTATCATTTCCAATTTACCACTGGTTAATCATTTCAGCTGAAAAAAAAAAGATAAGTGGAAATCCAAAGCCTACTTATAGCCCATCACACTAACGTTAATATTTTTATCATGCCTCATTTCCCCTTACCCTCATCCCATCCCACCCCCAAGATCCCAATTCTCCCCCTAGCAACTTTGTCTACTTACCATAGCCAAAAGGATAACTATATGTTTTTCTTTGGGTTCACCTTCTTACTTAGCTTCTTTAGGTTCGCCAATTGTAGACTCTGTGACCCTTATTTATGGCTAGAAACCAATTATGAGTGAGTATATCCCATGTTCATCTTTTTGGGTCTGGGTTACCTCACTCAGGATAGTGTTTTCTATTTCCATCCATTTGCATGCAAAATTCGAGAAGTGATTTTTTTTTTTACCGCAGCGTAGTACTCTAATGTGTATATATTCCACACTTTCTTCATCCATTCTTCCATTGAAGGGCATTTAGGTTGTTTCCAGGTTCTGGCTATTACAAATAATACTGCTATGAACATAGTTGAACAAATGCTCTTGTCGTTTGATAGGGCATCTCTTGGGTATATTCCCAGGAGTGGTATTGCTGGGTCCAGGGGTAGGTTGATCCCGAATTTCCTGAGAAACCGAAACACTGATTTCCAAAGTGGTTGCACCAGATTGCATTCCCACCAGCAATGGATGAGGGTACCCCTTCCTCCACAGCCTCTCCAGCAAAGGCTATCATTGGAGTGGGGGAAACTTGGGGAAAAAGGATGATTGGGATAAAGTAAGGTTGGATAGGGGAGCACGGAAGCACAATTCTTAGATAATGGAGCCGCCTTAGGGTTGGCAAGAGACTTGAACCTAGAGTGGCTCCCAGGAGCCCAAGGCAATGTCCCCTGTTAGTTCCTTGGGCAGCTGAGGATAGGGAACCTGTAATGAGCCTATCCTATAGCAATACTAACGAATGTCTTGAATATCACCATAGAACCTTCACCTGGTGATGGATGGAGATAGAGACAGAGACCCACACTGGAGCACTGGACTGAGCTCTCAAGGTCCCAGTGAGGAGCAGGAGGGAGAACCTGAGCAAAGAAGTCGGGACCACAAGGGGTGCACCCACCCACTGAGACAGTGGATCTGATCTACTGGGAGCTCACCAGGGCCAGCTGGACTGTGACTGAAAAAGCACGGGATGAAACTGGACTCTCTGAACATGGCGAACAATGAGGGCTGATGAGAAGCCAAGGACAATGGCAAGGGGTTTTGATCCTACTTAATTTTCTGGCTTTGTGGGCGACTAGCCAGTTTGGATGTTCACCTTCCATGGACGGAGGGAGGAGGACCTAAGACTTACCACAGGGCAGGGCACCCTGACTGCTCTTTGGACTGGAGAGGGAGGGGGAGAAGGGTGGGAGGAGGGGGAGGGAGGGGGGAGGCTGGGAGGAGGCGGAAACTTGTTTTTTTTTTCCTTTTCTCAGTAAAAAAAAAAAGGAAAAAAATATTTTTATCATGAACAAATTTAGTATAATTAAGAAATATATGTTAACAGATAGTCATCAATAATAGTCAAGCTTATTGTCATGTTAGTTAGGTTTTCTGAATATATTTCAGTTTTAGAGATAATCTTCAAACCTTTCAAAGACCCACAGAATATGACATGTACAATGTTTTAAGAACTTAGGACTTTTCCTGAAAATGAGACACATCTGTTCCTAACAGCATCAATATACTTCAAGAGGATAATGGGCATCAAAGAGGTTCCTGATGGAGTTTGCTAACCATTTGGGCAAGAAATTGTTCTTGCCTGGAATGCTTAATATTATGCTATATGAACTGGACATGCAGGACCCACAAAAAATGACAGGTAAACTTGCCTAAAGGTGAGACAGTTTTTCAGGGTTCCTAATTCATGAAAGAGTCTGCTAGACATTCTGCAGGACACATAAGAAAGTGACTGATAAACTGAAAATATAAGCGGAACTGTCTTTGAGATTTCCTGCTTCATTGGAAAGTCTGCCAGATACTATGGGCCTGTAGGCTAAAGATGGATGCTTCAGTGATACCGAAGAACTTCGGGTGACTGTCCAGGCAGTGAGATGTCTCTGTAAATTCTAGAGTTTTGGAAGTTGCTTGTAATGCAGTTCCTGTTTACTTAGGTAATATTATATCCTTCTGGAGTCTTTGATGGAGTTGAAAAATGGGCAGTTATAGTTATAGTTTTCCTTAGTTATTATAAAAGATAAAGGAGATATAAATATTGTAACTATAATTCTTGCTAGATAACTGTTTGTATATGTAATTTTGCTATATTAAAGTTAAAAGCTTTCTTTTCATTTAGACAGAAAAGAAGAAATGGTGTGGGAAGTCCTTCTGTATATGTGTTGCTTTTATTGTTTAACTAATAAAGCTGTTTTGGCCAGTGGCTTAGCAGAATAGAGCAAGGCAGGAATTCCAAGCAAATATAGGAGGGAAAAATGCAGAGTCAGGGAGAAGCTATGTTGTTGTCAGAGAAGAAAGGCGTGCTGTAACCTTGCTGGTAAACCATGAGCCTCGTGGTAAAATTAAAATAATAGAAATGGGGTAACTTAAGATGTAAGAGGTAGCTAAAAATATGCTTAAGCTATTGCCCAAATAGTGTTGCAAGTAATATAGTCTCTGTGAGATTATTTCAGGTCTGGTTGGCCGGGAATGAACAAGCAGTCTCCACCTACAGATGACATCAGGTGGTCCCAATTTATCTAGGAACCAATGCCTAGTTACCCAGTGCCTAGCTAACCAGTGCCTACGAGTAAATAAAACTTCTGTAGGCTTAGAAGATTCTTATTGGTCATCTTCAGACATTTGTGGGGCAAGACTCATCAGATTCTACACTTTTCCTGGTGTAATAGAAACTGGGGTTACAGTGGAGTTGTATAGAGCTTTATTGGAGAAAGGCACAGATAGCTACACCCTCCTCATTATTTATAGTGGGGGCACAGGATTCTATGTGGTCTGTGATTATCTTGGTAAATAATACAGTGGACTGATCAAGGGTTGTATACCTGTGCTTTTGAGATAGCTCCTGTGTGGTACAATGGTGACATGGGAGGTAAGGTGGCTGATAAGGAGATGAGAAGGCAGAATGGACATTCCAGAGTTCCAGGTCATATTCCATGTAGCACCAGGTTTCATGGTAGGTAGGGTGACAGATTGGCCAATAGGCCAGTTATGTTTGTAGTCTCTGCCCACAGTTTCTAGTGTATGGTCTTGCTTTCTGATGTCAGATAATAAACAAAACAGTCCTCATCCCACCTTGGAAGAAATGAATAGCTTTGCGGGCATTCCAAACAAATGAGGGCATTTGGTTTGATATTTAATCAAAATAGAATATTCTAGGAAACAACTGGTTATATACCCAATATGGCACATCATCAGGCTTTCCCATTGTTATCATTATCACATATGCCACATAATTTAAAGTTATGTATTTCATTTTTATTTGTTGTTCTTGGAATAACAACAGAGAGGCTAGGTGACAACTGACGTGACAGCCTCTGTGTTTCTTTCATAAAAAACCATTTCCAGCCACATGCATAATATATGCATCTTGAATATTACTCTTGTTAAAGCAACACGCGCTGGGGACCTTTCCATGTGTTACAGCTACATCTTCCTGGATTTCTCCCAAGACTCATCTGTTTTGTATTGGATCCTAGTATGGTTTTCACGAAGATTGTATCTTCATGAAAAGAGTTGCCATGCCATTTTCACAAATACTCTTTTTTTTTTTTTTAAGAATTTTTCAACACTCGCTGAATTTATATTGGCGAAGATCCATGCCCAAAGCCTCAGTAAACAGTAACATTGGGGGCAGGAACAATGCTTAGTGAGAAAAGTCCTTGACAACAAGGCTGACCACCTGAGCCTAACCCATAGAACCCACATGGTACAAGGAGAGAATTGTCTTCTTAGGATTGTCCTCTGAGCTACACACTTATGCCTGAAAGACACACACACACATCATAATAATAAAAAACTTTCTGAATAAAGGTAGAAAATGATCCCATGTAAACTTTACGCAGTGCTATCTGCTTACTACTTTGAACTGCTCATAAGAAGGAGTGGACAGGAATGTGTACCTAGGGTCTTAAGGGACCACATTTGCTTTAAGAGCAAATTCCCAAAATTAAAAACTGAACTATCACATTTATGGGTCCACAGACTAGTAAAATAAATGATATTTAAGGAGTTATTAATAGGGGATGGCAGCAGTTTCCCTGCCCCTTCCCCCCAAAGGGAAAACTAAATAAAAATCTTGTTTGCCTGATTTCAAATTGCAATGAGGTGGGGGGAGATGGAGGGAGGGAGATAGAGGGAGGGAGATTCAGGGAGGGAGATGTAGGGGAGTAGATGGAGGGGGCAGATGGAGAGGGAAGATGGAGCGAGGGAGATGGAGGGAGGGCAGTGGGTGGGGGAGGTGGAGAGGGGAAGATGGAAGGAGAAGATGGAGGGGGAAGATGGAAAGAGGGAGCTGGAGGCAGGGAAATGGAGGGAGGAAGATGCAGGGAGGGAGATGGAGGGAGGGAAGGAGCAAAAGAGAAACCTGAATACTTGGGTGGAGTGGTCGATATTTGAAAGCCCACACATGAAGTAACTTGTTGATTTAAAAATAAGCAAGGCAATGACTAGCAGATTGGACCCTTCACGACAGAACAATGAATGGATGAGCTGAGGGCATTAAAGTCTGAAAGAAACCTGGCCCCATTCTGGTAATTATAGTTAATCAGCAACAATTGTCCTGACAGAGATACGGATCAGCCACGGGCACTAACCTAACAAGACTAATGAGGCTAATGGAGGGTGAAGAAAGCCGGGCTGAGCCGAGCAAGGCTCTGCAGACCCTGAGCAGAGTGCACTTTCAGCCTCTGCTCACTCACTACCTGTTGTGTTTAGCCGGGAAGGCACGAAGCAAACTATTTCAAATTAGGGGACCCTGTTTGTGACTCTCAGCAGAGACAGCGAGAAATGGTTAATGCTTAGCACTGTGAGTCCTAGGTATTTGCATGGTCTGCATCGCATTAGCCGGGTGATACTGCCTTTTCATGCTCAAATGTGGTATGAGATGCAGCCGAAGTGGCTGCCCCTGCGAGCTGCTTAGCTATGTACACTCGCAAGCAAGTCATCCAGGGTTCGGTTTGCATGTCAGTGAGATCCCACGAGATTCCTCTGCATGTTAAAGTTTGCAAAACCAAGGGATGCCATGGACTCACATGTTACATTTCCTGTTGTTTATCTTTGTAGGTACAGCTTCTTAGATAGGGACAAGGTGTAGTAACTGGTACCCAGTAAGAAATAAAACTGCATGTTTAATATATATATATATATATATATATATATATATATATATATGCGCTACAGTTGTGCAGGTGTGCATGCAGGGACTTGTGTGTGTAAAGAAGTCAGAGGTGGATGTCCAGTATCTTGCTTTATTGCTTTAATATATTTTTTTCATATATTATATATCTGCTTATATAAGTGGTAAGAACAACTTATTGGCTATATCCATTGACTAACAAGCACTGGGGATCCACCTCCACCTGCGTCTGAGCCCCCAGTGCTAAGGTTACTGATTTATTCCACAATACCCAGGTCTTACAAGGGCACTGGGGACTTAATTCATTCTCACGTTTGCATGGTAGGTATTTTACTGACTCAGACAGCTCACCAGCTGTAAGAGATGCATGTTGCCTGAAAACAATGATCCATTTTCACTAGCACACCTTTAACGCAAGCTCTCATGAGTGCTCATAAAGAAGAGGAGAAAGGTTTCCTCTAGGATGCATGGGCTGGATCAGGTCTAAGTAGTCAGTGCCTGCAGCCCAGATCCATCCATTAAAACCCATATTTATGTTTGAGTTTCTATGGTTCTCCCAAGAAGCCAACACACTGCAAGGTACAGAATTTCATTTTTAACAAAAGGTACCACACCATTTTCCTCTTTCATGTCTGTGGAGAAAACACCTGCATTTGAGGGAAGAGATTTGAGCTGTTCAATCAGTGGAAGTTTTAATTAAGAACTAATAGTTATATTCAGGGAAAGCTAAGACGTGGTGTGATGTTTTTACCTTCCCAGAATGAATCCAACACTGATTATGGAACAATATACATTTTAGATTTGGAACTTTAGATCTCAAGTATCAGTATTGTAAACTTAAATTAATTATGACGAGTTGATAATTATAAACAAAACGAAGAAAGTGAGGTCACTTATCTATAACTGCAATGTTGTCCTTACTTAATATCATTATGAAGAGCATATTATCATCCTTCTTTCCCCATACAGAAGCCCAGAGGTAAGTACTTAATCTAGTACAAGAAGAAGAAAAGCCAGTCTGCAGATTACTATCTATTGACAGGAAAACTAGGTCTCTGCTCGCCATGTATAACTTGCTTGCTTGTATTGCTTTAGGAGGATTTCTGTACTCTGTACACCTTTGTAATGTGATCATTGATTGATAAAACTGAAAGGAGACTAGGAGACTCTTACAAGTACAGTTCCATTATCTTGATCATCTATACCATTTTTCCTCCTGTAGCCAAAGACTTCAATTATCATTATCTAGTGCTTCTTGTTCTTAACTCATGTTATTTCTCATTAACTTATTAAATCAACTTTTGTTTTTGCTTAGTGACTTTACAGTTTTGATAGTTTATGATTTACCATTTTATATACCTCCACCTTTTCTCAATACTTTGATTAATTAACTCTGAGGTTAATAATCATCATACTAATATTGCTTGCTTAGTTTCACATACCCTTCTCCATATTTATTTCCACAGGCTCTTGTACATTTGCCAAATGCTCATTACCTACTGGTAATCACACAAAATGCTCCAGCTCTCCATTGGTTCAGTAGAGTGGATAAGTGTGATAGAGTCAGCAGCAGTTGGGGTATTGGGGATGAATGTGATCAGATTCAATGCACGAAATTCTCAAAAGAAATGAAAACAGGCAAATGGATGGATCTAGATAACATCATATTGAGTGAGATAACTCAAACCCAGAAAGACAAATATCATATGTACTCACTCATAAGTGGCTTTTAAACATAAAGCAAAGAAAAAAAACAGCCTAAAATTCACAACCCCCAAAAAGATAGACAACAAAGAGGACCCAAAGAGAGATATACATAGATCTAATCTACATGGGAAGTAGAAAAAGACAAGATCTCCTTGGGAGCATGGGATCATGGGAGGGGGTTGAAGGTGAGGAGGGAGGGAGGGAGCGAGAGGAGAAAAATATGTAGATCAATTAAAAATAATTAAAAGTGGGAAAAAGAAGTGATAATAAATTAGAAAGAAAAGACAAAAGAATGCTTGGGAAGCAAATCTTATGACACTGCATGATCCCCAATGCCAGAGCTAGGCTGGTGTCTCCCATTGGTTTCTGATTATTTCTTGCTATGTAGCATCACTATGAAGTACAGTGGTCATAACAATATGTTTTTTCTTTTAGGCTCACAGCTTTGAAAACCTGTGATGTGGTCTGTGTTTAGAGGAAGTGTGTCTTGTCTCCACAGCTAATCAGTATTTGAACTGAGAAAGTCTGAATAACCAACCAGAGAAGATCAAAGAATGGGGGGGGGGATCTCTGGGGCGTCTTCACTCTCAGCTCCTGCTTTAAACTGTGTTCAGGTGAGATGTGAATTAGGGGCCTGTGTGTAACCGGTGTGTGAGGCCTCAGCTTTTGAAGAGTTTCTTGTGTTATGGGAACCTAGAGACTTTAAAACTCTGATAGCCAAAAATAGACCTCAAGGTCAAAAAGTAAAAAATAAAAATCTGTCTCTGCATCCTAGAATTTGGAGTCATATAATGAGATTCCAATCAGGAAATTCATAATTTTTAGTTTTCCTTCGCACTCTACTTATGTAACTTCCATTTTTAATTTTCTCTGTCATTAATTTCTAACGTTTCTATGAGATGTGTGTGCATGTTTTATTTGATCTTCCAGTTATTGCATTTTCTCCTCCAATTGCTCTTTTGTCTTACTTTAGACATTCTAAACGTTGAATAATAGTTCTTCCAGTGGCCTGAAGGAGAGATTCATGCATTAAAATCGAATTCCTAATATGGTATGGGCATCTCAGAAGTGATTGACTAGCAAAATTGATGGGTTTTTGAGAGAGACCCTAGAGAGCCAGGTAGCTCCTTCCATGAGAGGAAATGGTTAGAAGGCACTGCTGTTGTCTTCTTGACAACTGGAGAAGCGTTCGGCCAAATCTTTGCAGGTCAAAGTCACAATTGCTACAGAACCTGTGGAGTCTTGCAGAGATGTGTGAACAGATAGAGAGCACTTCCTTGCTTAGTCACATGCTCAGCATTATGCAGAAAGATGGAAAATACCTTGTATTTCCATGTATTATACTAGACCGGCATGCTCCCTTTCATACGTGCACGCCCATACACAAAATCTGATAACACTGGCATTTTGCAACATTTAATATTTTTAAAGATTGCTCATATTCTCCGAGGTAGGTTGCTATTCAATTTATAAAGTATCTCTCAAATAATTAACCACAAAAATAGTCCAAGCTGTTAGAAAAAGCTGCAGAAATGTATCACTCATTGGTAAAGTGTAAAGCTTCATCTTAATTTTTATTGGTAATTCAAACTTAAAATTATCTGTTCCTTTTCTTAATCACCCTTTCCCCAACTTCCTTTTTCAATAAATACTTTTCTTCCCTTTTCTTGTGGCACTAATAGTGAGAATAATATTTCAATGGGAGAGATTTAGTACATGCCAGTTCTTGTAAATTATTAAATTGGCATTCCATTTCTTCTTTTGCTTGATGAAAATGTACTCATCTTTGACCAAAGGTCAAATAGAATGAATCTCTGTGGCTCTCAAAGCAGCAACTTAATGAGCTTATTTAAACATTACCACATTTCATCGTGGTTATATGTTTACTAGTTAACTCACTCAGGGCAGAAACATGCCTTATTGATAGTTTCAAGAGGCACATACCACATATCTAATAAATTTCTGATGATTTTACAATTACACATTTATATTATTTTTCAAAATTTAACAGATCATTTGTTCATAATACTAAGCTCACACCACTTCCTCCCAAGTATTGATAACATATTTCTTACATGTATAAACTACCAGAATGCCACCTTTATTCAAAGGCAAGCTTTGCCCATCCACCATCTGTGTCTGCCACCTTCTAAGTAATTATCATTTGTGAAATTACATACCCATTAACATATGAAGTGTGTAACAAAATAGAAACTTTTATGGCAAAAATTTTTCCACTAAAGGATAAAAGGACTCGGAAAAGAAAAAATTTAAAAAATATAATTTTGCCATTTTTATTAGCTGTGTTGTAAAATTTATTTGATGAATGGAAATAGTTCTGACTTAAGGAGACATGGCCTCCAGCCTGATTCTATCTCACTATGAGTTGGGCAGATGGCTCATCCTCACCATCTATAAAATTATCATCCTTAATTTCACCAAGAATTTGTGATGACTGCTCAGCTTCTTAAGCTGTCTATACCGTTCCTAGTAGAAATTGAAAGAATGAGAGAGAGAATCCAAAAGCTAGTGAGATACGTATAATTCATGGAGAACGATGACAAGAAGCTGACAGGCATGTCTATCAGTGATGAGAATGGAAACAATGAAGATCAGAGATGCTTAGAAACCACAAAAACGAGTGTGGTGCATCTCACGGGCTACAGGTACCCATAGTTTGGTGAAACCTCTATAATGTCACTGGATTGAGGTTGACTATGGATGAAAAATGAGAAATCAGCAAGGGAACAATATAAACAGATTTCGATTTTATGTAATTTCTGCAATTGATAAGACCCAGAAAAACCAAAGGCTTTTAAAGAGGAAGGAAAAATGAAGTATTTTAACAGTTTTCTGCATGTTAATATGATTTGAATCATTATTTCATAAGTGTAACTTCCTTAATTGACCTGAGGTGTACAAAATGACAAGATAAAATATGGAGTACATATCTTCGGTGATTATATTACTGAATTTCCTTGACATATTTGTATTAAGCGCATTCTTCCTAAGAAGCACTACACAGGATGTTATGATTCTGTGTGTGAGACTCCATCTTTGCCTTGAAGAAACTGAACTAAATACTTTCTAATTAAGAGAAACAGAAAAGACACTTAGCACTCCAACTTGCACTATAGGTCTGATTCAGCACCAGTGGTATCAAGGACCAAGGGATCTGTCTCCGAGACCCTGGGAGTGTTGTCATCAAGTCATCCCTCCACTGCAGTCTCACATTCAACACTTAACCCCAAACAAGGGACAACCAAGCCGAAGAAGAAACTCAGCATGGCTTTTGTCAGTGAGGAAAACAACAACATGCACGGATCCCAATAGGTCAGTGGATCACATAAATGACATTAACACGCAGCGAGCTAGTAGAATTGTGAGCTTTGAGCAAGAAAGGAACATTCTGAAGAAGACATGCTTAAACTGGGTGTGAGTGTGTAGGAACAAAGCTACATGCTATGGCAGCGTTATGCACAAGCCATTTCTTAATGGGTGTTCAGCCCAAAACAAAATGTAAGAGATGACTCCAAAATATTTCAACAGTTGAGAAAAAGCAGTATTATATACAAAGAACTTAGGGACCATGAATCCTGAAATTTAACAATAACTGCTTTGATTGAGATCTAAGTTAAAAGTTGGAAGTTTATGCCAAAAGAATTAGTAATTCAAAAACACTAAAATGTAACATTTATTCTAATCTATAGAAGGAATAAGTAGTTGATATTCTATCATATTACCAACCATGTACAGATTTCTGTTTTATTATTTAATTGTCTATGACCCCATAGATTTAGAGATAGTCTCTATTAACACAGGATTGATTTATTGAGAGTTTTGTGAAAATTTTGATTTATACTTCAGCGAGTAAATATTTTCAAATGAATCAATGTGTAATTATTTAACTAAAAACAAGGTAACATTGAATTTTTACTAAACTTGGCAAATACTAATAATCATTAATAATTCCAGCATAATTAAACTGAAATTCTCACATGCCAGTGTGTCTATAGAAAGGGAGAAATTAAAAGATAAAAACTATGTGATGCTATTAAAAGCATTAAAGTTAATCATTTAAGCACATCTACACCTGGCTACTCACATTTGTCCTTAGGAATGCTTTGCTCTGCTAAGCATCTCTATAACTCTGCTCTGACTTCTCTTGTGAGTCTTAGTTACCACTTCAATTTTGTTATTCTTTGAGGTGCCAACACCCACTTTGTTCTAAGTGTTTACACACTACCATGTCCATTCTGTTAGTGGGTCTTAAGGTTGAGGGTACACCTTCTGCATACTCTAAATCACACTGTGTTCCCAATAGCACTATAATCTAATATATGCTTAGCATATATTGAAATGAATACTTGAAATTAACATAAATAAATATAAAAACTGATAGTCACCGTGACAGCCATCTATATTCTTAAAGATTTATGACACACAAAGACATTGGTTTTCTTAATCCCACAATTCTGTCACTTAGATATTATTATTTGCATTTTTCAATGAGAGAATAGAGATAAAGAGAAATGGAGGAACAAACTCAAAGAGGGGGTACTGGTGAATGGTGGACCCTTCAACTAAACCAGAAGGCATGGTGGACATTTGGAAAGTCACGAGAGAGGACATACCAAATATAGAAGGACTTGGAAAACAGGTATCCAAAGCTGATGAGAAACAGCGGTATGGCCAGGAGCCTGCTATCAGACCTGCAGTTTCTATGTGCCAGTATCCTTCTGCTGGAAACAGACAGTAGTTGCTACTGTCACCCCAACCTAGTTGATGTCTCGCTCCCATTTAACTTTCTCTACACATGTGATATCTTGTCAGCTATTCATTAACTCTCTCTCGAGGGGGGAAGGAAAAAGAAAGAGAAGAGAGAAAGACAGAGGGAAGAATTATAGAAGAAAAAAAGAAATACTTGACAGGTTGCTAGAGAAGAAGGATTAAAGATTCTACTTGGGGCAGTGAGACTGCTTGGTTGATAAAGTGCATTCCTCATAAGTGAAATCATGGTAACCCTAGTTTGAACATCCAGAACTGACATAAAAAGTAAAGCGTGGAACCACATGCCTATAATCCTAGCACTGGGAGGAGAGACTTGGACATCCTTGGAGCTTGCTGGTCAGAGCATTGAACCAGTGGGCTCTGGATCCACTGAGAGTCCCTGTCTCACAATACAAGGTAGCCAGTGATAGAACATTGACCTCTCATCTCCACATGCATATACACATATGAATGTGTGCATTTGCACACAGAAATGCACATGAAACATGAACACCCTGGAACATGTACATATGTACATACTGAACACAGACAAAATAAGTTAGTTTTCAAATTGGAACCTTCTTCATCTCCAGACCCCCTAACGTATGTTCTCCCTCCTCTCCATTGTTCCCTTTGAAGATCTTTCTCATGAGAACCAGAGTCTGTACAGAGCCCTGTAAAACTTGAAGTGATTCCTGAGTCTGTTCATTACAGTTCTGGACAGTCTCCCCATGTATATAGAAAGACTTGTGTCTCCTTCTGCCAATTTATTAACTTATCTCCAAAGACTTTATTTACACATAGAATCCATAACCTTGTAAATATATGACTCCTACCCATGTATCCTACCCACCATCTTCAAGGGGCACTGTATCCTGGTGTAGAATTGGCTTCAATTTCTGTTCCTTAGCATCTTGGGCTAAAGAGAGGCCATTTCAGAAGGAGACTGAGCTACAGCCAAGCTGGGATGATAATCTTCTCCCTTAGGGTCTAACAGGGTATGCAAGAACAATTCCGTTACTTCTAAAGCTTCTTTTTGTCTTGACTTTCCCCTTGGGACCCTTTACAGTGCGGACAAATCCTCCCTCCCCCGATGTCAGCTCAGTGAGAACACGGATAAAGCAGCCTTTATCTGGCAAGCAGAGAACTTCTCCCACATCTGCCTGGCAATAATCCAACACAAATCCAAGCCTCCAAGTTGTCCAGACTATATTAAATGGCCTTTGGGGAACCACATTGAAAGCTTTGGGATTTCATTTGTTTTCCCTTTTGTGTCATAGAACTAAACTGTAATGCTGACTTCCTCAAAGCAGCAAGCAGTCAGGTGACCCTGTCAGCAGCCATTACTTAAGGCTCCAGAGTATCTCATAGTAGGGTTGGGAGACCACAGCTCTGAACAATAAAACTTGAGGTCATTACAGGTTGAATCCTTCAAGCCTCAAATTAAATGTCAGTTACTTAGAGAAACTGTCCTGGCCTTTGACGGCACAAGGTCTCCAGCAATGCCTTAGACTTTACTTCGACGGTAGTTGCTGAGTTTTGTTATTTCTAAAACTGCGTTAATTCTCTCACACAGTTCCTGAGCTAATAAAGTATATACTGTTATCTTTTTTAATACTTCAGGGTACACACTCACAACAATATGCTCTCCCTTTTAGCACTCTGTTTTTCTTTGCTGGCTGCACATGTCATCAAATAGCAAAGAATTCAAGATGACAGAACCCGGGATATTTGTACCCTCAAAAATGGAGTATGAACATGCAAGATTATGCATTAGATCTACTACTATCCAATGTTACTTACCAATCATGCTTTTCCTCAATTAGAATGGCCATTCTAATGACCACTCCACAAAGTCTTTTGTGTCCTGTTTGCAGATTCCAAACTGCCCAAGAATGTAGAGCTAGACTTTCCAAATATGCATCAAGTCAATAACTGGGAAACAGGGATGAGATTATTCTTGAACACCACATGTCATCGATGCACAGTGGTGTGTTTATGTGCTCATCCTGTTACTCTCAATGACTTTTCATTTCAACAAAAATTAGAACAGGAAAAGCAAGTAGAATAAGTTTAAAAAACTGGAGATTGACTTAACTAGCTGCAACTAAATTCTTTAAACAAGTCTTCTTCTCTGAAACAGGTAGTTTACTTAGTTTATTGCATAATTTCAAAAATACTTATTATACAAGACCCAAAAAGTATTCAGCTTGGTATGCAATTTCTGTAATTCTCTTTCCACTCGTGTCTCTGTGTGTGTATGTGCATGTGTGTGTATGTGTATGTGTGGTGTGGTGTGTGTATGTGTATGTGTGGTGTATGTGGTGTGTGTGTGTGTGTGTGTGTGTGTGTGTGTGTGTGTGTGTGTGTGTGTAGGGGGGTATCCAAAAGTGAAAGACCAAGAGAGTGGCAGAGTGAGAGAGAGAAGGCTCCAGTGGTTAGGATTTTCCTGTACCACTACAAAGAGTAAAATTAGAGTGAGTCACAGTACAAAAATCTCTCATGATTTACTGAGTTCCTTGCTCCTCTTTTATCCTTTCCTTTGGATGAGACTTTCGCAGAACATACCATGTAAAAAAAGACTTGAATCCATATCAAAGTATGCTTTGGTGTGCAGAACCAGAACTGACAGTTTAATTCAATTTTGGAGCCTGTGTGTATTTTCATGGACATTTAATTCCATATAAGAAGATTTAGGTATTAAGGTATCACTATTAAGGTAGCAGATAATTTGACATTTTTTCACAGGTCATAAAATATTTTTAATACAGTGACTCCAAAACTATGCCATGTAATTTTAGAAGAACTTACCTAATATGACACAGTCACCTTCACTGAGCCCCTTTTGTAGTTTGGTTTTGCTGTATTTCACAGCCTAAGAGTTCTACTTTCTTTTGAGAACCAAGAACCATTCATTGTGAAACTGCTTTGAAAAGGATTCACTTTAAAATTATCCAGTCTTTCAGCTCACATTTATTACTTGAAATGTTTTATAATTACAAAGCAGGAGTCTGTTACTGATGTTGAAAATATCATACTGTTTGTGTTTCACCAACTTTCTTGTGAGTAAACCCATTTTTAATGAAAATAACACTGCCCCCCCCCCCCCAAAAAAGAATCTGTTCACTGCTTATGCCGTCAACTGGCATGAATTCAAAATGGTGGTATCTAGGATATTTATGCCTGTGAAAACAGATTATAACATGAAAGATTATACATTATAGCTACTTATCATCCAATATCACTTATCTATCATGTTTATCCTCAACTAGCATGACAATTTCACAAAGTCTTTTGGGTTGTACTCACTGATTCTAAGATACCAATATGGATACCAAGTGGGTCTCTATGATAATTTTGGAGTCCTCAAATACACTGCCCAATGCACATGGTACCAAGTGACAGCAGATTCAAAATGGCAGTGTGTGAGACATTTGTGAAGATAACAACATATTGTAAAAGTAAACGCTCCTCACTGTAGTATTTGAATTCAGAATGGAGATTGTGGTTTCAGTAGTCACGTTAGATTATCTACAGCCTTGAACTTCGAGGCACTTTAGACCTACTATAATGGCTATATTAGAACTGTCCTTGTATTTTGCTTAAAATTGTGTCACTAAAATAAGAGATTTTATTTTGTCCATGTCTACTTCAAAAGGTTAAGTACAATGTACAAATGAAATGGAAAGGGACCCCATCTTTGCAACTGGTGGTTGAATTGAGAATGCTCTCCCAAGTGTGTTTCGTAGCATGTCTTTGTAAGATTCTGTTTCTAGGTTGCAAGTAATCCAGGACCCCTTGATGGAGGAAGGTCATTGGTTAATTAAATAAAGAAGCTGCTTGCCCTGATAGGTTAAAACAGGAGGGAGGAGTAAACAGAGCAGAATGCTGG
>NC_022022.1:24045775-24070162 GCF_000317375.1 Microtus ochrogaster | reverse complement strand
CAGTGATTAAATAAACACAGTGTCCGTGTAATTATTTCGGGTAGAGCTAGCCATGTGGGCGGCCGGGTGCCAGGACGCAGCCCGCCGCTCCTATTTCTACAACCCCTGATCTCCAGAATATCAGATGAGCGTTAGACTAAATTCCCCAATGCGCTACCCTATACCTAGTTCTTATAAGTAAATTAAACAGCAATGCAGTCATACAGACCATTTTAGTCAAATTAATAATAGAACACAAACATTCAGCTCATTATTGCGCCATAAAAGGGCTACACTGAGAAATCCAAACGCCCTTTCAGTCCAGTTATTATCACCATTGTGCCATTTAACAGATTCGTGGGTATGGTGAGAAAAAATTAATGGAAAATGCAGTCATTTTCAATAACTGAATTCTGCTGCTTGCCCACAAGACACACTAAACCTCCATGCTGGCAACACCAATACCCCACATGTGATGCAGGTCTAACAGACTGAAATGAATACATGAAAACCGTAAGCCAATTTATCCTCTCCACATCATTTTGAAAAGAATTTGTTCATTTGGAAACTTCATTCTAAAAGTTTCATGCTCTTCTATTTGAATAATGATTGCTAAATAAGGTTGTATTCTGCCGCTATTACTCAATCTATGGGCTGACTTTGTAGGGACCTCCTTCTGCCATGGTAAGTAATACCGTAATATTTTTATAACACCTGAGTTCGTTAGGAAGTCCCAGTAGTGTTCTGTGTAAAAAATTTAGCTACATTTTTATAGGCTTTGATGATTATAATTAGAAGATTGGGGTTTTTTTTTGAGACTAAAATCTAGCTCATAAATTCTCTTTTTTCTCCTTTAAGGTGTCATGGCTTCAGAAGTGTGCACATCTCAGGAGGGGCATGCAATCTTTTACTTTTTTCTAAATTTTCAAAGCAGCATTCTAAAACAGCATGTTATGAATAAGTCAACAATTATAAATAGACCATAAAGGAATCATAGATTCACTTAGCCACCTTTTTCTTCTCTTTCCTTCTCAGCAAGGGATCTATCTCTCTTTTAAAATATGGTTTATATGAAAAAAATGATCAAAATTCTTCTATCCTTATGCAGAGTTAGGTATATATTCACCTTTTTCCTGGCTCAAAATAAAAGCAGTTATGCTCCAATAAGTTAAATAAAAATGAAGACAGCAGGTAGCACACAGTAAGTATCATGAATGTTAGGAGTTCCATTTAGCTTCTGCCTACATGTTTAAAAATAAGTATTTCAATTAAATTCATCAAACTCCTCTCAGAAATGATCACTTTATATGGAAATAATGTAAGTTTTTCAGCCATTGGATTTATGCCAGAAGAATGTGTAATACAAACAAATTGAATCAAAGACCTGTGAATTGGTTTTTGAAACACCTGTTAGTTCTCTCACTAATCACATATTCTTAGTAATAACATATTTCTGGAAGGTATAATTAACTATATAGAAAGTACAGAGTGTTTTGATAGATATCTTCACTGCAAATTGATAATCAAATGGTTAACATATTTGTAACCTACCGAAGTTACCACAGTTAAATGTTTTCTTTTTACATTTCTTCTTCATTTTGAAGTGAGAACACTTAAGATAGACTCCTTATAAAATTTCAAATATAAAGTTCAGTACTCAGTAAATTGCATTGGAAATAACATTTTATTTATGTTTGTGTGTGTCTGTGTTCAGGATACATGTAAACATAAGGGCTGATGCTCACAGACACCAGAGACGTAAGATGCTCCTGTAGCTGGGGTTACAGATGAGTGTGCACCATCTAACAGTGAGTGCTGGAAAGCAAACTCATCCTGTGCGAGAGCAGTATATGATCTTAGTCACTGAGCCATCTCGAGCTCCAGTAGTAACATTTGAAGGTTGATATGCCAGTATAAACCTCTTGGTCTTTTGTCTTTTGTGTGTACACATGAAGACAATTAGCCACGGTCATGAATTATAGAATCAGAATTATAAAATTCAGTAGGAAGTAAGAGATTATGTAGACCAAATGGCCTCTAGATAGACTTTATTCCTATAAACAAAAGTAAGTCTAATTCCTTTCCATGAAATGTTATAAAACTTAGATTAAAACATCATACAACTCATTGGATAGTAGCTTCATTAATTTTTGTGGAATTTTACAGACCTTCATTTATTTAATCTTTCAAATCGCTGTGGCAGATAAGCTTCCTATTCCTGCTTCCTCCAGCTTCGTGTCTTCTGTGCAAGTGTCATCTAGCTGAGTCACGGAGTTTTAAAAATACAGTTACTGATGATGAATCTCTAAATTCTCCTGGAGTTCTTTGATTCTCTGGATTTAAATTATAATGTCAGGTAACATTTACAGAAATAAAGATCCCTTTTCTAATAACTGCCATTTGCCGAGAATAAACAGGAAAAAAGTGTACTTTTCTCAGAAATGCTTCATGCATATTATGACTACCTCAGAAGATGGGCTGTGCTGTGTTTTCTCGCACAGAGTGTTCTAGGACAAGCCTGTGTGCACACTGAATTATGTATTTTTGTCTTGGGTTATTTTGTTCTAAATTAATATCTTCTTTCAGCGACGTGACATCTTACTACCGCGAGCCATGTATTTCTGTTGCCAGCCATCACGGTGTCTATCATTAGTGAAGCACGTTGCAGAAGAGCAGGAGATGGAATCTGCCAAAACAAGCCTAAGTCTTCATAGTCATCTGGAAATTAATTACTAAGCACAGAGATGAGACTGGTCCTTTGCCGGAACCGTTCCAGAGGGGCAGTCCTTTTGCAATATTGCTTCTAGGGAACTCTTCTGACTCATGACAGGATTGCATCTGAAACTTCTGCCACCCAAAAATCTGCAGACATGAAGATAAAACTGATAGCCCTCGCGTTGACGCCACTCCTACTATTTCTTAACGTGAACCTCTCTGTTCTCACCTTTAAACCTAGGAGGTTCTCTCTATTTTCCTCCATCTCTCCCTACCAGGAGTCAGTCACCACTGTGCTAGCCAGGGCAGAGGCCGAGGCGACGCTCCTTTTGATGAGGAATTACTGCCATCTTGTGGCTGTCATAATGGAAGGCATCTATCCCCAAAACACAAGGGAAGAAAAGAAAGAAAATATAAACAACTGGTTTGCTTTAAGCTTCCTTCGTTTTTCATTCTTTAACTCCACATCACTATGAAACATCATAACCCATATTATTTTAGTGACAGTATGTGTATTGGTACCATGACATTCAAGAAGACGAACTCTATCCTATGCTTCATTAAAATGAAACTGTAAACATAAAATATAGAGTGCGAGTCTAAAATAGAACTTGGAGTCTACAAAAGATAGACAATTAAACAAATTAGTGCAGGCACTAACCAAATTTCAACTGTCCATCCCCCACTGCAGCAATATATTTTCCTTGTTTTTTAATAGTAAGAATTTGCAGAGGATCATTAATTCATTTGGTTTAGATATTTCTAACTCTGAGGTGACATGTTTGCCACTCATCTCAACAACCCATGTCAGCACCGGAAATTGGCCAAGACCCACTAATAACCGGAACCAGATTGAGAGCGAGCGCTTCTCTAGAATCTGTGTGGCACATGCTGTCTACAATATTCTTTCCCTTGACTTGTGACAGATTTGCAAATTCTGCATTTTTTCCAATTCAGATGGTTCGTGTAGCAAGTAAAACAATGGTGACGATATCCAATGAACACATGTAGGAACAGTTTTCTCTGATCTATAAAGCAAAAACATTATTCTGCTTCTCTGTCAAGATGTGTGAGATGCCATTTGAAGCCTAAGTTTGCTTTTTGACCAGAAGTTTCAAGGAATAATCTGTGTGTTTTTGATTGAGAAGAGCTGCATTCTAAAAACTGAAGACTTAAATAACCAGAGATCCCAGAAGAACATTTTTCTCCCCATAGGATGTCTTGGTCTGAAATTTAAAAAAAAGCCTTAAATGCTAAGCAGAGAACACTCCACCTGGTGGTAGAAGAAGAGGGGGAGCAGCTTTCTGCAAGGGACCCTCAGGAGGAAAAGAGGGAGGGACTCAGCAGAACACTCAAGGCGAGAGCTAGAAACCGAGATACTCCACTGTAGCTGGCAAACATCTTTAAAGCAAAATCCAGACAGAATCTGTCTCTCCATAAATCTTTCCACCCCTTTCCATTACTAGTTAGGTATTGTTGGCTCTAAGCCATCTGATTTTACTATGATTTATTAACTGCTATGCATTATATATGAGATTCGGGTTTGCTGGAGAGTTACCCGTATGGTCATTGTTGCATACAAATCAGCTACTGTTAGAGACGTTTTATGCTGCTGGCATTTCTGCGAGGTGGTGGTATAATGTGTAACTGGAAAAGAAAGCCCTTCCTGTTATATTTTCCCATAAATGTAACTAGCACATGCAGTGCAGGCTAAGAACAAGTCCTTTGTTCTAATGTAGAAAAGGAGAAAAAATACCCAGAACAATGGATGGGGAGAAATCAAAAACCTGTTGTCTCAATCAAGGCATTGGTATTCTCCAAATCATAGCTACAACACTGAGCCTTTTCCTCTGGTGAGACCAACCGAAACGTGAGAAAGAGCTCTGACATGAGCAAACCCACTTATTCTTGGTAGGAAAATGCTGACAACCTGGTAGCTTAGGGATCTAAGCAGATCGGTCTCTGAAACAGCAAAACAGTATTCCAACCTCTGGGTTTTTGCATTGAGACATTTGATTAACTAAGCAATTCAACTCTAATCCCTCGTCCAGTTCTTAGTGCAATGACCCCCCTCCACACACAGCCTCCTCCTTAGACCCTTTCAGGCATATTTGCCCTAAGCCAGTGGTTCTCAGCCTTTCTAATGCTGCAACATTTTAATATAGTTCCTCATGTTATGGTGACCCCCACCACCACAAATGTATTGCTACCTCATAACTGCAATTTTGCTACTGTTATGAGTTGTAATGTAAATATTTTTGGAGGTGGAGGTTTTCCAAGGGGTCAGGTCCCATAGGTTGAAAACCACTGTCCTAAGATGACATTGAAAATAAAAAAGAATGAAAAATAAAAACAAAGCCAAACAGCATAATAACCCAAATGTGACCAACAGAAAGCTGATACTGACTTCCGTGCCCCACAGAAAGGAAAACACACGTCTGATAATGTTATCTTTTTAAAGAGGGGGAGGCTACACTTTGCTTCCTCTGAGAAACCACCTTAATCCAATCATGTGCCCTGCAGTCAGCGACAGTGTAGCATCTTAGTAGGTATTAGCTAACAACATTCTCTACATAAAAAGTGAGTCAAATATTTTGTATCCTGAATTTTAATTAAAACCATCCCAAGTATACTAAAACCACACCTACTGAGATGTTTGTAAAATGATTTTTAGAAGCTAACATATGGGTGTACGGACCTATAAATAATTACATAGATATCTTTTTAGAGACCTTTGTGTTTGAGTCATCCATGAAAGCATTTTCTAAAGTTTTGAGAGGTTGGATCTGAACTAACAGAGTAGCGATCATCACAGGTCTATTTAATCACTTTGGAAAGTTTTCATCTGCCCTGGCACTAAGACCATTTACTGGACATCCTTCATACACTACTGATGACTTCTAGGCATAACAGAGAGGAAGAGATTGGTTTCTACAGATAAGTTCAGTATGGAGTGAGTTCTGCCCCTAAGACACCTACCAGCGAGAAGCAGAAACGTTGAAGATCTGAGAAAGAAAGCTGTCTTCTACACACAGACCTTGAAAGTGATGAATAATGGGTCAGGCTAAACAAGATACCTGCATCCTATGGTGTCATCAATGCACCGACAGTCCCATGGCTTTTCTGGATTCCAAGACAATGGCTTGAAAAAGCATAAATACAGGTGAGCAATCTTGTATAACAATCCGCTCTCAGTCCCCCACTAAGAGGAAGTATTGTTTGCCTTCTTCCAAAGCATATCGCTCAGAAATGTAGAAAATTCTTTCTCTGAGAAGGAACACCCATCACCCAAAGGGCCATCAGACCATTGTCATCATGTTCTGACTTCCTTTATGAAAACCAAAAGAAAGTGAAAAAAAAAATGAATCTGAAAGCAATGCCTTGCCTGTTTCTAAAAGATCTTCAGGCTGACTAATTAACAGATCTCAGGAACCAAGCTAAGCAATTGCTCCCATGTGGTCCAAATGTGTTTTACTATCTGGTCTAAGCATCAGTACATGATCCCCGTTATCAGAGTGACAAAATGTTTTAAAGTGAACTGCGCCATCAGAGAGTAAAGTGCACACACACACACGATGCCTAATCCAGTTTCTTTCTCCAAGTGACCCTGTTCAGACTGATAAGCATCACTGAGCCTTGGCAATCTAGACCCTCGGGTCTGTGAACAAATTCTAATTAAGGTAAGTGGTACCTCTTCTGAGGACATCTGCTACCAAAAGTTTCAAGTACCCACAACAAAGTATAATATTTCAGTTTCCAGAAACATAATTAATACAGAGAGTTTTTTCCAAAAGTGTAATTAGAAATTGAGACATTGTTTTTAGAACCTTCCAATAACAAAGCTTCCAGTCCAGCTCTCTCTGTGTTCCTTTCATTTCTTTGGTTCTTTAAATGCTTTAAGTCTAAAGGTTTAATAATTAAAATGCCCCCTAGACAGTTCGGTAGCACAACGTTATTATAGAACTGAGCTTGACAAGAAATCCCAGAGTTATTTCCTCTTTGGTGAGGAAGTGGTTCAAACTTCTGCCCATTCTCTTCCTTTAAAATGGCATCACCACAAATCAGAAGGAAGTGAAGCATTTTCCAGTCATTTTGTCTGGTATGCACAACTCTATGCGTAAGTGCTTTGGTGCAGATATGGGGGCTGGGGGCGGGGAGCAGGAGCCCTTTCTGTCATTGACTAGGGGCCTACCATTGAATCTTCAGAAAGCTCATCTGCAAACTAACAGAAGGCCCAAGGGTTGGCACAGCTCCGCTACTCTGATAAGACCATGCTTATGCCTGTCTTTGCCGTGAATAAATGTAAGAAGAATACACACATGACCAGTGTGACTACGTCAACTTCAGAAATTATTTTCATTTGTTTTACACTGTGCTTGCTAGGATTCCAAATGAAATCATTTGACGAGTTGCCTTACAACAACTAATGGACATTTTTCATGTTTATAGACACAATAAAGTCATTGACTCTAATCTACTTTGTTTTATCATTAAGATACTCGGATATATTTACTAGTTTGTAGCCCAATACTTTCAAAGGAATCTGAATCCACATACATTTTCCCACTTTTTGATAACAAAATTTGTAGAAGACCATATATAAATACCTATATGGGTAAAAGTAAATTTGGGTTTGTGTTAAATAGTTGGAGCACACTTTACTCAGCCATGACGAACTCAGGCAAAGGCTGTGCATTTACCTGGTTTAGCCCACATTCACACATGAGCTTCAACTGAATACAGGACTTGAATGGTACCAAGAAGGTTAGGCATTTTTGACTTGTTGGGGGGAAGATGAGACTCAGCAAGTCTTTACATTTTTATGGCCACATTTGACCTTTCTTGCCTTATAAAAATGATGAGCTTTAACTTACACAGATAGATTCTTTTGGGCTGTGCTTCATCGGTGGAAAGACGGAGTCTCCTGGCCCTACAGAGACCATAACTCATTTAATGCAGCTCATATATGTTCTGCCACATGACAATGCTGCTTCTCCATATTCAAAACAGTTGCCAGGCTAGAGCTTTGTCACATTTTGCGTTATTTACAGTCACTCTGAATCACCAGAAAGAAAGAAGCAGGAAAAAAAAAAAAACCCGAGAAAGAAATCCAAGCCAGGCGGGAGGTAGAGACAGTTTTAATGTGATTATATTGGCATCTGATATGATGGTGCTTTGGACCATATTGACATGGGTGAAGCTTCTAGGTAGCAACTGTTCAATACCATCCGTTGGACTTCTCTGATAGACCACTTAACTATCTCAGCTTTTCCAGTGATCATCTCATTTATCTAGGATTATTGCACTGAATTTACTGTTTGGTTTTCTTCCAGAACTGAAATGTCAAGTCCAGTGTCATGTATGCAGTAGCTTTGTGCTGGGAGAGCTTCACAGATCCCCCAAAAGCTGCTAGCAGTTGATCTTTGGATAGAGCTAGAAATAAATAAATCCTCTTTAGCAGATCAATATTCATCCCATTTAATGCTTGATGTGAAACTTGTGGATTTGTGGTGGTAATGCTGATGTACAGCTAATCGTTGAAAATGGGCATCAGGGCTTTTATAGCATGGCGGCATATTGTCAGGCAGGGAGGGAAGACGTGGCGGGCAGAGCCTTGAAGAGAATATGGTAAGCATGTAGAAACTAGCCGTTCATTTGGACATATGAGCTGTTTCATTGTGCATACTAGAGACTAATAATGTGGGCAACATAAGGGTCTGCTCCACGAGAGGAATACCCGTGACCTTCTTTTGCTTTGCCACCGTGTGGGGCTACAGACATAATTGAAGTATCTTAATTGGAGACTCTAGTATAAAATAAACTGTTATTGAGGGTTTTCTGTTTTTTTTATACGACAGCAATCTGCTCTAAAAATGAAGTCTCTCAAAGAACACAGTGCAGATCTATATCCTGAACAATTAGCTTGAACCCACAAGAAAAAAATATGCTACTAGAGAAGAGAGATTTAGAATAGGGAAGGTCAGTGGTGAGGGAGTCTTTTCCAGTCAGCGGTGAGAGCCATGAATCAGACTTAGCTCAGACAGCAAGGGTTAAGCTTATGCCTTCAGATTGAACAATTTTATTTTTTGCGCAGATGTGAGGTAATTCACTGTCAGGGTGTTGGGAAAGCTAGTTGAGGCTGAACATTCTTTGTATGCAATAGCTGTCGGCCCAACCGCATAAGCTGTAAGGCAGGCAGACTTCTGTGGTCATCAATGCTAAACATATTCTCAGGCAGATCTCTTGATTATTAGTTTCATACAGTGTGAGCAAAATGTGCACATGATCTCTGTGTGAAAACTTAGGTTTCCCAGAGTCCTTCCAGAGCTAGGCTGCCCTAGACTAAATTTTAGTGAGCATCGAAATGTATTTGTTAAGGCACGAGAGGTATGCCTTTCAGTAGGGGTTGAAACTAGAGAACTGGTGTTGATTTGTTTTCCCTGGATAAGCCATATTCTTTCTGAAATAATGGCTTTTCACTTAAGTTCACCGAGAAATGAAACATTATAATCTTTGCACAGTGGGAGACACCATTAGGCTTAAAGGCAAGCAGCAACATCTGCTGGCTCCAGAAATCCAGTGGGCTGCTCACAAGTGTCGGTTTCCCTTCTGCAACTTCGAAACTTTGCCACTGATAAATGATATTTTCCCCCAGTTAGGGATTTCAAGCAGTCACTGGTTCTTCGGTTGGCAAAAGCAGGCAGGATGAGAGGGCGGGTCATGGTTACAAGGTAATGTTTGTCAGGTGAGGAGTAAATCAGTAAACAGACTAGGAAAGGTATGTTGATGCTTGAGGCCACGAAGTTGGGAAAGAATAATGTAAGACCGGGGATGACACTTGGGGAAATGTGTGGCTGTGCCCGTGAAAGCCTGTGCCTGTGAGTTCATGCACACACAGGCAGAAATACATTTGGTCAACTGGGAAGTGAAAAGAGGGGTGTGTGTGTGTGTGTGTGTGTGTGTGTGTGTTATATTAATATGTAAACTTTCAGACACACTGTGTCTCTTATGCACACATATGCACAAACAAGACAGTGCAATCTAAAGCTTGAAAAGCAAACGTGTTATTCCTTAAAACTGCAAACTTTAGTTACACAAATTTATTAGTTGTGATTAAATCCCAAAGATTAGTCACAAAAATATGAGTTCTCTTTCTTCTACCTTTAAATGCTAAAATTGTATCCAGGAGAATAAAGAATGCTTATTCTTCAGAGGGAATCTTGGCTAGAGAATGCAGCTGCTTGACTTATTCTGGGCATACTTACTGATTACCTGCTGGGGCCCAGAAGTTGGGAACTTTGTGTGTTTTTCTAGTCCAGAATATAAACATTTTCTAAGTGCTGGTCATTTAATTTTAAGGAACAAAAATGTATAACTTTGAAGTTCCGCATAATAACTGATATTTGGGGTCACTAGAAAACCAACTTTTAAAGTGCACTTTTTCTATGCCCACTTTAATCACCGTCTCTTGCCTGAATTCCAAAACTCTCTAAGAAAAGGTGGGGCAAATGGGCTCATAGTCCTTCAGGTAGCAAGCAGCTCTTCTTTCTGCAGAGAAAAAAGGTGGAAAAGAAATACAAAGCAGATTTCACCATGTGGACCTCTTAATGTGTGCTGGCTAAACTGAAACTAAGAAACACATATGCGTGTGACTAGACATTTATAATTTTTCCTTTCATTCATTTCTTCCACAAACATTTATTGAGCAAGGTTTTCATGGTAGGATAAGGTATGGTATTTTATCCCCAGGGTATCACAATGCATATTAGGTATTCTATGAAGACACTCATCCAGGTGTGTAAATAAACAGAGATGCGATGGTGAGTATACCAGAGGAGTCCATGGCTTCAGAGATCCTCGGTAGGCTATGCCAGTTCCCACAGACCAAAATCCACCAGTGAGCAACAAAATGATGTTCTTCTCTATCAAATAAAAACATCCAGGCCGAATAATTTCAGATACCATTTCCTAAAGTAGAAAAATAATGCTTAATTTTTTACTAGGTATCAGTAATTTGAAACTAGCTACATGAGAGTGTAGTAGAAAAAGTTAAAGGAAACTTTGTAAACTTTATAAAGTCTTCTGAGAGGCATTACCCTAGAGAAAGAAAACAGAAAATCACAGATCACAGAGCTGGAGAGATGGCTCAGCAGTTAAAAGCACTTGCTTTGCTGTTGTTGCAAAAATCGTGAGTTCTGTTCCAGAACACACATTAGGGAACTCACAACCACACTATAAATTTATATAGCTCCAGGAGAGCTAATGCTCTCTAGAGCCACTTGTACTTGTGTGTACATACACACAGACACAGACAGACAGGTACACAAACACATATATAAAGAAATGCTTGATACTTTTAAAAATAATTTTAAATGCATGCATATAGCATGCATTTCTTTTCTTTCAAATATGTGTGTCTATTATAGGACCAAAAGTCACGTGCACTAGGAAGATAACTCAGGAAATCTGAGCACAGGAAGGCTAAGCCTCAAACCTAGTATGATGCCATGAACAATCTGTGGTGACCATGTGTCCTCTGAAGGATTTGAACTTACAGAATGATCAGATTGTATCATCCTTAAGCAGTTTCTGCTTCTCTTTTCTGAAACTTCTAATCACACTTATGGTGTCATTAGGTTGCTCCAGGTGATAACCAAGCCCCTTAGCAGTTAGACAATGAATAGCTGTTTAGGTTTTCTACTGTGAAGTGACTTCCGTGGGGGGTGGAGAGGTGTAAAAATGTCCACAAAAGAGGCTGGGGAACGTGAGTCGTGGCAGATGACAGCCTATCAGTTCATTCCCTTTGTGCAAATATTCTGTGATCGTTTAACTAAAATCTGCCTGAAAAAAAATGTTTAAATGTGGGGGTTTACCGCTTTACCTCTCTTCCACTAATCCCTGTTAAAATATTGTAAATAGCACAGAGCTTAGAGTTACGAAACAGAGACCTAACAAGACTTAACTGAAAATCTTTTGTAAGAGATTCAAGTAAAACCTTACAACCGATAGCTAAACCAATCTACTTTGATCCATGAAAATTATCTATAGTCTTTATCCCTCTTATCTTTAAAAAATGAAGAACAATCATTCATATTTAAAGCAGATAATTTTATAGGAGTTTTTCTCCAAAAAGTAAAAATAAAAAATAAAAACAGCCTCCTGAGATTGTCGGTAATTCTGAAAGAGGGCAAGTTTGATTTGTTCTGCTTTCCCAGACCTGCAGAGTTTCCTCATTGCTACAGTAGATGAGCACTACTCGACACATTCCTTGGGAGAAAGTACTGTGTCCCTCTCAGAAAGACAAAGAGAAGGTGGGCTATGAAGTCAGTTAATGTGGTAGACACAGGGAGACACTTGGTGTCCAAAGCATCGACAAGAAATTTAGATATTCCTAAAAATAAACTAAAATAATATCAATGCCAAGAATCTTTCTTAATTATTAGATTTTTGTCTTTGCTCTGTCTTCAGAGAGCACATTATTAGAGGAAGTCCGGCCTGGATAACTCAGCCCGATCTGCAGACATTAGTCAGAGTAAGGAGGCTGCTGGATGAACTGGAATCCATTTCTATTTTGTTTTAATTGCAGTTGTTCTAAAGAAACACTTCACATACGTAAGCATGCTAACTCACCCTTTTCATAAAGCTTCCTCCCCCCAAGTCATTCAAAACTAATTGGAATGGTGTTGATAATTGTGTCCTTATGCCAGTACATTATTGAAATCTAAGAAAAGTCTTATTTTGAGTAAAAGATGATGGACAGGGAGACGGCTTATTTGGTCAAATGGCTGCTGTGCTAGCACTAGACCCTGTGGTCAGAGCCCTAGAACCCAATTAAAGGCTAAGAGTAATCCTAAACTGGGTGGGGCACGTTGGCGAGGGGTGGATCCTGATGCTCCAGTCAGCAAACCATTCTGAGAGACAGACAGACAGACAGACAGACTCTATCTCAGTATATAAGGTAGAGAGTACAGAGTGCTGCAGAAAGATACCCAACCTCTGACCTCCATGTGTCCCTGCACAGAGCACCATTCACACAAACACACAGACACAGATACACACAGACACACACACACACACACACACAGATACACACACACAGACACAGACACACACACACACACACTGTGATTTGTAGCATAATATTAAATAAACTCTCTCATTTTCTTTGGACTCTATGCTTCCTCTTTTGCTTTTAGAGAAAAAACTTGGTGAGAACAGGAACTTGAAATTTAGTTTTACCATGATAAAGATATTAAACAGAAAGTTGAAAACTAAGTTTTCTTTTATGAAGAATCATATAAAAGTATCCTAATAAAGACCATTGTTTTGTATGCTCTTTTGAAAGAAATGTTAGCTACTGTTAAAATGTATTTCAAGCTGGAGGAATAAAATCCATCCTTTGCCATGTCCAAATATCATGGCACAATGAAGTCCCAAAGAACCTAAACAAAATTTCGCCTCTAGAAAAGAGGCGCTATTACCAAGCCCCAAATGAGAACAAACAGAGGGCAAACTTATTCCCTCACTTAAAACATTAACTTCTGAAATGGCCTCCCCATTTCCTTTCAGACCATGGAAATGTTCTTTATGAAGCAATAGACTATTTATGAAAAACATTTCAATGATAAGAAAATTGTCTTAACTGTTTTCTATTCTTCCCCTAAATGTTGGTCCCAGAATTTTACAAATAGAGCAGAGTTGATGGCTTAAGAAATATATACATTAAATATGAAGACTTCATGCAACCAGACAAATTGGTTGGTATGTTTGTATGTGTTGATGTGTGTATGTCTGTGTGTGCATATGTGTGTTCATGTGTGTGTTGCTGAGGGTTGCAACTAAGACCTTACGGTTGCTGGTATGTGCTTCAGCACAGAGCTTCTATGTCCAGCCTTCTGGACCACATCTGGACTCTAGAACACATTAGTCCAAACTCTATAAGTGAAATGTAATGAAAAGAAGAAAGCTGTGTTTCTCCCATAGAACTACATGACTCATGAGTTTGAAGTTGAGCAACAGATCTGAAGATATATCTATTTCTTATGCTGTAAACTCTACTGCTCAATTCTGTCTTGTTACTGTGATGTAGCCAGCATGTACCATTACTACTGCTCAGGCACAAACAATGGTAAAACTCACTTACAAATTACTAGAAGCAGATTTGTTATCTTTGTGTTTTAAAGCTTGAAGATTTTATTTATCGATATTCACTTTGAAAGGCCAATAGGGTTCCCCATTCTAACAATTTCCACAGTTTTGTTTGAAACCGTGACTTGTGTTTGGTTTGAAGGTACAAAGGCCAAAACAATTTCAGTTACTAATGTGGGGCTTTAAGGTAAATCCAGGTAAGAGCGAATTATAACACTGATTTGAAATTAAAATGAAGGTTAATTCGTTAATTAGCTAACAGCTTTGTTGCAGACATTGGGCACTGTTGAGTCTGCAGCGAGATGCACAGGCAGTGGAAGAAGGCTTTGCTGCCAAGCCCCCGCCCGAGATAACATGAAAAGAACTTAAGAAAAAAAATAATAATTATTGTGTAATTACCTCAAAACATACCTTCTTCACATGTGTCTAAACACAAGCTATCTCCCTTTATTCCTCTGGGTTAAAAAAAAACCTAAAAGTTTGTCAAATACTAGTCTCTGGAGTCATTTAAAATAAAAATATAATAAAAAACACTATGAATGAAAGCTAGAAGAAGTCAGATAAGGACTGCATGCCCACTACAACACACTACCTTTCTCCCTGAGCAGGTACACACACACACACACACACACACACACACACACACACACACACACACAGGTGTGCGTGTGTCTTTACGTTTTAATTGATTCCAGTTGCTTGCAATTTCCATTCCTACATATTCCCTTCTCTTGATGTGCAGCATTAAGCTATCGTTTCCCTTTCCCTGATAGGCCCACCCAATCTTCTTAGAAAAAAAAAATAGCATTCTTCAGGATATATCTACAGAACCAGTTACCAAAGTTTCATTCAGTTTGCATGTTAACTTTTCAGATTTGGATGCTGAAGTCGGGGTGACCTGAAACTGCTTTATGCTACAGTCTTGAGACTATGATTGCACAGTTTTGAGATTTGGGGTGCACTCACTGACATATTTGTCCTCGGGTCTAACAGGACAGCAGAGGGAGCCCCTGCATGAGTTAAGAGGAACAGCAGGCTGAACAAAGACTTCAGGGTGCAGACCCGTGCACGGTGCCCTCTACTGGAGCTGCTGGTACATTTGGATTTCAATATGAAATTGTAAGCACTGAATCCCAAACCTGTTCTCAGCAACCTTGGTAAGTTTAATAATTATGACACATGTAGTTGTACCTCCAAAATAAGACTTATCTTACTTTCAGTTAAAAGTAAATATCTGTGTTACTTGTAAACATGAATTTTGTGCTTAATAAGTCAAATAAATTATTATGGAAATCTCACTAAAAATTTGTATTAGCGTATTCTCCATCACCACAAACATATTTTATTACAAAATCCAAACATACAATACATAATACACATCCTTCATATGCCAGTGGTGTAAGTATTTCACTTTCGTGTAAAATAGTCATACAGTATAAGAGCAAAATTCATTTTAAAAGGTTTGGGGTCAGGATTTGTATTAATTGAATGGCACATTTAATGTGTCTAATTTCCTTATGATGGTGCAATGTCAAAACCAGTTTACTGAATTCCATTTTCATTCCTGCTAGCTTCTCAACTCTGTTACAAGCTTTTACTTCCGAATGTTTGGTGATACAGTTAATTTTATTGTAAATATGCAAATACTAACTGTAAGAAATTTGTAACTGTATTTCACCATAAGCCAGCAAAATATAGCTTTGTGACCACCAATTTTCTGTGAATTCTAATCTTAGATTAAATAAAATGCAAAAAATCATTATAACATGTTGAATGATAGAGATCATAGGTGAGAAAAACATTTGCTTTCCTAATATTTTATTATGACTTTACCACTACTGGAAAGATAAATAAATAGGAAACGTAAATGTGTTATGACAAAGAGTGTATCTGTTTTATTTCCATTTTTGACTTAATAAATTTTTTCAGTGCAATTTTTAGTTTACTTTTTTACTGGTTTCAAACTTACACCTTTAATACTAAAATTGTAGATATTGACTGTGCATGTAGCATTGGTTGACAAAAAACACATTTTGTTTTGTTCTCAGACAAGGCTATTGATAAAGTAGCCTAGGCTGCCCTTGAACTCATGAGCTTCCTACCTCAGGTATGAGCCACCACGCTTGGCTCGAAAAAGAAAAAGGTGTAAACCTCAAGAAAGAGAAGCATCCTCGACCTAATGAGCGCAAGCAGTTCTTCCTCCTACTCAGTGGCCTTCTACCATGGATATTTTTTAATTTCTGTGCCAAGAAAATTATATGGACTTCCATAGCTCTGCTTTGTTTGACCTGAAAAACCAGGAGAAAATTGTAACCTCCTCTGGCTAGTTACAGAAGCTGAATCTTCAAGGTCTGTTTAAATGCCTGCTAAAACACCAGGCTGATCCAAACAAATGAGGTTTACATTATGTGAACTTTGTTTATGAGCTTTTAAATGTAATGTAATTCTCTGCATGCATCAATGAGATGAATACTATTTTATTCATCTTACAGGTGAAAAATTTAGATTTAGGCCTTAGTTTTATGTTACCTGCTCTTTAAAGCTACAGCTTCCCATCAAAATATGGAGGGGAAAGTAAGCAGAGGCTGTAAAAATACTCGTCCCTCTATATCACCTTTGTGAGTATTTATCTGCATGCTATCTTGAGAACTAATGCTATGGCCCATTTCATGCATCCCATTCAATAGAAACTACCTACATGTTTCTTCTTCAGGGACAGAGAAATATGTAGAGAGGCAGGTAGATATCAGTCTGAGTACATGTGGCTGTTTTTATAAATACATGTTTTTAAAAATCTACATATTTATATCTTCAATTTTTAAGGTTCTTATTTTGGTAAAAATGATACCACGGAATCTTAACAACTTCACAGTTCTCATTCCTATCAACTCTGCCTAACTGTTAAAGTGCCCCTTAACACAGGATATGATATATATACATATATATATACATATATATATATATATATATATCACATCACTGGATATAGTAACAATAACTAGAAAGTTAATGAGAATTTTATATACGAGGAGTTAGGATTTGGCAACTATAGCTAAGTAACTTAGCTAGGGAAAATTAATTTTGAGTGAGCAAGAATAATGCTGGGTTATTCTGACACAAGGGCGTTCTTTCTAAGCTTTCATATCAAAACACTGCTGCTGGATGCTGTGAAGGTTTTTAGAAAAACGGTCATTAAATGTTAAGAAATACTACATTTGGTTTTATAAGCACGGCCGTGCTTTGAATGCAAAACGTCTTTCCTATGCTCCTAGTTTGAATGTGAGTCCCCAGTATGTAGGATGGTTTTTAAGGCTGTAAGGTCTTAAGAAGAGGAAGCCTGGCTGGCAGAAGCAGATCACTATTCCAAGGTCTTTTAAGGTTAGCCCAGGCCCTAGTTCTCACCTGTGCTTTCTCCTTCCTTTACGGCGACACATGAGCCACAGCCATAGCACACTCCTGATCCCCTGATGGAGTCATTTCCTAGCACCAAGCCTTCTCCAGAGTGATGGAGTGACATTCCCTTGAAGTCAAACTCCATCTCACTTTCATTTTTTTTTCTGCCATGTGTTTTTGCCACAGAGGTGCAAAAGAAATTCATGAGTGGCTTTTTAGAAAGGTTCCATCCGCTATCATTCACTATGAAACTGATAAGAGTATAGAGAATATGGCCCTGTTACTATGTATAGCAGATTTAACAAGATAATGTAGAACAACAGCAACATCTCCATCTTCATAATTTCTGAAGGATGAATAGAAAGCCAAAGACCAACATTCATTCAAAGTTCAGTTCATAACCTAATGCGATCACTACTCCCTGCATAACTAAGCAATCTCACACATTTCACTTGTATTAACGTCTTCATTATCCCCTCACACTCCTAAAGGTTATTAGTCTGTTCTCTCCAGATAAGAAAACTGAAGGACAACATTTTAAAAGCCTTTCCCAAGGGTCACCAAACCCCAGACTCCAGAGCTGCCGCGCCATGCATGTGGATTCCCCGTCACGCTCACTGTTAAGAAATGCCTAGCTTTAAGTTTGCATCTCAAAGGTTCTTCTGGGCTTTTAAAACGCAGTAAAGAAGATTTAGGCAAAGCCTGAGCTATGAGCCAATGTTCCGCGTATATTAGAGGTATCCAACAGGCAGCTCTTCTGAGATGACTGAGGTTGTAAGTCAAACGGTTTTCTACCTGACAACTTCAATGACTCCATCTGGAATCTGAACACAGGGCTGTGTTTTCCCTCTCCCACTGTCATCATTTGTCACAGAGAATGTTCTAATTTTTTTTCTTTATTGCAACTTAGGCCCAGGGCAATGTGGAAAATTCCACGGGTTAGTAGGAAGACGCCATCTCATTAAGTGAAAGTTGACTGCATTCGTGTCAACTTCTCCAAACCTTTTGCTTTCTTTGGGGTATTATTTTTTGCTTTGGGGCCTTTCTTCATGCTATAGCATGTGAAAGTGCCTCTCTCTAGATGTTTTTTTCTATAGAGTTCCTATTCAGCCTCTTGCCCACCTCCTTTGTGTCCCAGCTTGAATGCTCTCTGTCCACTTATCTAGCTCTGTGAACCTTAAGAAAGAATTTGATTTCTCCTCACAACAGATTTGTTATCTAAGTAGTGTAGATACATAACACACCCCGGAAGATTGTCACAATGACCATAGTACGTGTACCATATTCTTGGAGTAGATGCAGCGTTCATTTACCAAGCACTCCATCAATAAATACTAACCATGTGTATTGAAATTGGAAAAATCAAGGCTGGAAGTCTAAGATAGCTCTGTAGGTGACTATTAACCGTTCTCAGAAAGATTTCAGAGGTGGAAACTTGTTTTTCTTCCATTGTTCCATCGAAGACACTGAAACTTGAAGAAATCACCTGGGAGCTAAATATGCCTAACATTTTAAATATCCCCAATGGGTTTATAATTCTTCTTATTTTTTTTTAGATTTATTTATTTATTTTATGTTACATGAGCATTTTGATTACATATATGTACACGTACCACATGCATGCCTGATACCTTCAAATGTCAAAAGAGAGTGTCATATCCCCTACAACTGGAGCTATGGATGATTCTGAACCACCATGTGGGTGCTAGGAGTCGAACTTGGATCTTCTGGAAACACAACAAGTTTTTTAAACCACTAAGCCATCTCTGCAGCCCTGGGCCCATTTTTTAAAAACATTTTTACCATGTGGGTAGTGATCTCTTGTAGGGCAGGGGAGATTTGATTTATAAGGTAGGACATAGCTGGGACAGGATGTTAAAGGTTCCAGCCTGGCTCCTTCTTTCAACAGGTCTTAATTCACTATGATATGACGAGTCTCCTCCACATGCTCCTTCTGCCTCTGAGGACTCCACTGTGCATTTTCCATTACAATGGACTGGGATCCTCAGAATCAATAATGCCAAAATAAAGTTTTCCTCCTATAATTGTTTTTTTAATCAGTTACTTTGTCAAGGAAAGTAGTTAAGACTGCAAGATACTTTGCTTTGGACTCTATGAGAACTTACCCCATCAGTTTCTCCATACTGTTGCTGATAAATATGTCTTGAGATTTCCTTCTTCTAATGAGAAATAAATGCCATATATTATTACTTGTCTATATTTTGAAGATGCTGGTATCCGTCATTATTTTAAAGATATTGTTCCCTTCTTCAGAAAGGAAAAGTAGATTTGAACCATCAAATGTAAATCCTAACTTTATGACTATCATCTACCTGTAGAAGGGAAAGTTCAAAAGACTTGACCTTGGCAATTTGAAGAGCCACAACAAACACCGCTACCCTGCTAGAGTAAGAGGGGGTATTAATGTGTTATTACCTGAATTTTCCTGATAGCATAGCACAGTCTTTTCCTTTCTGGTGCATCTATCAGTTCCCTAAGGGACTGAAATAACCAAGTGCCACTGTAGAGAGCACCATTTGTGAAGCTGGATGAGTCAGTGCAAACCCTGAATCCACAAATTCCTGTCTAGCCATGTATCTTTGGGAAAATCATTTCACTTCCTTGAACCACAAAGTCCTCGTTAACAGTCCATACCTCATATGGAAATTAAATCTGAACAAGGGTCTGAGAGACTTCACACAAGCCTGCGGGGGCAGCGGGGGGGGGGGGTCAGTAACTGTTAGATTTGGAGTTGGTTTATGCATTCAAGAGCAAATTGAAATAGGAGTTCTTTAAACATCCTAAACCCTAGAGTCTCTAACTCTAGGAATCACTGAACCCAGACACAGAGTTTTCGTTTTCAATTTGCTCTGTATCCCTACTCTACAGTTTAAGTTCTCTGCCCTGTATATGAAGGACACAAGCATCCAGCTGTGGTCTGTGAGTCACAAACACTAACTCAGTACTTACTGCTAAGAAAGCTCCCAAATATCAACCTCATTGCTTCTTTAATCTGTCCCTGCTGGCATCTTCTTGCCAGTGAATATCTGTTCCATCACTGAAGTGAATCTTGACAAGGAGACCAAAAGTACCAAGCAGCTTTTTATGCTAAAATCACATCTTTGAACATAATAAAATCTGCCAAATGACTTTTGGATGACGAGAAATGTCTATAATGGTTTGACACACTCTTTCAGATTAATACATGTGGTAGACCAGGGAAGGAGGAGGAAAGGAACACTTCAGGAGTGGATGTGACCCTTAAAAACCTTCTTGTCATGTTGAAAACACACAATAGCCAATAGATTCAAATCCTTCTGCTCAGTGCAATCAGACATCGGGACACATTGGAAACACAATGGTTTGACGGAATGAAATCCAGGCATTTCTGTCCACTTGTTTTCTCTAGAACTTGACTTTTTTTTTTCCATTTATACTTGAAAAGAAAAAAAAATGGAAAGGAAAGAATTTGCAATGCAGAAGAAGACTTGTGTGTTAGTCATCAGTTTCTTATAGATTGTTTTCTGATTATCTCTAGTACCTGATTAATTATTGCTTTAGTTATGAAATATCACCCTGGAGGAGGAAGAGTCTTCCTTAATTCTACTGATGACAAGATTCACATTAAGGTAACTGTCTGTCCACTATTCTTCAGTTCTGTTCTAAATAGTATTACTTCTCAGTTTTATCAGCTTTAAACTCCCAGGCTTCCCAACTCTCATAAATATTATGGGAAAAATAAAAAGAAAAGAAAGAAGGGAGGGGGAAGACGGAAGGGAAGAAAGAGAGTCAACACCGCAGAATAACAGATGATGAATTTTATTGCATTGTTTCAGAATTGTTAATCTTAAAGTATTTCTTTATATTTATATTTCCAGTTTTGAAACTTAATTTATTCATATCAAGGGTCAGAGGCAAAGGTGTCACTCTCATTCCTTCATGTCTTATGCCTACTGTTTCGTTTTTGTTCTCTGGGGTCTAAACACAGAAACAAGCACTCATAAAGTGGATCCAGGTAGTGATTTCCCTGTAGTCTTTATTTAAATGGCGGACGTTGTCATAGCACACTCATAAAGCAGGTTTCCATCCTGACAAGTAGTGGTTAGTAAAAGTAGTCTTTGCTCAAGGACAGCTTCTCTTGAATAATTAATCTCAAGCTCTTTCTAGAAACTGAAACAATTTTATACACTCAAGGCAGCGTGTTAAGAAACTATCTCCCCGCAAACAACACACCAATTAGGTTGGCGAAGATCTTCACTTTCCTGGTTTTCATTTAGAGTCTTGACATTTGAGTCTACTGAAGTTGCAGTTAAAACTCAGCTCTTCTGGAAAATATCATAGGATTTTTAAAAAATATAGCACCAAAGAACAAGAGAAGATTTGTGTCTCGAGAGAAAGAAAAACAGACTGAATGTAGCAGAGAAAACCATTTACTCACTTTGTAAAGATGAAAAGGTAGAAAAGCCCTAATGGGTAATAAAACATCCATTGGTGGGGGGCTCAAGAGACTGTCTTGTCAGACCCCTTAGTTGGGAAAGTACCTACAATCTCGAAGAAAATTCTAAGTATTTTCCAAGGAAAGTCTATAAATATATCTTGGAATGACACTAGCTTTTACTATTACTATTTTTTATCTTCAGTGAGAACACCCTTTACTTAAGAGAAATCCATTCAAAATTAAAAAAAAAGATTATTATGTTTTACAGACTTTGTTCTTTTTACTTACAACCTTATAATCTATCATAAAAACTGATATAGCTATAATGTACTAAAGTAGTTAAATAAGATGACCTTGGCATGTGGGGAAATGAGGATATCTGGGTAACTTAAGCACTACATATTGCTCTCACTGAGCTATGCTCTTAAGTAGCAAAGGAGTCATTACACATAAACAACATTTTGCATCATGAGACTGAACTAATTTACAAATATTTAAATGCTAAAGAGAGTGGCTTGCCAGTCTCGAGGGAGAAAAAAGCAGGAAGAGTAAAATATAAGTGTTGAAGAAATGCCATTGTTAAAAACATGAGGAAGAAAACAGATTTTAATTAAAAAAATAAACAAACAAAAAACTCCTCAAAAATCCATGTCTAATTTATCATAAAATTCAAGCTATACTACCCTGAAAAAAATTTGTCTTTGCCATGCTTGTTCAAGTACTCTACTTAGTCTACCTAGGAAAAGTACAAGGGAGTGGTCTCGCAGCCCAGACAACCCTTTGCTTAACTGAAGGTTGATGTCAAATGTGAAGGTGTATGGCACACTGAAAAGAAAGTGGAACATAATGCTATACTGAAGAGAGGTCTTTTGGCACTCACAAAGCTGTAGCTGAGACAGGAACGCTAGCTCACCTATGTGTTTGCCATGGTGAAATGACGGGACTTTGGGGAACTTAATATTAGATAAATCAGATATCTATGGCTTAAGTGCTTTAACAATAGCCCATTGAGTAAACACCATGTCCATTTGGGTATCATACGAATACATATATTCAAATACATAACTAACATGACAATGCTTTGTTCATATTCAGAGTTATAATCAGAATATTACAACTCTCATCCATCAATGTCAGAAGTTAGGGGACATGTATGAACAGGGTGAGTGAGGACACAGGAGGTGGAGGTTGTCGAGGCTGAACATAACATACAAAATTTATTTTACAGAACATACAACCAAGTAGATACTTTCTATTTTTGCAGTATATTTATTTAGTTAAGCAAGAGTAGGAAACAGCGGTAATTAAAATGATACATTTGCATATAAAAAGTACACGGATACAAGTACTGTAGAAAAGAACGGAGATTCTCCCCAAATACATTTCCCAAGCATTCCTGTTTGCTGGCTTCATTCACATTTTGGAAACACGGTTAGTGAAGAATGCAGTGAATCTGTGGGAGCCAAACAAGGATAAGGACACACACACACATACACACATACACACACACACACACACACACACACACACACGCAAAATGAATAAGCATTAAGTCAAGAAACTACGTTAATAGAAGACAGCACTTCCCATCTCAGCCCCAGAATTGCCAAATGTGAATGCATGGGAAATTCTCCATACCAAGGATTATGCGTCACCATCAGGGTTTCCACAGTAAGTGGTCCTCCATTGCGGCTACACATAAGCATCCCGGCATCAAAAGATCCCCAGTTAATAGATTGGGGCTGGGAACTAAGCAGTGACATTTACAGAACTCCGGGCACTGTCAAGTTGAGAGTCACAAATGTGAAAATGTTTGTGGGAATACATTCTGTGACAATGACAATCAGTCCCTCAGGCTGTGGTTTAGCCCTTTGTAAAAGGTGTTTTGTAATTGACAGCTTCAAAATCCATTCATTCAATGCTAGCTCACCAACAGCCTCGCTTTCTTCCTTCCTAATCTGTTCTGCTTTACTTTAATATGTTAGCCCTCCTGTAATGTGCTGTCCTCTGGGTTCCTGCCCCACCCCATCCGCATGCCTGCCTTACAGCAAGGACTGTGAGCACTCCCCCCCTCCTTGCTGTCAGGAATCACTCACCGATGAGAGCAGCTTCAGTGGTCGTGCAGTTGACGATAATTGGATTTGATGTCACCAACCATCTAAATGCATAGAGGCCAGTAAAAGCTGCTTCATTCTTGGATACATCAAAGGCCAGAAATAGCAATTATCACAGTGCAAATTTCATTCTGTCGTATGTAGGGCAAGCAGTCCTTCCGTGTCTCAAAGCATATACTCTATTGCATGGGTGATTTGCTTCCATTCTGATTGAAAATTAGATAGGTATGTAGATATTAGACAGATAATAGGTAAATGATTGATAGATGATAGAAAGAAAGAAAGAAAGAAAGAAAGAAAGAAAGAAAGAAAGGAAGGAAGGGAGAGAGAGAGAGAGAGAGAGAAAATGGAGATAGATGAGAGAGTAAAAGTACAGATAGGTGAATAGATAGTAGGTAGGTAGGTAAGTAGATAGATAGATAGATAGATAGATAGATAGATAGATAGATGATAGATAGATGATAGATAGATAGATGATAGATGATAGATAGATAGATAGATAGATAGATAGATAGATAGATGATAGATAGATGATAGATAGATAGATGACAGATGAATAGATAGATAGATAGATAGATAGATAGATAGATGATAGATAGA
>NC_022022.1:24020952-24045642 GCF_000317375.1 Microtus ochrogaster | reverse complement strand
AGATAGATGATAGATAGATGATAGATAGATAGATAGATAGATAGATAGATAGATAGATAGATAGATTCCCATATCCAACTTGCACAAAACACACACACACACACACACACACACACACACATATTTATATATCTTATCCCTTCTGAATGCTCTGTGAAAGAGGAAACTGAGAGAACAGAACTGGAATCCTGTTAGTAAATAACTCTACAAGTGCTTACTTTTTACTTCATAAGTGCTTCTTTATGTATAAATGAAGCTTAGAGACAAACAATTTTGCTTAAATCCAAATAAAGTGATTTATTTAAAAGTGCTTCTTTCCAGAAAATCCACAAAATGGAGTCAAGTGGTCTTCTCTCCACGCCTGCCATTAATTCTTGTTATCGGTATCAGCAAGTGGGTAGTGTTTATTCTGCTCCCCTTCTGTCCCTGCTGTGTAGGAAAGAAATCTGGTTTCTATCAAGCTCTCCCTGACTTTTTTGAAAAATACAATAGGAAAAAAAGGTCTAAGCTGAGATAGCGTCTTTAAATGAGATCATCTCTCTGCAGGGTCATTAATTATCGTATCGGAATGAAACAAACCCCCAAGTCTGAGGGATTCAAATTTTATAGTTACCTGTTCTAGAACTTCTTCAAGAGTGTTTGGACCAGCTGACATATTTTAGAACAGACTCTGTGTGTCTTAGGTTACTTGACACTGGCCCCTGAGCCAACAGAGAGAGTTCATGATGGCTCTTGCTATGGTTTGAATGTGGCATGCCATCCCTAATGGTTATATATGGTAAAGGCTTGCTCACTGGGTGAAGGAGCTATAGAGAGGTAATGAGTTCACTTCTGAAAGTGTTAACTTTGTCAAAGGATTACCCTTATTCTTTTGATGGTAGTATAACTTAATGGTCTATGAAGATGTCTTAAGTAGTTGAAAGACATAATTACTATGGTTGTTCTTTTGAAATGTTATTATCTACCTATCTATATACCCATCTATTTATCTATCTAACCTACCTACCTACCTTATTTCCTTCCCATTTTTGACTGGCTGCTATGAGGTATGTGGATTTATCCCATAAAGTGATTTCCACCACAGGACCATGAGGTATGGGGATTTACCCCATAAAGTGATTTCACAACAGGACCAAAGCAATGAGACCAAAAGTCCATGGACTTAATACCTCTGAAAACATGAGATCAAATAAACTTTTTTTTTATTTGCACTGATTTTGCTCAGATATTTTCTCAGTGGCAGGAAGATAATATGTTTGTATCCACTTCTTTCCTCCACTAAAATGTCTCCTCAAATGTATTCATAACATGGCATGACACACTGTCCATCCTTACCTCTGAGTTCAATTAGCATGTAAAGACATTCTATATATCTATATAACAGAGAAAAGCTCTGAAGAGTAAGCTATTATTATCAATCAAATGGGAAGTTGCTTTGAAATGAGTTGATTTTCTAAAAGAAAAAAACAGAAGGAGAAAAAAATCTAAATTAATACTCAGAGACATGGGAAAGAGCAGCAGATATCTCAAATACACAAATTAGATCATTTACTCTCAAGCACTGATAATGAAAAGAATTGGAGCACTAGTGGCTTTTGACTGACATGCACAGACTACACCCAATAGAAGCTCAGAAAAACCTGATCCAGATGTGTGAAAGCAAAGTCATACAGTGCTCTAAGACCGAAGAACCAAGGAGGCAGACAGATCCAAGAGGCAGGCAGATCCAAGAGGCAGACAGATCCAAGATTACACAAAGTGCTGTCTATTGAAAACTGGTGGAACAAAGTGTACCTTGGGAAGCAACCAGACAAACATATGTCCATATTCCAAAGCAGGAGGTGAAGCTTATATACTGACCTAGACAAAAGGAGATGATGAACAATCAGAGTGTACCTGGGCTTCCTCTGAAATCCTTAACATTTACACCATCAGTAAAGAACAGTCTGGGCTCTTTTTTTGGAGGAACTTTGGTGGGGGGTGGGGTTGCTGTGAAAAGATGAAGCTCAATATCACCTTACCGCCTACTGACTGTCAGAAATGCATTGAAGGGGATGAGTACCAATGTGTACTTTTTATGAGAAACTCAGTGCTGGTGAGCGGAAGGGTTATGTGCTGTGGGATAATGCTCTTGTACATTGTAAAGATTTGTCACTCATATTAGTTTAATAAAATGATGATTTGCCAGTAATTCAGCAGAAATTATAAGTGGGGCTATCAGACTGAGAATTCTGGAAAAAGGAAAGGCTGAGATGCAGTCACCAGCCAGACACAGAGAAAGCAAGATGAGAATGCCTCATTGATAAAAGGTATCAAGTCGTGTGGCTAAACATAGACAAGAATTATGTGTTAATTTAAGTTGTAAGAGATAGCTAATAATAAGCCTGAGCTAATAGGCCAAATAGTTTATAATTAACATAAGCTTCTGTGTATTTCTTTGGGACTGAATGGTTATAGGACCAGGTGTGATAGAAACTTCTGTCTACAGTTGTATGGCCAACATCAGTAGTGGGAGCAAAAAACTAAGGTTTTCTCCTGATGCAAGGCATGTTTACCTGTGGCAGAGTGTACCTGGTATTGAATAAGGGGTGTTCTTGTTATAGACCAACAAGAAGTAAAGTGAGGATATGTAAGTTTGTTGAGGAATCCATTGTGAATGCTAAGTTGAGGGTCCTCAACTTGGTCATTGTAAAAAGTGTAGACAAGGATATTCCTTGACTCACATATACTATTGTGCTTTGGATGTCAGGCCAAAAAGAGATAATAGGTTCTGAAAGCTTTTCAATTTCTCTAAGGAACACGTTGTCTACCAACATGTTGGTAGAAAGCCCTTAAACAAAGAAAGTAAGACCAGGACCAAATCACCCAAGATCCTGCATCTTCTTACTCCATGTGTCCTGCAAAACAAACAACAACATAATGCTCTGAAGAAACACACTAAGAAAAGTTAAGAGAGGGCTTCAGGATATGCTGAACTTTTGGTCAAGAAAAATAAAGAAGGCCAAAGAAATATACCAAGAACAGATTGCCAAGAAACATAGGCTCTCCTTACTGAGAGCTTCTGTTTCTTAATCTGAGTCCATCCAAAATAAGTTTTAGGAGTACCAAATAAATGATCAGATCTTTTTATTTTTTATATTGATTTTTATCAAGCTCCACATTTTTCTCTGCTCCCCTCCCTGCCTCTCCCCTCCCCTTCAACCCTCTCCCAAGGTCCCCATGCTCCCAATTTACTCAGGAAATCATGTTTTTTTTTTTCTACTACCCAAGTAGATTAGATATGTGTATGTCTCTCTTAGGGTCCTCATTGTTGTCTAGGTTCTCTGGAATTGTGATTTGTAGGCTAGTTTTCTTTTCTTTAAGTTTGAAAACCACTTATGAGTGAGTACATGTGATAACTGTCTTTCTGGGTCTTGGTTACCTCACTCAAAATGATGTTTTCTAGCTGTATCCATTTGCCTGCAAAATTCAAGGTGTCATTATTTTTTCAGCTGTTAAATGATCAGATCTTAACAAAAGAAAACAAAGTAGTCTGGGAAGGAGCATCCTTTGAAATATGCTCTCTAGTTTAATGACTATTGACTCAATAGGATTTAGGATAAATACTAGGATCGACAGGCAAGCAAAGGGAGGCTATGGCCAAGATGGTTGTAGTTCCATCAAGATGGATCTTGAAAAACACTGAGGAATGATTTTTAATAACATCCTGGCTTAGAAGTCCTCTGTTTTTTTATTTTAATTTATTTCTCTTGTGATTTCTAATAATGAGTAATAAATACCATATATGGCTCCATCCTTTTCCTTCTGCCTTACCACTAACCCTCACTGTATGGTAATGAACTCAGTAACTGAAGGGTTTCATCCATGACTTTTGCTATATTGTGGGAGTTAGCTTTAAGGGGAATAGAATAAGCCCTAGTCTGCTAAATTCCCATTTTCATACCTCAGAACCTGTGATGGTATTTGTCAAATGAAGTCCTACTATGTCGTCTCTTGCTGGCCTCTGCCCTGGAACTCCACGTCCAAATACTGTGGTACCAGCCCTTCACCATACCTTTCCTGTTTATACTTCCTGCTCCATCACCAAAGATGGCAACTGTTGCTCACAATAGAGCAGGCCATGAAATATGGATTATAAGGACTTCTTACTGTCCAGATGGTGTGTGGCCAGAACATAAACACTCAATAATATAGAAATGTTCTTAAGAAATTAACAAGGTGATGTTCTTTTGGATAAATAATTTAAGAATCAGTTTTAAATCACAAGAAAATGTGAAGAAACTTTTAGCACAAATTCTAATTGGTTTTAATTTAAAAACAAACAAACAAACCTGGAGCCACATATCAGGGTAAATGCTGAAAGATCAGAGAATTAAAAAAGTTAGCCATAAGAGAGACTTTTGACCTCTACTGAATCATCAGACCAAAGGAGAAAAGACCCTGTCTCCACAAATCCTCAGACTGAAATCAATGAGCCCCTGTTTCTTCCTGCCTTATATTCCTCTCTCTGCCCAGGCACATCCCTTCCTGTCTCTACTTCCCTACTGCTAGGATTAAGGGTGTGTGACTCCCAAGTGCTGGGACTAAAAGTGTGAGCCACCACCTCCTGTCTCTGTTTCTCTGAAATTAATTTCATATAGCCCAGGGTAGCCTTGAACTCACGGAGATCTGTCTGCCTCTGTCTCCCAAGTGCTGGGTATAAAAATGTATGCCACCACTGCCTGGCCTCAATGGCTAACTAGTGGCTCGCTTTACACTCTGATCTTCAGGCAAGCTTTATTTGTTAGATCACAAACAAAATATTACCACAGAGAACGGTAAAAGACAGAAAATGTGGAATTCTGATATTGTATGTATAAATGGAATTCTAAAATGGAGATGAGAAGACAGGAGTGAGTGGGTGAACAGGGATGATCTTTAGGAGAGAAAACTCTGTGCGAAATTAACCTATGATTAAATCTAAATGGTAAAAGGCATAGGCACTCCAAAAATGAACTGCAAGAAAAGGTCTCTAAGTTGGTGAGAATTTTACAACTTATAAAAGTGTTTGAAAGGACAATCAAGATCCTGGGAGCATAAATTTGATTGTAGACACACTGCATTTTAAGAAAAGGCAAGATATTACAATTAAGAAATTCAGCAGGAGCCCAGTGATTCTGAGTGACATGAATAAGAAATCAGGACTCAACCAGGAAACCAAGGAAGCAACATGCAAGGGTGATTCATGAAGCCATGGGCTGGTGAGCAGTCCTAAAGATAATTGCTGGGGACTCTTCAGGGTACCAGAGAAGAAAGGAATCTAGGATGCAGTGGACTATGAGGATGTAGATAATGATAATGAGGATGTAGATCCTGATAATGGCAGGACCATGGGCAGAGCACCTGGAAGATGACTGCAGTCTGGATTTTGATTCTGGGTCCAACAATTCTAATAACCTTCTTGGACATAATGTTTTATATGGTAAATAGGATTTAGGATGAGATCTGCATTTACCATAGTTGTTTTAAGTGAGACTTTAAATTGCATTCAATGCAAACAAAATGCCCTTTGTTCAAATATGCTTGGGAAATGTTTGCTTAGACACAGTTAAACAGATTTCTGTTTATTTCAGAACTTATGATTTTTCTACCATTGTTGTGCATCTTGAATCTTCAAGAAGGGAGATAGAGTTCCTAGTGTTTCCTAAGTTATTTGCCAAAGAAATACTCTGTGTTTGTGCCTTTGTGTGTGTGTTTATGTGTGGATCTGTGTGTGTGTGTTGTGTATGTGTGTCTGTGTGTCTATGTGTATGTGACTATGTGCATATATTTCTGTCTCTGTGTGTTTGTGTGCATTTGTGTGTCTGTGTGTGTCTATGTGTATATGTTTGTGTCTGTATATGATGTGTGTGTGCTTCTGTATGTGTGTGTATGCATGTGTATATTTACATGTCTAGGTGTGTATGCCACAGACCAGTGTACCAGACCCATCTTTATTACTGATTTTCTACACTGTCAAAATGTCATGTTACTATTGTCCCTAAATGAGTGTGTTCTTATGAAATTTTGGTAGTTTATTTTTAACAAATGTAAGATTGTTGCACATCTTTTGTGCAGTGCAAAATTTATTCACTCTTTTACCCTTTCAAAATTGAAATGTAAATATCACTTACAGCTAAGGGAAAAGTCACTTTTTAGAACACTCAGCATGTGTTCGGTTCTCCGTCTAAACTTAACGGCAGTTACTCTTGCCTGACTCACATTTGGCTCTAGTTTGTTTTTTCTGCCTGCCTCAGTTGGTTCCCAATGTTCCTTCTTTTTCAAAAGTATTCTCACTCCTGAGTACAATTGAAGTTTTCCACTGTTAGGGCCCCTCCTCAGGCCACATACCAAATCCAAATCTCTAGCAACCTCCCCAGCAACAAAGTTACAGATTTCCAGAACCAATTCTTTCAATTTTTATTCAAAGATTTGGTTTCAAACCAAGTTCTTTATTTGTTTACTTGGTTACATTTTTTTTTAGGTCAATTTCACTTTGTAGCCCAGGAACTAAGACTCCTTCTGTTCTGTGTGGAGGTTGCAGACTTGTGCTACCATGCATGCATAATCGAGCCATTTTATACCAAATTATATATGTATGGCCAAAGAAATAATTCCAAACGCAAGATCAGGCTGGAAGCAGATTGGTAGAAGAACACTTAACTTTCATGTGTGTGATTCTGGCTTTGATTTCCAGCATCCATGTAGAAGGCTGCAACTTCCAATGCTTTCTATATCTGTGTCTACCACCATCATTCCCATTATGAAGATGCATTATGGATAATTGGAAAAATATTCAGGCTTTGGGAAATGACTTTTCACCTTTCAAAGGGTAATATAAGCTAGACTGCATATTTGGGAGGAGGAATAGACATTTAAAATCAATTACTCAAGCAGCAATGAATTGACATAGGACAGACTAATGATGTGGGATTCCCCTCTGTGTGCTAGTGATTACCATTAATGAATAAAGAAACTGCTTTGGATCTATAGAAGGGCAGAATTTAGCTATGTGGGAAAAACTAAGGTGAATGCTGCAAAGAAGAAGGCAGAGTTAGAGAAAAGCCATGTAGCCCCACTGGAGATAGACGTTGGAACTTTACCAGGTAAGCCACAGCCACGTGGTGATGCACAGATTAATAGAAATGGGTTAAATTGAATGCTGGGAGAAAGAAGGGCAGAGTGAGGAGAAGCCATAGAGCCTCCATCACAGAGAGACATGCTGAAACTTTGCTGGTAGGCCACAACTCATGGTGATGCACAGACTAATGGAGATGGGTTAAATTAATGTGTAAGAGTTAGTCAATAAGAAGCTTAAGCTAATGGGCCAGGCATTATTTTGGAGTCTGGGTGGCCAGGAAATAAACAAGCAGCCTCCCATTATAGACTAACATATCCCTAGAGGAAAAGGGTGCAAATTAAGATCTTACTTTCTGGTGTGTGTGTGTGTGTGTGTGTGTGTGTGTGTGTGTGTGTGTGTGTGAGTGTGTGTGCTACATGGGTGTAAATACCTGTAGAAGCCAGAGAAAGAAACACTATGGAAGTGGATTTAGTGGTAGTTGTGAACCCCCTGAGTTCTGAGAACTGGGTCCTTGTGAGGACAGTAAGAACTCTTTAGGACTAAACCACTCTCCAGCTACTAAAGGCACACATACCAAGATACGTGATTATATTCATTCCAAGCAAGGAATGTGTATCATCAAGGAAGAGACTAGCTAAAGCATTCTAGCCTGAATGTTAGATGACACAAACATGCATACTATATTTTGTGAAAGTTTAATCCAGGGTAATAAAAATAAATACATGAAGTGGTTTGGCACCCACAAGGGTGAGCCTGAGTCATTTGGAAACTGTCCGTGCATGAAGCACATTCCCAGAGTTCTGTAAACAAGTGCTAAGTCGGATAACATATGGTCAGATGGTCTCTATTGTTTGTTTTCACACACACACAAAAGTTATTGTCAAAGATTCATCATTTGGGTCTGCTTAAGGGGAAAATGGTGAAAACAAGTTTTTTTAAGTATTTAACTTGTGCTTTCTAATCAGGGAAAATGGCCATGTTTTCCACCATGGTCCAGAACCTGTCCCTGCAGGGCAAGTCACATGCTTGTCTTCTCAGAGGCCTCAACTCCAGTGGCCTGTCCTTAGTGTAGGCATCTCCCGTCTCCCTAGAAAATAATTCATGGAAGAAACCTGTAGTTTTTTTTTCTCAAAATAGCATTTTAAATAGAGACATTAAATCCCATGGACGCTTGCTTTTCCTTGCTGTCAGAACACACAATGTTTTTTTAATCTTGGTGTTGCAGCGGCAGGGTGTCTACAAACACTCGTCCTCGGCTGTCCTTATCTCATGGGCTGCACAGACCCTCGGCTTACCAAATAAAACGCTAGCCACATTTCTCTCTAGCTTACAAAAGAACAAAAGTATCCCTTCAATCACCTTATAAATACATGTTTTACGATCGAGAAAATAATGTATGTCAATGGACACAGACATAGTGGTCATTCTTCTCCTTAATTTACATGATATGATCTGGAAGCCATTCTCAATCTGTGAAGTGACTGGATAAAGCTACCTGCCTCTGGTTTGAATAGTACCTGCAGTTCTTAAAAAAGAAAAAAATGAAAATGTTCATATCTATACTAGTTTCCTCCTGAAAGGATAGTCTGCTTGGTATGCCTCTAAAAACACAGGACAAATATCTTAGTGTCTTTATTGGAGAGAAAAATCCTACGTAAGAAGTGAGTGAAGATGTATTTAGGATAAGAAGTTGCACGCATCATCTCAGAGTTACAAAGAGCAGTTAGCAAATGCCATTTAAGAAAAGTGCACTACAGTTTCTGAGGTGCTACCAATGCTTAAATCCAAATGGAGTTTTCACTCTAATCCAAGAAACGAAAATACCCTATTTTTAAAAGCTTTTAATGTAGTAGCGTCTTCCCAGTTGGTTTTCTGAAATTTTGAGCTGAGCTTTGTCTTCTATCTTCTTCCTGCAAACATGTGAAAGCCTTCCTAATCTCTCCCAAGGCTACCATTCTCCAGGAGGTGTACTTTCTGTGCTTAGATAAGCATTCCTCTTTGCTATCTGGAGATGGGCTTTAGGCACGAATGACCTACTCTATTGGCAGACAAAGCTCAACATCTCACTCAAAGGAAAGTTACACAGCAATCAGGAACGAACTGAATGGAAACTGTTTGTTGTGCACACTCTCTTCTTCACAAGAGCACATAAAATCTTGATTGGGAATGAAGAAAATTCTTATTTCTGAAATCTCACTTTCTTGGGACTTGGCAAAGAAGTGTTTGAACTTCTCTATATTATGCTCAACTGTCTTCTTATGAATTTGTATATTTTGGAAATTATAAGTGTGTATTTTTGTGATGGCAAGAAAAATATTTTACCACTTAAGTGTAGAATTCAATTTAAGCACAATTTACATAAATAAAGGAAGCAAGTCCATCACATAGTATACAGAGTACACACTTGTAAACTAGATTCTGTAAGTATGGTTGTCTCTGCAAGAGGCAAGAACCTAGTTATATGGATACACCATAGTAGTGTCTGACTCCAATGAATTTTGACTTTCTGATAAGATAAATGAGAAAACTGCCCATTGGACTGACTGAGTAGGCTTTATATGTGTTGTTAAACGTTTCTCTTTGTTTCTCGACATGCTATCCCATTTTTGTCATTTTATTAGTCTGTCTTTTTACCCCTTCAAGTCCTATCACCAGCCATATATATCAGTGTTTGAATTTCCACATTCTGGACCTGTGTGCCTACTGCTATTCAATTACACAAATCTCACATCCCTAAAGCACTTTTTATCATTAATTGGTTGATGTAAAGAAGCTGAGTGACCTGAGGCCAGAATAGTAAAGTAGATTAAAGCAATTGACACTGATTAAGGACTTAAATCAAGTCACATGCCTGGTTTTGTATTCCAGTGTCATAGCTTGTTTCTCAGGGTCTAGAATGTGATGCCTAGGCCCTGTTCATGGGGCTAATTTAGAGATGAAGTACATGGAATTATATAGAGTACTTGGCTCCATGCTTGGCAGTGCTCAATAAATACTCTAAATGCAGCGAACAATACCAAGCTGTTATGAAGAGGGAGACCAGCCTAGCTGTAAGCACTGCTAATACTGCCAGGTGAGCATCCTACCTCCTCACATCCTGAAGCTCTCCCTAGGAAAATTCTGAGTCAGCCCTCCAATGAGTTCTTCTTCAATTTAACAACACAAAACTACTGAGAATTTACTATAGACTCTGTGCTGGATTGTAGAAAATGAATAATGAAAAGAAAAAAAAAGAGTCACTTTTATTAAATAGCACAAAGGGGTCAAGCTCGGTGTTTGAACCCCTGGGAGAAGACTTGAACTTCAGTTTTTCTAATTTTGACTCATGTTCTTTGAGAAGAAAAACTAGCTTTAGGGACATAGAGAGATTATTAAATATGATGGGGGATAAATAAGAGGAATGAAGTCCCATTTGACAAAATTAGATCATACAAAATAGAAAGGGAAGAAATTCTAAAGTGCCCGGCTCTAAATGAGGCTTCTGTATCATACACCTCCTAGAAGATCTGAGATCTATGCAGAATAAGGGACAGAGAAAGTTTAAGAGTCAGGGCTACTCGGTGATTTCATTTAAACAGTATTTTCACTCACAACAGGCCAGATGAACATATGAACTCACAGTGGCTGCGACAGCATGGGCAAGGCCTGTGCAACCTCAAGCCAGGCAAAATTATAACAAAAGAAAGGAAGAGGGCATGAAGATCTGCCCATACCTGGGGAGACATTAGCAATTGACTGCTGCTAAGATAGGGAAAGTTGGTTTTCTTTAACAGTGTGACTCTTTGTATATCAGGCACATTCCAGGCAAGCCCAAGGTGTAAAAGTAGTCAGTCAACAAGCCAAACAAACTGGACTTGGGCGTGGCTTAAAATTGGATAGGTAGGGAGATAGGAAATTATCTAAGAGAAATTGGGGGAGTGGGGTGAATATAATCAAAACTTATTTTGTTTTTTTTTTGTTTTTTTGAGACATTCATGCAATATTTTTATTTCTGGATCTGAGTTACCTCACTCAATATACTGCTTTCTTTTTTTTTTTGGTTTTTCGAGACAGGGTTTCTCTGTGGTTTTGGAGCCTGTCCTGGAACTAGCTCTTGTAGATCAGGCTGGTCTCGAACTCACAGAGATCCGCCTGCCTCTGCCTCCCGAGTGCTGGGATTAAAGGCATGCGCCACCACAGCCCGGCTCAATATACTGCTTTCTAGCTCCAACAATCTCCGTCAATTTATCTGAAAATTTCATGATTTCTTTTCCTTTATCATTGAATAGTATTTTTCATTGTATCTATATACATTTGCATTATCCATTAATCAGGGTTTTTTTTTATTCATTCTACATACCAACTACAGTTTCCCCCTCCCTCCCCTCTTCCCAACCCTCACCCCCCAACCCAATCCCCATCTACTCCTAAGAAAGGGAAAGACTTCCCATGGGGAATCAACAAAGCCTAGTACATCAAGTTGAGGCAGGACCAAGCTTCTTCCCACTGCATCAAAGTTGAGCAAAGTATCTCACCACAGGGAATAAGCTCCAAAAACCCAGCTCCTGCACCAGGTCCAGATCCTGATCCCACTGCCAGGGGCCCCTCAAACCAATAAAGCTACACAACTGGTGCCCATATGCAGAGGTCCATGCAGGCCCCACACTGTGGGTCTAGAGTCCTTGAGCTCCAAAGAGTTCTGAGCAGCTGTGGGTTTTCCCATTTTGATCTTGACCCTTTTTGCTCATATTATCTCTCCTCCCCCTGTTTGACTGGACTCCTGGAGCACAGCAGAGTGCTTATCTGTGGATCTCTACAGCTGCTTTCATCCGTTACTGGATAAAGGTTCTCCTCTAGGTGCAGGTAGGGCCCCAACTCCAGCCTCCGTTCAACAGTTTAGCATTTAGGTGGTGTTTATTTCGTAGCTACTGTAAACAGAGTGGCAATGAACATTGTTGACAGGTAACTATCAGGCATGTTCAAGAGACTTCAAAAGCAATACGCTATTGCTGTTGCCCTTGGTTGCCTCCTAGGAGCTGAAGGTATCCAATGGCTGAAAATACTGTGCTCTTCAGAACTTAGCAGAATTGTACCCCAGAAGGTGCTATGCAAGCTGCCAAGGGAGGAAAGCATTCAACAGCCCACCCAGTTGTGATACTTATAACTACAACAACAATCACCACAGCAAGATAGCCTTAAAAGGGCAATAGTGGCACAGCCTGGTGGTTAACCAGCAGCTCTCGATTTGGACATAAGGCCTACTGAACAGGAGGGAAGACGTGCTTGGTACTGAAACCTAGACAACAACCTGTGAGTAAGGAGGTCATATATCTCAGAGGAAAAACTACCACACCCTTTCCCTGAACCAGCATAATCCCTAAATACTTTCTAAATACTTATCCTTATACCCCCCAGATAAGTGTAGCTCATCAAAGAAACTTCCAAAACCTACAACAATGCAACAGGCAGGGAACAAAGGACTGCGGTGGGGAACACCCCGATGGCGGGGAAAACCCCGATCAATACATCTACAACTAACTCTCACACCTCAGGCTTAGGAAACATCTTGGAAGACGGGGCAGGAAGATCATAAGAGCCAAAGGATCAGAGTCTGCTGCAAGACTCAGTCTTCCAAACATAATAGGAAATCTACACTCATACAATCTCAATGCTATGGCTGTGGATAGGCAACCTGAAACGACCCTATCCTATAGCAATACTGACGAATATCTTGCATACCACCATAGAACCTTCATCTGGTGATGGATGGAGATAGAGACAGAGACCCACACTGGAGCACTGTTCTGAGCTCCCAAGGTCCCAATGAGGAGCAGAAGGAGGGAGAAGATGAGCAAGGAAGTCAGGACCACGAGGGGTGCACCCCACTGAGACAATGGGGCTGATCTATTGGGAGCTCACCAAGGCCAGCTGGACTGTGACTGAGAAAGCATGGGATAAAACCGGACTCTCTGAACATGGCCAACAATGAGGGCTGATGAGAAGCCAAGGACAATGGCACGGGGTTTTGACCCTACTTCATGTTCTGGCTTTGTGGGAGCCTAGCCAGTTTGGTGTTCACCTTCCTAGACATGGATGGAGGGGGGCGGACCTTGGACTTTCCACAGGGCAGGGAACCCTGACTGCTCTATGGACTGGAGAGGGAGGGGGAGAGGAGTGGGGGGAGGGAGAGAAGAGTGGGAGGAGGGGGAGGGAAATGGGAGGCTGGGAGGAGGCGGATACTTTTTTTTTCCTTTTCTCAATAAAAAAAAAACTAAAACAAACAAAAAAAAGTCTTGAACAATGACAGCACTCGCTGGCACGCCAATGTGGACAGGGGCAATTGTATGGAGTTCCACCCCTGGATGAAGAGCTACAGGCAATTGAAACTGCTAAGAGGGGGAGAATTGCTCTTGCCCAGAGATGAATATCAAATCCAAAGTGGTCAGCCCTAAAAACATACATATAAACCCTAAAACACACACACACAAAGCCTAAATCCATACATACAAGCAACAGAAAAGGGATCCATTAGCTTTTATGCATTTACATTTCTTTTTTATAAACTTATTATGCACATATAGGTAACAATAGTAACTACATAGTAAGGGGCCCTGAGTTTCAAAGAAAGATTGAGAGGGGATAAAAGTGTTGGCGGGAAGTGGTGAAAATTGTTTAATTATATTTTAACTAAGTATTTAAAAAGAAAACAGTGAAAAAGAAAAAAATTATCAATTAAAAATGGGAGTATGATTGGAAATAGGCCAAAAAGATGTAAAACTCCCTTACATTGCCATTTTTGGGAAAAGTTGGCAGGCAAGTGGGTAGTGATTGTAAGGTCAAGAAAAGACAGGCCTTAAAGATGTTCAGGTCTTGCTGCCTTTACATTTTTAGAAACACATGCTGTCACTCCAAGGAGAGGAGACAGACCAGAGTTAGTGACAGATGAGTAGCTGGCAGGTCATCAACCAATGGAGTTCAAGGTAGCACCCTGATCATGTATCCATAATTTGTCTCATACAAATGCATATTCTATAAGGTAAAATGGAGTAGATACATTTCTCCTACCTGAAAACATTCGAACAGTCAAATCAAATGAATAAAGAAAAGGATAAGATTTTCTTATGGGAGGAGAATGTCTCTTCATAGAAAGATAAAACTTTGGAAATTCTTCCTCTCATAAAGGACAGAGGAGGACAGGAACCACTGCAGGGCACAGGGTCTTCAGACAGAGAAATCAAGAGACAAGACCAAGCAAAGAAGCACCTCCCAGAACGCTGGAAAGAGGATTGCAAGGACGCACACGGTCTCCTGTGCCAAAAAGACAGATTTGGTCAGGATGACTGCCAGGATGAGGCCACTTATCTGACTGTCTGAAAGACCAAAAGTTAAAGACCAGTGAGGGGGGTGGATGGCACGTGCGGGAATATCAGTCCTTCCCGAGGGAGTGGGCAGTGAAAAGGAATACTGGAGTCCCATGAAGTGAAGAAAGACATCTCTATATATAGGAGGAAGGAAGCTAAAGGAACAAGGATGTGTTTTAAAATGTCCTGGTTTAAAGCTATAGAACAAGATCTGAAAGAATGAAATGGGCCTTCACAGGGCAGGAGGTAGGGAGGGAATAGGGAAAAAAAGCATGAGAAACCTTCATCTAACATCATCAAAGGAGAACTGGGTAAAGTTCGAGGTGCCTGGGAGTTCCCCAGAGGAGAATACTCATGGCTTTTAAACTGCCTTGGGACTGGGGTAGGAGAGAGTGGATTAAACAAGGTTGCTTATTTCATAGCAAAGAATGAGATATGGTCATATTAAAAGCAGGAAAGTAAGTTAGGGCAGAGGTTAGAAGGGATAAAAAGATTGATAAAGAGTTATCACTTGGGAGACAGAACTCAGTTACCTAGAGATAAGCTGGCCATCTGAGCAATCCTGAAGGTCTGTTTCAAATGCAGGCAGTCCACATCACAGAGATTAACTTCTGGAGCAAGCTGGCGGCATTCAAGGCTTGGCATTATTTTAGTTGAAAGAACAAGCAGACAAAAGAACCCCAAGTGATGTTAGCACAGCGCTTAGAATAGCTGAGCCAAGAATTTGTATTTACTATACACGTCAAGGAATCCCAAAGAGGGAAGAATGTACGTGTTAACCCCTTAGATCCTTGGAAGGTGGGGTGCCCACCTACCTCCTCACTCAAAGCATACCTCCCATCCACTCTCCCTCCTTCGGTGCATTTTCTTTGCAAACACGTCTGTATTTAACCCATCCTTTTCTGTACACGGGGGCAATTTGTTTCCACTTCTGTAATTCACATTCTGGCTGGCTCTGGTGCAGCCTTAGAACATTCTGGCTCATCTTCCCAACATCGTCTTCATTCATGATTTACGAAGTCAGCAGGAGATGAAACAAAATCCTGGTAGATGTTCTGTTGTTTTTAAAGTCCAATTTGAAGGGTTCAGTAATCCTTTAAATCCGCAATCACTAAAAGAAAGCCATTGTCACCAAGTCACAGGGAGTTTAGAAACCACAGAAGGCAGACTTCCCCCAAGCGTGATTATCATTAAACATAACGATGAAACCAGCAATGGTATGACAAGGCCACTTACACATGAGCGCCATTTCATTTGATATTACTGAAGGCTTTTTTTTCTTGTTTAGAATTGAGGTTCTAGAAAAACTAGTCATGTTCATAAAGTTATCAGTGGTAGAAGAGCAACTCTCCAGTGTGGTAAAATGGGAATACTCACCAGCGCTCATAAACAAGGAGACATGGGAACAAAAGCTTGCCTGTTCGCCTACAAATTGGTTCATTTAAATACTTGTTTTATTGCAAACATAAAATGAGCATTTGGACTCCGTGTTTGGTATTAGTGTTATAAATATGTCATGTTGCTTTTCTAATTTTTATATTTCACCCTGACCCTCGGAAATTTTACTTTAGAACAACTAATAATGGCAATCTAGAATAAGCGCTCTTGGAATGTATAATGTTTCGCACAATGATCTTTCTTGAAAAGTTACATATGTGTAACATAATTTCTAGGAATTTTGCCTGTTCATAGCTCTTGATGGTTCCTTCTCCCTTATGAGACTATTTTGTAACCTCAGTTCTATCAGTAAAGTTCAGGTTTTCTTCTTTGTTTATTTGCTTGCTTATTTTATTTTTGCTGTTGTTGTTTTAATTTTAAAATATTTGGAAACCATATATTTTGATTTTTGCCAAATAAGCTTCCAGGGAGAGATGTATTCAGATTTGCTAGAATGCAGCCTGACCTTTAATAACAAACAATATTTCCATCATATTTTGTCATCTGGTTACTAACAGCATTTTTATTTTCATAGACTCAGTGAAAACTGAGGGAGGCACAGAAAGGTTAATTAATCCACCCTTTGATATCCAGTCCCATCTCCCTAAACTCTCTGTCCCCTTAAAGATATTTTTTTGCCCCTTAAAATGGACCTGCAATGGTGGGAAACTTGAATGGTGTAGGCATAGAAGGTCTCTGGGTACAGACATCTCTGGAGCAGACACCATCTCTAGCACATGGGTGTCTTTCCCCTGACTTCTGCTCTGTGCTAATATAAATTTGTAGGGGTGAACCTAAGGCTGTAGAACTGACGACAGCCACAGACAAGAATGTGAGACAGGAAGATTCCTCCAGACAGGCGTTCCTGAACAGACTGATAGCACTTAAGGGTTTAAGTGACATCTCTTCTGTAAAATCCCCAGAACAAAAACCTGAAAAAGCCTTGGGATCTCGTGGCATCAGGTGTGAACTGCCAGGCATTCATCCCTGGAATTAGACCGCATCGTCCTGTAAGCCACTGTTGACAAATCATACAGAACAGGACTGCTCTTCCCTTCCCCTGGAAAGTGATTAGGAAAATCAAAACAGCCAGCTTCCAAAACCTTCCCATGGGATACTCAGCGGAAAATGTGGCTTTCCTTTATTTCAGCTATTTTAAACTTCATTTCAATTAAAATGTAATATTTCACAATAACTTTGGGCATACATCTTTAGTTGAAATATGAAGACGTGGACTACTAGAGGAAATTAATGATATTCACATGCATTCTTTAGAATGCAGGGTCATTTTTGTAATTAGTCACTATATTGATTGTGTGTGTGAAAGAGAGAGACAGAGAAAGAAAGAGAGACAGAGAGATGGGGGTGGGGAGCGGAATATGTATGTTCGTATGTGGATTCCAGAGGAGGTCATTTAGTGCCCTGCTCTATTGCTTCCTTCCCTTGGACCTGGAGCTGGACTGGCATCAGCAAGACCTGTGGATCCTCATATCTCCACCAATCACAGCAATAGGGTTGTGGGTATGTTCATGGCTGTTCCTGATTTTGTAAGGGTGCTGGAGATTTGAATGCAAATCCTCATGACTTAGCAACAACTTCTCTTACCTTCTGAATTATCTCCCCAGCTCTGGACGGACTTTCAAAGAATGAAGATGAGACTATGGATTCTGTTGTAAAATATTTATGACCAACAACAACCGGGAGGCCTGAGCTCAAGTTCCCATCTCTCCTCTTGAATACTTTCTAGACCTTGACCTTCAAGAGCTAGATGATTTTAGTTCCTGTGTTGTACATCCAGAGATAACATTCCTGAATATTAATGCATACCCAACTGTGGAAAGAGGAACTGCCTTAGCACTCAAGACAACTGGGAGGTGGCCAGACTTTTGACTAAATCTCTTCTGGCCATATGGGAATTTTATGAAAAATTGATCCAGCCTTGTCCCTTATTCAAGTGACTCAGGGGATTTCTGGACTTCTAAACAACCCTCTTTGAGCACACTGCAGAGAGATACACATGCAAAATAGAAACATGTGCGTTGAATTTTTGTAGGATATAGAAAACAAACAGTGAGTGCCTTATAAAATTAATTTCTAATTTCACCACAGTAAAACAGTCATGTAAGTGTCTCTGTGCATTAAGGAAGCCAGTAGGCACTTGCCATTTTCATGGTGGCTCTCTATATGTGTTATCCATATCCTCTTAACCGCAATAGGGATTGAACACTCACCTGTTTAGTGATTGACTGGTTGGATTTCTCTATATCGCTGGTGTCTGGGGGTGGTCTCCTGCCCAGAAAGGTCAGTTACTAACACTCCTTTAGGCCAATTGACCTGACTGACACTTGTCAGTAGCCTTGATGAAATGTAACTTCACCGAAGGACAGTGTTAAAGCAAATAGAAGAACAAAATCTGTTAGTGCTGAAAGATGAGGAGGTATATCTCAGCAGTAGATCCCTGCCTCCCAAATAAAAATAAATAGGTTTGGATGTAGAGAATGGTGGGGTACGTTAATGTAGGGTCTAGTACTGCTCCGTTCAATATGGTAGCTCTGCAGTTTCCATGTGTGGGTACTTACATTACAAAACAACATCAACTATTCAGGTCATTACTTACAATAACTGTATTTCAGTTACTCAGTGGTCACTTGTGGTGAGGTGCTGCTGCCCTGGAGAGTGCAGACGTCAAAGGTTCCCATTCCTATAGTATGCTTCTTTGGCCAGCGTTAATCCAACATTAATGTATGCTGGAGATCAGGAGCTGATTAAAACCAAAGAAAAGAAAAATAGAAAAGATAATAAAGACAGTTGGGTTAGTTAAGAGTCAGCAAAGTGTGTTTTCAAAGAAACTAAATGTGTTTTTTTCAGATTTCTACATCTGTAACTTTGGGAGATGTCTTAATACACACATGTCAGAAAGATCGTTCTATTGATTCTCCAGTATGATTAAAGTGTATTCTACAACCATGAAACATGGATTCGAGAAACTGAAAAGGCGATTCAGAGGATAAAGGAGCATTTGTACAAGTCTGGGGACCTGAGCTTGATCTCTGGGAACCATGTATAAGTGGAAGGAGAGAAGCAATTCCACAAGGTCACCCCATAAATTCTACTTTATGGTGTTCATCTCCCCCCCCCCCACACACACACATGTATATACATCACACACAAACACACACATATTCACATACACAGAAACACATACACAAAAGCACACGCACACAGATTAAAAAAATTAAAAAACATTGGATTCAATTATACTTTTCTTGATTATTATCTGCTCCTTTAGTAACATCAGTTAAATTATATGAAACCCATTGAGCTTACAAAATTTTGCACATTCATTTCAAATCTCAAACTTTGAAAACCAAAGCCCATTTTCCTGCTTTGCCAATGGGATTCACATGGACAGCATCAAAGGCTTCTTCACATTAAACAGCCACACTCACATTTAAAGGAAATAAGTGTTATTTTGCAGTAACCAAACTAGATATTTGCCCAGGGCTTGAACCCTGTTCTTTCTACTTAAAATCTGGAAGTCTTGATCCCATATAGAAAACAGAATATCAGAGTCCTTTCACTTTGGTGAGCTTGACCTTGATATGAGGTTCTTTCCACGATAAATGCAGCTGAATCTATTGAGCTGTGGTGGGTATTTCAAAAAAAGCAAGAGGGATTTCTTAGTACGAAGGAAGACTAGAATCTTTCTTCAAATGAGCATCCAAGAAGAGTCATGATAATAAAGACAGACTATTGTGAAGAGAGAAACAGGCAGAGACCCAGAAATTCTCAGGGTAGTGAGAGAACAGGGGAGAAAAAAGATGGGCAATTCAGCAGAAAGAAATTAGCCAGACTGAACACAGCTCCAGACACAGGACAGAGGTAGGGAATGCAGAAGGTCAGCTAGGCCAACCTGGTGAAAAGACATTTGCAGCCCTACTTTCCGGACAAACCACAGCCTCTAGAAGACTCAGATCTAGCTGGGAGTTGGGGAAAAGGGGTTCTTTGGTACTTGAGAAATGGAAAGGAATCCCTTTTCATTACTCTGTAAAATCCAGAGAGTGGTGGGTGGATGCCATTGTGAGAGGTACTATTGCAAACTGAGATACACTGAACACAAACAATTACAAGCCAGGAGCCCGGATTTCGCCAGTCATAGCCCCAGGTCAGAGACTGCCCAGGGAAGGAGTAGTGGAGAATAAGATGGACAGAAGCTAACAACTCATGCTTTTTCAGACCCAGTCCAGCTGGCTTTGGTGAGTTCCCGATAGAACATCCCCATTGTCTCGGTGTGTGGGTGCACCCCTGGCGGTCCTGAGTTCCTTGCTCTGAAAAAGCATGGGATAAAACCGGACTCGCTGAACATAGCGGACAATGAGGACTGCTGAGAAGTCAAGAACAGTGGCACTGGGTTTTGATCCTACTGCATGTACTAGTTGTGTGGGAACCTAGGCAGTTTGGATGTTCACCTTACTAGACCTGGATGGAGGTGGGAGGTCCTTGGACTCCCCACAGGGCAGGGAACCCTGACTGCTCTTCAGGCTGATGAGAGAGGGGGAGTTGACTGGGGGAGGGGGAGGGAAATGGGAGGCAGTGGCGGGGAGGATACAGAAATCTTAAATAAATGAATGAATGAATGAATGAATGAATAAATAAATAAATAAATAAATAAATAAATAAATAAATAAATAAGAAGCTAACAACTCAAAAGGTACAGGCAGCAGGTGGATCTGCTTAAGCAGCAATGCAAAAGAAAGAGCAACCCCAGCCTGAGTAACTAGGATCTGGCCTCACCTCAGTCTAATGCTGAAACTAATGCTCAGACTAATGCTGAAACCTCGGTCGAAAGGTCAGAGGGTGGATTGACCTTGTAAGTCACCTGTTTACCACCCACTGCATGAGTCTAAAAAAAAAAAATCTATGAAGTGCCCATACTGTGTCTAACACCCAGCTACTTCCCTCCAGCAAGGTGTTTGGTGATTAGAGGGGACAGACTTTGGAAAGTATGAAGACAAAATCTCCAGCTGTGTAGATTTCAATGTTGTGGTTGCTTTCCATACTCCCAGGGAACCTGGATATATAATCCAGAGAGTTGCAGGAAGGTAAAAGAGCATACGTAGCTCAGATACTACAAAGCTAAGTGTAACCAACACAATCTACAGTGACCAAAAGGAAGTAAAGTTAACCCAAGCAGACGCCACACCATTGTACAATGCAGACTCAACAACAGCATCATCGATAAAAAAGAGTACACAACTTCATTCCCCATCCCAACCATGCATATAATTATGCATCTCCAAAATCAATAAAAATTGGCAAAGAAATAGTGATGTTTCAAGACAAGCATAAACTAAAGCAGTTCACAACATCCAATACATCAGTGGAGAGGATAGTGGAAGGAATACTATTCAGAGAAGAAGAAAAAGACTTCCAAGAGGACAGGAAACAATCCTAAGAATTAATAAATGAAATTACATGAAAGAAAAAGACTTCTGCACAGCTGAGGCAGAGAGACAAACCTAGAATGTATAAAGAATGATAACAATTAAATAAAAAAGCACATTAGCCTAATGGACTAATGAATTGAATAGACAGTTCTCAAAAGAAAACATACAAACAGGGTCGGTAAATGTGAGAAAAACAATTCAACATCCTTAACCATCCTTGAAATGAAATTTAAAATCTATTTGAGATTCCTTGTCACCCAAGTCAGAGTGACTAAAGCAGAAAAGACAGTGGACAAAAAGTTGTTGCAAGGGAAAGAGGGACACTTATCCCCTGCTGCTGAAAATATAAACTGGTAAGACCACTATAATGGTCAGTGTGGCTCTTGCTCCAAAACCTAAACAAATAGAACTACTACATCTCTACTACTCTGGGATATACACCTGGAAAACTCTAAGTCAACACCACACACACACACACACACACACACACACACACACACACACACTTTGAACAACCTGGTATTTTGTTGTATTCTTTATAATAGTTAGAAAAAGGAAATAGCTTAAATGTCCATCAACAGATGTTACATATATAATATTACAAAGGAATTTTATTCAGCTCTAAAAGAAAATGACATCATGACATTTGCAGGAAATGGATAGAACCAAAGATGGATGGATGGAATCAAAGATGATTCTATTCTGTGAAACAATCCAGCCTCAGAAACAAAATTACCACATTGTTTTTCTCGTACACAAAATTCAAATTTAAATCAATCTTTGTCCAGTTTGTTGCATGTGGGTGAGAGAGAGAGAGACAGAGACACAGAGAGAGAGATTAGGATAAAGGGGATTGTGAGAGTGAAGGATGTTATCTTCGGGATTGGGGAAATGGCTTAAAGGAAGGAGAGTGGTCACACACAGTACGAAGGGACAAGAGGGTGGATATTTGACAGGAATGAGGGATTTCCACCAGAGAGGCAAGAGGAAAAGGAAAGCAAAACAAGACAAGACAAAGAGGAGAAGGTAAAATAATAAGGGATGGCATAATACTGAAATATTACCCAGCAGCAATTGTTGGGTGCTGTAAACAGAGATGGCAGAAGTAAGCAGCATTGCACCTTCCAGAGCAACCACCAAAGAGGGATGACTTGGGAATCTTGAGCGAGTCTTATAATTTTTTTTTTGGGGGGGGGTCTCCGTTTCCTTATCTGTAAAATCAAAATGCTGATTCTACAAGATTTAAATTAACTAACAAAAACAAATTATGGAGAGTAGTGTCTAACACAACAACAGTTCCTTGGTTAAGGGTTCTGGTTATTGCTGTAATTATGATCATGTTGACTAGAATGATAGAGTCTTAAAATGATGTATTGCCCCAGGTGTCCACAAATGATGAAGAGCCCGGTATCCATGCCTCTTTAAAACCTGTTTCACATTACATGCTGAGCTGTCATTTGGAGTGGTCTCAACCAACAGAATCTACTACCTGTTACACCACTCCACTTAATTTCTCAATTTTTGAAAAGCTAGGCCAGTTCTCTTGTGCTTTTGAGTGCTAGTCAATCCACAGAAACACAAGAAAGAATTAGAAATATTCTTTCTAATTGTTGAACATTATCCAACAATTAGTAAACAAAATACCTCCTAAAAATATGATGGCTTCAGCGACTTATAATCAGAGATAAATTTAATACCTAGCCAATGTCACATATACTCAATGCTTATATTTTCCAAATGTAGATTCTTTACTGTGTTTCAGCGAGTTGATCTGACTTACCATTCCTGTGACCTTTGATAATCTTGCTTCTGAGAGCCGATCTTTCTTTTTATCAAGGAAGCCTTCTTCAGTTCTATTTCTGTTCTTCTTCAACTCTAGCACTGTAGTTTTTTTTTAGGATTTAGTATAATTTTTCCTCCATTCACTTTATTCTTTCTTCTTCTTTTTTTTTTGTTTGTTTTTTGTTTTTCCAAGACAAGGTTTCTCTGTGTACTCCTGGCCATCCTGGAGTTCACTCTGTAAATTAGGATGGCTTGAACTCAAAGGTTTATCTGCTTCTGCCTCCCAAGTGCTTAGATTAAAGGTGTACACCACCACTACCCAGCTCCCTTTTCTAAAATAGAAATGAACTTGCTTTCTATTCCTATACAATACTTGGTATACTGCATTATTCCATATTTGGCTGCCTCCCACAGACAAAATGATATTTCTAAACTCTGGAAGCAGCTAGCTAAAGCATTAATCTCAGCTCACTAATCTAGACCAACAATGGCAACCTGAAAGGCTTTTGAGACTTAGACAATAGTCTGTACACTTGGAATTTTAACCTCTAGGCAATTGACATGAATAGGTAAATTATATTCAAAGTTTGAGGAAGTGGAGGCAGTAGACTCACGAGCACGAGTTCAAAGGTAGATTGGACTACATAGAGAAATTGAAGCCTGCCTGTACTACCTGAGACTCTGTGGTGAGCTCACAAGAAACATGTGTGTGTGTGTGTGTGTGTGTGTGTGTGTGTGTGTGTGTGTAAGCGTACTATATATATAGTAAAGGTAGAGCTGACAGCTCTATTGGACTATCCTTGGAAAGTATATGTTAACACTCCACTTGGACTAACCCATTTTTGCAGACCTATAGGGACATGTGTCCTTTGGATAAGTCACTGTCAATTCCTTTGAAATCTTGTGAAATGATGGCATCTCTCCCTTCTATAGGATCCCAGCAGTGTATAAACCTGACTTTTCCTGTAAGACAACTGGATACATCTCCCCCCCAGCCACCATGAAGTCATGGTGTGAAAGGATTCAGTCAAGTCCTTGTTCTTATAGCCAAAATCTACAGAAAAGTAGTCCCCCACAAACTTTCTTTATTGACAGTAGTCACTGATAAGAAAGGAGCCTCACACAGGAGGCAATGTGTCTGCCCTGAGAGCAGACTCAGGAAGGTGTGATCTACTGACCCTTTGCTCTAACCTAACAAATTACTAATATTCTGTATTTACCCTTCACCGTGATTTTAACTAACATGAGATCATAGACCAGATAACTAGCTGTTAATACAGGAAAAAGGCCTGAGTTGCTAAAACTTGTTTCAGAGAGAAAATTTCTCAGCTGGGCACCCTGCTGGAGTCAAAAGCAGGGTCCCCCAAAGAGGTTCCTTTTAACTCGATCAGCTAGACAGCCATGCTCCCTCTAAGACATAAGCTGCCCTTATGTTTTGCCTTTTTTGTCCTTAATGCTTATCCCTTATTTCTTTTGCCTTATGCCCCTATGCTTGCTGCTTCTTCTTCTTCTTCTTCTTCTTCTTCTTCTTCTTCTTCTTCTTCTTCTTCTTCTTCTTCTTCTTCTTCTTCTTCTTCTTCTTCCT